>NW_021604656.1:7526681-7530920 GCF_004785775.1 Grammomys surdaster
CACAGTTATGTCAAAGGCACACACAGTTATGTCAAAGGCACACACAGCTATGTCAAAGGCACACACAGATGCTGTATCTCTGCTCGCTGATGAATACACGGTGTCAAAGGCACACACAGATGCTGTATCTCTGCTCGCTGATGAGTACACGGCCCCTCCTTCCTTCCGATCACCTTAAAGTTTGCTGCTGTTGTTGTCAGATAATGCACTAAATAAGGCCCATTAGCAAATGATTTGCAACTTTTACTCTGTGTTAAGGATATATTTAATTCTCTTTCATTTAATTAGTGTAGAAATGAGTCATTTTAAGCTTAAGGAGGCATACAGCAACCCTTGAGGATTTTAGCTACAGATTCCTGTGCCCATATTAGCATGCTGGTTTAGCCCAAGAATTAAAATAAGGGCTAGAGATGGCTTAGCAGTTAAGAGCACTTACTGCTCATGCAGAGGACCTAAGGCAGGTCCCGGGACCCACATGATGGCTCACGGGTGTCTGTAACATTGGTTCCAGACTTTTTCTGGACTCCTCAGGTACTACATGCACGCGGTACACATACATGCAGGCAAAAACACTCATCCACACAAAATAAAAATAGATTTTAAAACCTTAAAAAATTATTTTCAGAGAGGAATATGAGATTGGTTTGTAACTAACCATCTTATATTTTACATCTGTAAAAATCTAGCATGTTGTTAGAACATACCGAGATAAGGCAAGGCTTATAGTTTTTCCAAGTTAATATATTGAGAACATAGAACCATAATTCTATAATAAATCCAGTTTACTTGTTTTTAAAGCAAACAAGTGAGCTTTTGGATTCACTTGTACATTTATAAACAGGAAAATTTATAATGCAGACTTCACACATTAATATAACTTAATTGCTGGGCATGGTGGCACATGTTTTTAAAACTAGGACTCAGGAAGCAGAAACAGGTAGAGGCCAGCTTAGTCTACATAGTTCCAGGACAGCCAGAGCTGCATAAATCAGCCAACCAACCAACCAAACCAAACCAAACCAAACCAAACCAAACCAAACCACCCAAACAAACCAAGCAACCAACCAAAAACAAAAACCAAACAACAACAACAAACCTTAGGTATCAGGAAGGCAGAGAGGGTCAGTGCTTTGGAGCACTTGCTGTTCTTACAAAGGACCCAACTTCCATTTCAAGCAACCACACAGTGGCTCACAACATTCAATCTCTAGGGGACCTGATGCCCTCTTCTGGCCTCTGTGGGCACCTGCACTCATGTGACATAGGCTCACAAAAACACACATAACACATATGAATAAAAAGTTAAAACATAGCTAGCCGTGGTGGCACACATTTTTTAATCCCAGTACTCAGGAGGCAGAAACAGGTGACTTTTTAAGGCCATTCAGGGGTATATAGTGAGACCTTGTCTCAAACAATTAAAAAATAAATAAACAAAAGAACCTGTATTTCACCTTAGCAGGTGTCATAGTAAGAGTCACGATTGCTGTGATGAAACACCATGACCAAAATCAACTTAGGGAGGAAAGGTTCATTCGGCTGCCACTTCTACATCGGGACAAGAACTCAAGCAGGGCAGGAACCTGAGGTCAGCAGCTGACACAGAGGCGGAGGAGGGGTGCTGCTCACTGGTTTGCTCCCGTGGTTTGCTCAACCTGCTTTCTAATGGAACCCAGAACCACGAGCCCAGGTGTGGCTTGACTCACAATAGGTTTGGCTTTGTTCCATCAATCACTAATGAAGAAAATGCCCTACAGCTCAGTCTTAGGGAGGCAGCTTCTCAGTTGAGGTTCCCTCCTCTAGGATGACTCTTGCTTGTGTCAGGTTGACATAGATTAGCCAGCACAGCAGGGTTACCAAGAAAAGTAGCATTGTGTGGCAAAGTGTTGCCACTGAACACCTTACCTCGTAGATTCATTGTTATTCTATAAAGTCTGATGTTACAGAAAGAAACAACTATGTTAGTCTGTTTCTTACAAAGTGTGCTCCTGACAACAATCCCCTGCCTGCCTCCACCTCTCAAGTGCTGAGACAACAGTAGACATTGCCATGCCTGGCTCTTCCATTCTTTTAAGGTTGGTTGACTTTTGTGCCCATAATGTGTGTTGGATTGTACATGATTATTCCTGTCTGATTCTAATTTCCAGTGTGATTTAGCCTGGTCTGTTTGATATAAAGAAAGATATTCCCACAAGGACTTCTAAGACACATTCTGAAGGGAGAGGACCAGAGAGGTCTACAAGCACCAAGCAGCTGATTCTGAGAGCAATATGTGTCTGACCAGGCCTCTTTCGCTCCATGCAAGCCACAGTGTGATGTAACTGCTGAAACTCTTTTCTGCGGTCTGAATATGTGCCCCAACTTTGTTGTAGTCTGAATGTGTGCCTCAGAGTTCATGTGCTAGAAACTTAGTGCTCAATGCAAAGAGTTGAGAGCTGGGCCTTTAGTGATCTAATGATAAACGGATTATGTCCTTATTGCCACAGTGGGTTCCTTACTAAGACAGTGGCTTGGTAATTATTATTGTTTGCTCTCTGTCACTGTGATAAAACACTGAAAGCAACTTGGAAAGTAAAGTGTTTATTTGGCTTATATGTCTCGATCTCAGTCCATCATGGAGGAAGGCAGAAGCAGAATCTCACAGTAGGGACCACAGACGATCAATGCTTGCTCGCCATGGCTTGCTCAGCCTGCCTTCTTATTCCACCTGCCCAGGGGTAGCAGTGTCTACAGTGCACTGGGTCCTCTGACATCAATCATTAGTCAAGGAAAATGTCCCATAGACTTGCCTGCAGGGCAGTGTAACTCCTCAGTGACGAATCTCTTCCCAGGTGACTCTTATCAGTGTCAAGTGGACAAAAAGCTGACAAGCATGAGGCTAACTCTGAGGGGTGCCCTCTTGCTTTCTCCCCTGTCCCTGTCACAGAGGCCCATGACCGATTTCACAGCTTCCAGAACGGTGAGGAATTTCTTTCTTTTCCCTTTAGCCCATTCCCTATTCCTTTATTATTTTAACCCCATCTCTGTTCTCTGTTGTTTTAGAATAGCAGAAAACGGGCTCACAGCCTGCCTCCTGTGCATCTTCAGTATTCACACTGTTATTAATTCTTTTTGTCCTGAGGCCAAGAATCTATAGCCAGGCACTTTTCCTCGCCGAAAAAGCCAGCCTTTTCTTTGAGCTTACTGCGTTCACGTCTATTTCCTTGTCTTAGATTCACTCCCTACGCTCCTGAGTTTCGATGTTTTCTGTGTCCCTAAATCCAGTTTTTGCCATACAATGGCCTCGTCCTGTTCCCCGCCCACCTGAGGGCTATCACAGTTCGAGTATTTTCTTCTGGCTTCAGGCTGCCCTCTTCCCCTTGCTCTTTTGCTAGGGCCCTTTCTCCTCAGCCCTGAATGTTCCAGAAGTGTCCTGAGTTCCTTCCTAAGCATCTTCCCCATTCATCCCTCCAACAACTAATACCTGTGCACCTGCAGGGTAGGCACCTGTGGATAGGTGAAGGAATGGTTCCTATGGCCAGGGGGTTCTGGCACCATAAATTAGATATTTGATTGCTTAATTATCGTTTGGATGACAACTATCAAGACACTCAAGGTGCCTGCTCCTGTTTCCCTCCTCTTCTTCCTCATGGTGTTGGGATCAAACCCAGGGTGGTGTACTTGAGAAGCAAGAGCCCCTCCAGTGAGCTATACCCCCAACCTCAAGATGCCGTGTCATAGGCTACTTTGAATAAACTTGGCCATATCTGTCATTTCAGAAACATAACTTGTTTTTCATGTGAAACAGGCACCAGCAAATCACCAGATGTTGGGAGAGAGAAAGTAAATGAGGACTCCTGAGCGACTACAGGTGGGTTTATAATTGTTTATAATTGTCCTTTTGGTCTGGCACATCCAGCCATGGTGAGAAGTCTTTTCCCTTTAAGGCTCCTGATAATGTTTGAGATTGGGAATGCTTATATCGGCCGGGTGGTGGTGGCGCAGGCCTTTAATCCCAGCACTTGGGAGGCAGAGGCAGGCAGATTTTTGAGTTTAAGGACAGGCTGGTCTACAGAGTGAGTTCCAGGACAGCCAGGGCTACACAGAGAAACCCTGTCTCGAAACACCAGAAGAAAAAAAAAAGGAATACTTATATGTCATCTAATCCTCCCTCCCTCCCTCTCTTCCATCCACCCTCCCTCCCTCCTTTTTTCTTTCTTTCTTTCTTTCTTTCTTTCTTTCTTTCTTTCTTTCTTTCTT
>NW_021604656.1:7530930-7542133 GCF_004785775.1 Grammomys surdaster
CTTTCTTTCTTTCTTTCTTTCTTTCTTTCTTTCTTTCTTTCTTTCTCTCTTTCAACACAGTCTTATACCATAGCCTAGGGTTTTGACCTTCCTGGCAGTAGAGAAGATATTTTAAAGAGAGACACTTTTGCTATCAGACTATCTCACAGAATTTAAAATACTCCAAGAATCTCATGCTGGGGGCAGGGAAGCCCAATGCTAGCCTAAGCTGGAAGAGATTTCACACAGTTCTGATAACAGAAAATCATGCTTGACTGACCAGAGCAGACACAGGGAAGGTCAAGGGTAAGTTTTGAGTGGGAACACATCTAGGCCAGGAGTTCTTAGTTACACCCCTCCCCCCCTTTGCTTATACCTACACCTCTTATGGATGGCTTTGAAGATGACACGCTTCTTCCTCTTTCCAATAAGTGTCCTTTCTCTGCTTGTCACCATTTATCTTTGACTGGTGCACTGGGGACAGGCAGCTGAATCTAATTTGTTGGGCCTGGCAGAGTCCAGGCTAGACCCTAAAAACTCCTCTAACAGGATGGGCCACAAACACACCATTCCCCCATCTCTGAGCGCTGAGGCCCCAGGTGTGCATTGTCTGCAATGCCTTAGTGATTTGCTTCAGTGACAGATGGGAATAAGATGTCATGGGTGAAGTACGGACGGTGCCAAGGGACAGTGGCAGTCATCGCTGACGCTCTTGGCCTGTAACTTCCTCTTGAAACAGGCCATAAACCATGCAAATTACGGTTGCTTCTCTAATGATTATCATACGATTATCACAATTTGGTCTGAGGCTAGATTTGCCTATATAGTAAGTTCTAGACCAGCTAGGGCTACACAGAGTCTCGGTTTCTTTGTCTCTGTCTCTCTGTCGGTCTCTGTCTCTCCTCTTTCTTCCCTATCCTCCTTCTCTTTCAAAAACAAATAACAAACACGCATCACAAGTTGGGGCCCACCTGCATTGTGTATTCAGTGACACTGAGCTCAGGTTACATTCGGAACACAGTTCTTTTGTGAGGAATTTCTAAATCAACTTGGCCATCAAGTACTCACACATCAAAGGGCTGTTGATTAAATAGATACAGAAATTAATAAAATAACATAAACAGAGACACATGCAATACACTGATATGCCAGAAACATTTTAGGAAAAAACATTTGCCTAAATAATAAGTAGACAGAAACAAGCATGCCGTAGTTTGCTTCAGATGTCAACTCGACACACCTGAGAAAAGGGACGGTCAACAAAGAAAATGTCTCACAAACATGGCCACTAGCTAATCGCTAATCGGATGGAGGCAAATTTTCAGTCAAGGTTCCCTCTCGTTGGGTAATGTCATCAGGAGGCTAGGGCAGAGGGTTGTACATTCGAGGCCTGCACTGTTACCTCATTAAGATCTGGTTTCATATAAAAAGGGAAAGGCAGATCTTAGTGGCAGAGCGTTTGTGAGTGACTGGACCCAAAGCTTGGTATGGGGGAAAGGTAAGGGGGGGGAGGGGGAGAGGTCACGTGGGGGAGCCTGGGGCAGCGCCTTTCCCTCCTCTCATCAGCAGACTCCAGTGTTTGATACAAGAGGCACATGACTTCATACTCAGACTTCTGACTTGGCTTTCTTCTGAACCCAAGCAGCACGTACTAAGTGGTGTGAGATCATGGCTGAGGTCTGTGTTTTCCGCTCACTGCCCACGAGCACGTGGCAAGGGGCGGGGCCTCCACTGCCCTAGGGGCTCCAGTTTTGGGGCTTTCGTGTCTGCATAGGACTATGATGCGGGCATTCATTGAGCTATTAAAAAAAAAAAACTTTTAAAATTATTTTATTAATTTCATGTTATGTATGAGTATTTTGCCTGCGTGTATGTACGTTTGTGCATCGTGTGTGTGCCCGATGTCTGCAGAGGTCAGAAGAGGGCATCAGATTACCCTGGAAACTGAACGATGGATGTGAGCTACCACGTGGGTGCTGAAAACTGAACACACATCTCCTCCAAAAACAACAAGTGCCCTTAAACACCAAGCCATCTCCATCCCTCACCTATTCTTTTTTAAGAATTTATTTGTATTCTTAATTGCATATGTGTGGGGGTCTGCCTGTGGGGATGTGTGGGTGCCATCAGAGGCCAGCGGCGTTGGATATCCTGGCACTGAAGGTTAGTATGACCCTGGTCCTCTTCCTCTGGAGGTTCCTGCTCTTAACTGCTGAGACTTCATTTGGATAAGAATCAAGAAGAGAAGTTAGGAAACTTGTCTGAGTGGTGTGTACTTGTGTGTATGTGTGTGTATGTGTACATGAGTGTGTATATGTCGGGGTGTGTATATCTGTACATGTGTATGTGTGTGCATGCTTATGTGTCTGTGTACATCTGTGTATGTGCTTGTTGGGAGTGTGTGCATCTGTATACGTGTGTATGTGTATGTGTGTGTGTGTGCATGTACTTGGGTATGTGTGTGTAGTAGAGTACAGATCCACATACCCTGATTCAAGTCTGCCTGCGTAACCTCTGCTTTTCCTGCCTTACTTAGAGTGTGGCTTTTCTCTTTCCCATCTGCGGTAGTTCCTGTTCCAGAAGTTTATCACTGTCTTCCCATTGGCAAGAGGTCACTTGTCAGATCCAGCCAAGGTCCCTGCCACACTGAGTACAGTCATCACCTGGAGCATGGCAGGCAGGCTTTCCTGCCCCTGGGCTGCCCTGGCTTTGGTCTCCCAGATCTTTCTTCCTCCTCTCTGACATGAGGGCCCGTGCTTTGCTGGAGAATGAGGAAGTGGCCACGTGGGCCAAGAGGAAGTGGAGCATTCGGTGGCTCCTGCAATGGTGGTGACCCTAGTCTCTCTGTTCTTCCCTGCTGGATCTGTTACAGTTCACCCAGCACCCTTTGTCCCCTTTGCCTTACCTGTACAGGCCAGGGACTTGGCGAGGCAGTGTTTCCTCTCAAAGCTTCCTGGCCCTACCTGAGGCCAGGGTTCCCTAACTTCTGCCTTTCAAGCAATTCCTAACACAATAGGATCTGATAGAAACTCTCAATTTGGTTACTTTAATTAGAAACGTTTAAACTGGGTGTGGTGGTGCATGCCTGGTGGGTTGTGGGGGGTTGGGAGAGCAGCCAGGAGACAGAGGCAGACAGATCTGAGTTCAAGGCCAGCCTGGTCTACAGAGCTAGTTCTAGGACAGCCAGGGCCACACAGAGTTGTAAAGCTCACAAAACTCTGAAATGATAAATCTGAAAGGGAAAGCTGGGGGTTATTGGGTCACAACTTCACAGCTCCTGCGGCTTTGCTAGTCTCCCAAAGATGAAGGTAACGATAACATGTGACTTAGGGCCCACATTGTCATGGATTTGCCCATCTAGGCCCCTTTTAGGACTGTGGCTGACACTTTCTCGTGGCATAGAGAGCTCACCTCACGTTAGCAGGCTGCTTTCTGATCATACTTCATGGAGGATCCATACCATTACTTTAGATCTAACTATCCTCGAGCTTGCTGGTTTATTTTAGAAAGTTCTTGAGTACACAGAATACAGAAACTCAATTTTAATTATCTTACTGATTTTTAGAATTGTAGGGCCAGGATCTTGTAGTGAGCAGGTGCCCTAAGATACGTCAGCAGACATGGGTTTTATTTCCGTCTTCCTCCCTTTTCTACCCTGTCCATCTCCAGCTTCTTGTGCCTCCTACCTTCCCATTTCAGCACCAATTCTTCTTCATAAAATACAACATAGAAAATACCTTGGGCAGTAACATCCTGTGCTCAGTGTTTTCCTTCTGTCTAGCCTGGGATAGTTGCTCAGTATTGTTTGTGGATTGAATGAAAGAATTAAAGTGTATATAAAATGTTCATTTGGCACAGGTGAAAAGCAACTCGCTGACTTCCCAGGCAAGGTGAGGGCGCCTTCTATGCCAGGAATAGATTTTGTACACACTGAGTGTTACTACTTTGTCACTGTTTGATGACAGTCAAACAGTGGCCTTCTGTTTGTGGCTCCTAGTCTAATGGCTGGCACAGGGTCAGGGCTCGATAAAAGTCTGTTGAATTTGTAGGTCACACGTTAAGTTAAACAGTTTTGGCTCTTGGAAACAAAGTAAAACAAAAGCAAAGTTTGAGGGCTGGAGTCTTCCCAGTGGCCCAGTAAGAGCAAGAGCAGTTCTTGTAGAGGCCTGGAGTTTCCTCCCAAGCATCCATGTGACGGGCCAGCCTGCCTCCATCTTAAAGTGAAAAACTGTGTTGTTATAAAGTCAGAATAAGTTCTTTTCTGTTTGCTGCACAATTCAAGTTGAAGGTGCTTTAGCTGTTTCTGGCATTTGGCATGCCCCCTGCCCTCTGGAGTCTGACTCACACCTTGAATGTATTCTACCCTGATAAGGGTTTCTTCCAGGGAATCTTGATTTATCTTGAGACATTCTGACAAGAAATTTGTCTGCTGTGTGCCTGGACAATCTGTTTACCAAGTCCTTCTGTCACCAAATTCCTTTGAAAACTCCAAGCTTGCAATATTTTTTTTCCCCTATAAAAAGATGCTCTCTCAAATCCTGCCTTAGAGAGTCAGTCAAGACACAGGACAATCTTGTGAAAATAGTCCCTCAACCACAAAGAGAAGCTGGCAGCCAAGCAGCCATGGAGGCTGCTTCCCCAGAAAAGTGCCACTATTGAATCTGTCTTTAATATCTGGGAATGAACTGTCCAAAAAGAACTTTGAAAGATAGGTGTGTGTGCGTGTGTGTGTGTGTGTGTGAGAGAGAGAGAGAGAGAGAGAGAGAGAGAGAGAGAGAGAGGGAGGGAGAGGGAGAGGGAGAGGTGTGTGTATGTGTGTGAGAGATAGGTGTTTGTATGTATGTGTGTGTGAGAGAGAGGTGTTTGTATGTGTGTGTGTGTGTGTGTGAGAGAGAGAGAGAGAGAGGTGTTTGTGTGTATGTGTGTGTGTGTGTGTGTGTGTGTGTGTAAGAGAGAGGGGGTGAGAGAGACCCACTCTTCCCCCCGCCAACTTTGTGAACTGAAACTGTTTCTTTAGGAGTGGATGCCAAGCAAATGCTCTTCCCAGTCCACAGGTTTTGAAGAGCCTCAGAAGTCCTGGGACTGCTGGGCAGTGGTGGCGCATGCCTTTAATCCCAGCACTTGGGAGGCAGAGGCAGGCGGATTTCTGAGTTCGAGGCCAGCCTAGTCTACAGAGTGAGTTCCAGGACAGCCAGGGCTGCACAGAGAAACCCTGTCTCGAAAAACCAAAAAAAAAAAAAAAAAAAAAAAAGAAGTCCTGGGACTATGCCATATGGCATGTGACCAAGAAGACTGATTTCAAACAACCAGTAACAGCAGAATGCTCAGGAGGAAGAAACACGTTCATTGCAGGTTCAAGGCCTGCCAGAGCCACAAAGGAAGCCCCTGTCTCAAAGACAGAAACAAAATAAACAAAACCCTAACTACGAGTAAGTATTTTTTAGAAACTGCCACATTATATTTTAGAAAAGTTCCATTTTAAGTAGAAAATTGTGAGGCACACAAATAGATGTGGTAGCAAGAAGCAGTGGGCAGAAATGCCGGGAAGGACTGAAGGCCAGACTTAGTCGGCAAACACATTATAGAATCTGTTTTAAATGTGTTCAGGATGCTGAAGGAAATCAAGCATTGGAAAAGCCTAGAATCTCTACTAGAATAATACTCCAACTAGAGAATACTGACGGAGAGGTTCAGAGGGCTAAGGGGTATAGCTCAGGTTATAGCTCAGACGGTTTTCTCAGCAGGCCTCAAGCCCTGGGTTCCAACCGGGCGTGGCCGCCATACCAGAAATTCTAGCACAGGGCAGGGTTCAGGCATGAGGCTGAGAGAGGAGGTTCAAGGCCATCCTCAGCTGCATAGAAAATTCAAAGGCAGCTTGGGCTACATGAGACCTTGTCTCCTAGAAAAGGGGAGAGGGAACTATCTAAAAATTTATGGCTGGCCATGATGACACATGCATTTAGTCCCAGCATTTGGAGGTTGAGGCAGGTGGGTTTCTGAGTTCGAGGCCAGCTTAATCTACATCATGAGTTTCAGACCACTCAGAGCTACATAGTGACACCCTGTCTGTTCTGGCTAGATTTGTGTTAACTTGGCACAAGCTGGAGTCACTGGAGAGGAAAGGGTCTCAATTGAGAAAATGCCTCCAATAATCAGGTTTTGGTAAGCTTGTGGGACATTTTCTCAATTAGTAATTGATGCGGGAGAGCCCAGCCATTGTGAGTGGTACCATCCCTGGGCTGGTGGTCCTGGGTTCTGTAAGGAAGCAGGCTGAGCAAGCCATGGGAGCAAGCCAGTGAGCAGCACCCTTCCACAGCCTCTGCATCCGCTCCTGCCTCCAGGTTCCTTCACAGGTTGAGTTCCTGTCCTGACTTCCTTCAACGATGAACAGTGATGTGGAAGTGTAAGCTGAATAAACCCTTTCCTCCCCAACTTGCTTTTGGCCATGATGTCTTATCATAGCAACAGTAACCCTAAGTAAGAAACTGTCTTAAAATAAAAACAGAGGGCTGGAGAGATGGCTCAGCAGTTAAGAGCACTGACTGCTCTTCTGGAGGTCCTGAGTTCAAATCCCAGCAACCACATGGTGGCTCACAACTATCTGTAATGGGATCTGATGCCCTCATATGGGGTGTCTGAAGACAGCTACAGTGTACTCACATATAATAAATAAATAAATAAATAAATAAACAAACAAATAAATACCTTTGGGTCAGAGTGAGTGGGAGAAGGGAAGGGAAAAATAAATTAAAAACAAACACATATGACTTATAAGACAAAGATAAAACAGTGGCTAGAAGGAAATTCAGAGTTTCTTGCATCACAAGGAAAAAGATTTTAAATCATGGGCTGGAGAGATGGCTCAACAGTTAAGATCTGTCTGCTCTTCCAGAGGATCAGGTTTAACTCCCAGCATCCACATGGTAACTCCGATTCTAGGGGTCTGACACTCTCTTCTGGCCTGCGAGGACAGCAGGCATGTATGTGGTGTACAGACATACATGCAGCATACACATAAAATAAGTCACAAAAAGATCTTTAATCAATGACCTAACCTTTCACAGAAAGAAACTAGGAAAAGAACAGCAAACTGAATTGATGGATGAAGGATGCTGAGGGCGGGGTGAGGGCTGGTGGCTGCTGACGAGCAAATAAGACACAGAGGCAGAGAAACCCAAGATCAGAACGAAGACACTGAAGCTAGAATAGAGACATCAATGAAACCAAACAGTGGAGTTTTCAAAAGAACAATATTGGCAGCTGTTTAGTTTCTGACAAAGAAAAATAAATAGGAAGAGAAAAAGAAGTACCTAGACTTAGAAATGCAAGTGTGGGCGTTGATAGGACATAGAAACATTGTGCCAAGGGAAATGGTGACCAATGGCATCGGCGTGGACAGCCTGCCCTGTGTTCTCTGCTCAGGGCCCAATCCCCAAGGAGCAGGAGGCTTGTCTCTGAAGGAATCACTTCAGGAGTGTTTGAACCAAGGACTAAGCTCTTCCTGAGGGCGTCATGGTCATGATTCTGGTTTTAGTCCCTTTGCTCTTTCTCCCCAGGTTTAAGTTAGCAAAGGCACGCTCACGCCCATTTTAGGAAACAATTGACACTTTAAAACCTTTCTTTACCAAAATAAATAACCAGACAGGAAGACCAGAGTGGACAGGCTGACATGTTTTAGTGGCAGGTAGGAGGTGGGGAAGGGGATGCAGGGCCGTGGGGAAGGGGGTGCAGGGCCGTGGGGAAGGGGGTGCAGGGCCGTGGGGAAGGGGTGCAGGGCCGTTATCAAGAGACATTATGTGTATGTGTGAAACTGTCGAAGATGGAACAAAAATATTAATAAACGTCACATCCCTTACGGGAAGTCACTGGGCAGAGGCAGGAGGATTCCTAGTTCCAGGCCAGCCTGGTCTACAAATTGAGTTCTAGAAGGACAGCCAGGGCTACAGAGAGAAACCCCTAACTTGAAAAACAAAGAAAGAAACAAACAAAAAACCAAAAAAAACCCAAACCAAAAAATAAACAAACAAACAAGCAAACAAACAATAAAAGCAAGTCAGCATCCTGCATTTTATGCATCTTAATTCGTGTGTAGAAAGGGGAAAGGCAGCTGCAGTCAAGCTTCTCCTGGGATTTGAGACCCCCACACACTGAGCAGCCTGCATGTGACCCCTTACGGTGATGCCCTCCCTCCCCGATCTCTGGGATTCCACCCAACCGCGAACTCATCTATACCTGCTTTCCAGCAGCCCTCATCCCTGAGAGGACTTCTCCTGTGACCTCTCCAGTGTGATCTCTGCTGAGCAGGCTTTCTAAACCTGCCTGGCTGGGTCCCCAGCCCATTCATTGAGTCATTCAGCTGGTGCTCTGTGTGCAGACTCAAGGTGAATTACCTGACTCTGGTCCTGCTCCAAGCCTTGCCTAAGTGGGTCCCACCCAACTGGCTTTTTGTTTGTGTTTTGGCATTGTCTGTGGTGCTTGGCATGGAAGTCTGGCCCTTGTGTGTATCAGGCAAGCCTTCAACCACTGAACCATGGGGCAGTCCATGTAGCCCAGGCTTGCCTCAAATTCAATGGTTCTCCTCCCTCAGCCTCTGAGTGTGGGGATTCTGTACAGATACAATCACACCTGGCTCAGCTGACTTCAGAGCATCACCTGTGTAGAACAGAGGACAAGTTGCTAGAGTCCCTTTTCCTCTATCACGGATAGAACTCAGTCACCATCACCAGGCTTGACAGGAACTATCTTTTCTGCTGAACCATCTCTCTCTAGCCCCTCCACTGAACTCTCTGCTGTTGGGGTTAGATCTTTTAACTCACAAAGGGAGGCTGTTTACACCGGCAACTGGCTTTTGTACTTCCTGCTCACTGCATCTCACTTGAGTCCAGAAGCTGGTCTACACTGTCTGGGTCTGTGAAAAGAGGATTTTTGCACCACAACAAAAATTGCCCGACAAACAACAAAACCTACAACAATAACAACAAAGCTGGTCGGTGTGCTGTGTTGATTGATAACTGATGGATAATTGTAGAACTGATTTGCTTCACACTCACCAGACTGGTGGAAGTTACAAAGCCATCTCAGAACGGATGAAACTGTAGAGGAAAAACAAGACCTCACTCCCTTCTGATGGGCCTAAATTGGCACAGACATGTAGGAAACCAGTTTGGCGTTATTAGTGGACATTCTGGGCTCTGCAGTGTGCTTGTTCAGGATGCATGAAGTCTCATCATTGACCCCACGACGATTAATTCAGGCGTAGTGGCCTACATACCCCTCATCCCAGCATCCTCAAGTACATGGAGAGTCAGAAGCTAGCCTGGACTACATGAGACCCTACCTCAAAACAAAACACCAGGGCAGCAAACACAAAAAGCACAGCTATACTTCAGTGCCCCAGAGACTCCGCTGCTAAGCACAACCTAGAGTAAACTGTCTCTGGTGTTCCAGGAGGGTGTATGAGCATGCCCAATCCTACAGTAGTTTTAGAAGCTCTAAGAAAATCCCCAGCCTGATAACACCATGTCTGTTCATATTAATATGTATGGGGCAGAAACCTTGTTGATGCAACTGTGGGGAACTGAACAGTCATCTGTAACAACACAGCAAAGTCTTAGGACCTTCGTCTTCATTCTGTTTAATTCTTTATGTTTGAAGACAGACAAAGGATGCGTCTTGTGCATCTGGCTGTAAGATTTAAAAGCAGCACAGGCGTTGTGTGGGATTCATAGCTGGAGGTTGAGGATACAGCAAGCAGGGCAGGGTTAGCCTGCGATCAGCTGTGTGGGGCTGGACCGTGAGGATTGTGGTGTCTGGTCCTCTCCGCTTCTCTGCTTTGATTGATGCTGTGACTCTCTCCTAGTCTCCATCTGGCCTGACTCTGCTCAGCTCTCTCAGTGAGTGGCTGTCTCTGTTTCCTTCTCCTAATCCTCTATCTTCCTCATTCTCTAAACCTCGCCGGTGGATTTACACGTTGACCGAGACACTTGGAATCCCAACCGACAGGCCTCAAGCGGAATTCGCTCCTTGTCCTGTGCTTGCCTTTCTCTTGGATGTTCTTGCTAGACAAGAGGAGTGTCTTCCAAGCTGACGTCTTGGACTAGAAGACTCAACTTTCCATAGCCGAGTCACCAAATGCTACTGCACCTCAGGAGCTTGTACCTGTGCTACACACACTTCTTTATGACATGGTGTACTCACACATTGGATTTTCTCAACAGCTCTGACATAGATAGAATTCTGATCCTATCTAACAGGAAAACCAGAAGTTCAGAGGGAGCGTCTCTTACGCCCTATCCCCACCCTGACTCCTCAGCCTGGAGCAAGCAGCTCATTCCCTGTCTCCACACACACTCATCCTTCAACAAGGTCACAGGAAGCATCTGTAACAAGATGGAGACTTCCTCTTAAGCATCACTCACATCATGGGGTCCCATCCTCCTCCTCCACACCCTGTGCGCCTGACTCACCTCCCCTGCAGACACATTCTTCTCTCTTATGCCCCTAAGTCTGTGGAGTCTATTGTCTCTCTTGCTCCACTGACCCCTTCCTGCTTCACCTTCAGGCAGCCCCACCTGAAGCCTTACTAGACTCCAGTACCCTTATGGCTCCCCAAGTGGGTTCAGCTCCAACTCCAGGCATCATTTTCTGCTGTATCTTCCTGTGGATTACTGCCCTGCTCTGCTTCTTGAGGACGAAAGCTATGGCTATCTCCTTGAACTGGCCTTCCTTCCCTCTTAGTGAGGGCCATTATAGGAAGGGGGGGGGTACCTAATGATTCTGCCCTATAAATACAGGCCTACAAAACCCCCGGTAAAACAAACTTTGGAAAGAGTAGCTCGAACTCCACTTGTCAGGGATGGTGTCTGTGCCGTGGTAGACTGCTGGGCTTGGCTTGCCAGCCAAGAACGCTGGAACCTGCTGTGTCCTGCTGTGATAGAGCAGCAGGGTTTAAATAAATGGGCTCCCGACTGCACATTCTGTCTGTGTGGCCAGCTCGCTGGTGATGAACACCTCTTCAGATCCCCCTTCACCCTCAATCACTTCCGTGTTCATTTTGACTGTATCCCACACCAACCCTGAGTTTCTTCTGAATGTAAGCTCTCACGTCTGAGGTATCCCGCCCCCCACCTCATGCTGATGAGGGGAGTCAGGCTATCTGCCAGCTTTCTTTCTTTTTCTCTTTCTTTCTTTCTTTCTTTCTTTCTTTCTTTCTTTCTTTCTTTCT
>NW_021604656.1:7542143-7552430 GCF_004785775.1 Grammomys surdaster
TCTTTCTTTCTTTCTTTCTTTCTTTCTTTCTTTCTTTCTTTCTTTCTTTCTTTTTTTTTTTTTTTTGGTTTTTTTTGAGACAGGGTTTCTCTGTATAGCCCTGGCTGTCCTGGAACTCACTCTGTAGACCAGGCTGGCCTTGAACTCAGAAATCCACCTGCCTCTGCCTCCCAAGTGCTGGATTAAAGGCGTTCGCCACCACTGCCCCCAGTGTCACATTAGAATGTGTTGAGCAGAGGACATTGAAGAGAAAGCAGCCTCCACCCTCCTGGTCTTCCTAATGAAGCCCACAGATTTCCCTCCCATCGTGCACTCCGGGGGAAGAGATGTCAGCAGAGACAATTCTGCACAAAGAAACCTCCAATGACCCTTAACTTGCACTAACTCTCCAACCATTTCTAATCACTTTGCATTAATTTATTGGGACCCTAAAGCCCCAGCCCCCTTGCCTATTCTGCTTGCCTCTCCATACTACACATAAATGCTACTGCGAACATGCCCCGGAGTTCACCCCTGTGGACACGTTGCCTTTTTGTGAGACACCATGCATGTGAGATTTAAAACGTTAGTAGAGATTACACGCTCCGCCCTCCCATCAACCTGTCTTTTATCAGTTTAATTTCCTTATACCTATAAACTTTGGGATGGCGCCGTCGTGATTAAAGTCGAGTAATGGCGAAGGAGACCAGGCTCACGCAGGCGCTTTTGCTTGCCACTTCTTGTGTTGTCATTTAAAAATCGTGTTCTGCCCATTAAGTGCCCAGGAAACCCGAGGGTAGCTGAAGTTTCCTATCTTTTCAAAGCCCTCGTGTTGTGCGTCAAATAAGGAGCAAGTCAAATCCAGGTTCCTGGCAGGCAGGGTATTACAGCGCAGGGACCGGCCTCCCTCACGGGCCACCTGTGGCACCCAGCCCCGATACTAGGTGCATTAATCACTCGGCAGTCTTGGCTGGGGATATGCTTTGCATAAGTAGGCTATCCTGAGTAGGATTCTGGGCTGCATTCCACCCGAGCTGAGAACCCATTCAGGTTTCCGCAGCCTCCACTGGGGGCTGAGGCGCCTGCCCCTTCCCTGCCCAGGTCTTGGGGAAGGAACCTGAGGATAAATTCTGAAACTTGCTGTGAGTCCAGGGGCAAAAAAGGGAAAGGAAAACAGCTTGTTTACGGAGCGAGGAGGGCAGTCCAGTTCAAGACTAGATGTTGAAAGAGACTTTTCAGGTTTACCAACCCAGACGAGTCCAAGTCAGAAAAAAAAAGAATGAGCTTAAAGCGTACCCATAAAAGAATTAACATTCTTGCTGCAGCTCAGAGAGCCCACAGCTCTTGTTACTAAGCTTGCCAGATGTGAAGACAGCGGGTTACTTGGTCCCCTTTAGCCCTGCTCACCTGGAAGGCTTCGTTGCTGCGGCCCTGGTCGCTGGGGGCTGTTGGATTCAGCTCCAGGCTCATCTTGTTCTCACTGGGCTTCAAACTCTTTCCCGGGTCTGACCTGGACATCCTCTGCCCAAGAAAGAGAGAGAGAGAGAGAGCAAGCACCACCTCTGCTATGTCAGAGGGCCACCTGCTACCTCAGTTTGGAAACCTTTCCAATAACCTTTTAAATGACTTGGGCTGGAACCTGGTTGGGGTGGGGCAGGAGGGGCGGGCAGGAGGGCGGGGTGAGGCCTCTTTTTGAGCACTCCCGCCCCCTTCCTCTTTCCAGGGATGCCCGGCATAGATTTCTCATCTCAGTTCTCTCTATAGTCCTTTGCAAAATCACCTACTTCCTGTGGACGGCGTTGGGGGCTAGGCAGGTGTTTCTGCATCTGTGCCAGGCATATGGAAGGTACCATACGCATGACTTTGTATTCTGACTGGAGAAACTTGAGATACTGGAAAGACAATACAAGGAGGAGAATCAGGTGCAGGTCTGGTATGCAAAGCCTTTCATTGCCGCCCCCCTACCCCCGTTTCACCCCGAGGATCCCCAAACCCCAAGAACAGAGTTGCAGAGATGGGTGGGCCACATGCGTGGAAGGAGACTTTTCACTCCCTAAGTATACTTCCTAGTATTTTAAATGAACCACTCACTGCTTTCTTCATCCTCATCCTCATCCTCCCCTTTCCCCCCTCCCCCCCCCCCCCCCCCTGCCCCCCCCCCCATTAATATGTTCTGGTCCAGGTGGAGTAGTGAAGAACTAAAATTATAAAGTTTAATACTAGTAGACAGGAATCATAAAAACAGGGGAAACCCTCTTCCTCCAGGCTGTATCTGGATGACGGTTTTTTGAATGGGTGCTAAAGGGACCGTTGTATTTTGCCGATTTTTCAGTGAAGCACATGGCCTTTACTTTCACTACTAGACCCCAGATAACACTTACAGATTCATCCGAACTTATCGTGTGGGTTCAATCAAATATGGCTTTCCCGGTCTCAAGTCATCCAGCTACAACATAGAAGCTAAATCCAACCCGCTACCTGTTTTTATATGGCTTAAGAGCTAAGAGTATGTTTTGGGTTATCAGATAAATTAAGAAAATAATTAAAAGGATGAATGCTTCATTTTTTAAAAAATTAAGTTAATGTTTTTAGACCGGAATACAAAAGTAATGGGCTTTATCATAGCGTCTTCAAATGCATGTGTTCTAGCATGTTCTGGTTGGTTCCTCTCCCCCACAGCCCCGTTGCCCCTCCCCCCTCCAGCTGATTCTCATTCTTCCTCCAGTCAGCTTTTCTTTGTACTTTCTATTACATACAGGGAAGGGATATTTTATGTCACATGAAAGTCACATGAAATTCTGATTTAAAGCTGGATGTGGCAATGGTGCACTCAGATGCGGAGGCAGGGCTGCTGCAAGCTTGAAGTCAGCCTGGAGATCGTGCAGCATGGAGATCGTGAGTCTCAGCTAGGCCAGGGCTTGAAACACCGGAGTTGACTGGAGTTATGGGTCTACCCGGAACGATGGTGGTGCCTCGCTGTGAGCTACGGATGGCTTATCGTTCTCACTGTGGAAACAAGCCAAGTGATCAGAAAAAGAGGTGAAAATTCTTTCCAGTTTCCCAGGATTGGATTTTATATCATCTAGAGAGATTTCAAGTCCTGGTTTGTTAGAAGTAGCTGTGTCTCCCAACTCCTCTGTGCCTTTTTCATCTTGGAGTCCCCACATCTCATTTTTTTTGTTTGTTTTTTCAACACAGGGTTTCTCTGTGTGGTCCTGGCTGTTCTGGAACTTACTATGTAGACCAGGCTGACCTCCAACTTAGACATCTGCCTACCTCTGTGTTGTGACTCAAGGTGTACATACAACCCCAACCCTCCCCCACCCAAGCAGCCTCAATCTCATTTTTAAGCATTAAAAGCACCATGTAGCAAACAAAGCAATGGGCTTTTCTTTTTTTTAAAAAAATTTTATTTAAAGCTTTTTCTTCTCTCTCTCTCTCTCTCTTTCTTTTTTCTTTTAATTTTATGTATTCATCATTACGCTCTACAGACGCATCAGAAGAGGGCATCAGACCCCATTGCAGATGGTTGTGAGCCACCATGTGGTTGCTGGGAATTGAACAACTCAGGACCTCTGAAAGAGCAGTCAGTGTTCTTAACCGCTGAGCCATCTCTCCAGCCCAGCAATGGGCTTTTTAATCAACTGGTAACTATACCCTTTGTCTCAGATGACTGAGAATCCCTGTGTGTCCGTTGAAACCAATGTTTGTACTCATTGACAGCACAAGACCAACATTAAGAAAACACACTCCTCCTCCTCCTCCTCCTCCTCCTCCTCCTCCTCCTCCTCCTCCTCCTGTCCTATGCATGCCATTCTGTGACTGGGTTGTTCTGTATGATGGCATTTTAAAAGGGAGAAGACATAAATTAAGGCTGCTGTATGCGACTCGTGTGCTGTGATTAGCAGGGGTGCCAGGCGCTACACTGGAGCGCTCTCTGCCTTGGCAGCACTGGAGACTGTTCAAGTGTCACACATTATCATCTGTTTGTGCTTGCAAGATAAATTAACATTATTACCGATACTGTCAATATTAAAACTAAAATAAAATGTGCCAGGTGTGTTGGTATATACCTGTGATCCCCACATTCAAGGGGTTGAGATAGGAGGACCATGAGCCCTAAAACCAAACTGAGATGTACAGTCAAAAAAATAAAAAAGTGGGCTGGAGAGATGGCTCAGCGGTTAAGAGCATCGGTTGCTCTTCTGGAGGTCATGAGTTCAAATCCCAGCAACCACATGGTGGCTCACAACCATCTGTAATGAGATCTGATGCCCTCTTCTGGTGTGTCTGAAGACAGTGACAGTGTACTCACATACATAAAACAAACAAATCTTTAAAAAAAAAAAAAAGAAAAGAAGAAAAAAAGAAAAAAGTAATCCTAGTAACCCCACATGGTTTATAAATCATTAAACCCAAGGAAACAGTTGATCCACTTTAATTCTTAAGATTACCTAGAAGCAGAGAAGTTGGTATTGGGAGATAAAGGTTCCTGGAAGAGATAGGGGATGTGTTAGCATGTGTGCTGCCCCGCCTTCAGCCTCTAGCCAAATGAATAACAACACCAAATAAATTAGGAAATGTGTCTTCAGCACTGGGTAGTCCCCAGCTTTGCTTGAGAACACATTGAGGCAGCTGTCTGTTCCCTTTCTTTGTTCGTGGTGTCACCAGGAGCCAGGATGGCTGCAGAGGCTGCCTACGCCTTTGGCACTGCACCGAGGCTTGTCTGCATGGCTTGTTTGGCTGTCTGATCACTTCAGTTAGAGTTCTTAGAAGGACAGTTTTGGAGGCAAGGAAGGGAAGAATATGACGCACGTCAGCACACCGAAGGGCATTAGGCGTTTGTGTCCTTCCCACGTCAAAGCTCAGGACTCGTCATCCTCCAACCCAAGAAGACAAAGTGAGTTTCTGAAGGGCCTGGCCAGCGAGTTGCAAGGCCAAAAGGTGGGCTCACCACGTCTCTGACAAAGCTCCACAAAGCAATAGTGCCTATGGGACACACGAGAGAGTTAACGTCCCACCTTCTCCTACACACGGTGTAAAGAATGAACAAAGAGTAAACAAAACCAAGAAACCATTGGCCTGCCAGGGAGTCAGAGTCTAACTTATGTATGCACTGGAAATGTTTAGCCAAAGCTCAGGTGTCAGCTGCCTACTGGAAATGAGTGCTTGGAGCTGTGAGTGACCGAGTACAGAGGGCAGAGATGGATGCCCGGAGTTCCTGCTGTATCCGCAGTGTTTTGCAGAGTTCTAGAAATGGGTGGGCTCTACGGTAAAGGGTAAAGAATTTACCCATTGATCGAAGGTGAATGGAGGACATAATTCAGAACTCTGGGGACTGAGAAGGAAGCTCCGTGGTGGAGGTCCCTCTGTCCTGCCTTCCTTATCACCTAATCTCCTTTTTTTTTGTTTGTTGAGATAAGAGTCTCAACTATGTAGCACTGACTAGCTTGTTACTTGTTATATAGCCCAAAGTAGCCTCAAACTCCTGACAATCCTCCTGCCTCGAGCTCCTGAGTTCTAGGTTTACAGGTAAGCACCACCATACCCAACCGACAAGAGTTCATTCATTATTCCTTTTTAGTTTTTTTCCTTTTTTTTTTTTTTGAGACAAGGTCTTCATATGTATCTCTGTCTGGTCTGGAACTTTCTAAGTAGACCAGGTTGGCCCTGAAACTATACATACTCCACAGAGCTCCACCTGCTTCTGCCTCTAGGGTGCTGAGATCAGAGGCCTGTGTTACCACACCTAGTCCCAGAGCACTTTTTTAGCCTGCACTGCAATAGTTTGACACCTATTCCTACCGATATTGCTCTGCTCTGAATGGAACCTTTACTTCCCAGTGTGTCCTAAGGACTAGGTGTGAATTTCAAAATAAGTGATTAGGGAGAAAGTTTGTACCAGCTAGTTCTCCCCAAGAACCTGAGCTGGAGGTATCTGAAGAGCCTATGGTGCAAAAATACCAGTGTGTCTGTGTGTATGTGTGTGTGTCTCTGTGTGTGTCTGTGTGTCTGTGTGTGTGTCTATGTGTGTGTCTGTGTGTGTCTGTGTGTGTGTGTCTGTGTGTGTGTGTGTCTGTGTGTCTGTGTCTATGTGTGTGTCTCTGTGTGTGTGTCTGTGTGTGTGTGTCTGTGTGTCTGTGTGTGTGTCTATGTGTGTGTCTCTGTGTGTGTGTCTGTGTGTCTCTGTGTGTGTCTGTGTGTGTATCTATGTGTGTGTGTGTCTCTATGTATGTGTCTATGTGTGTGTGTGCCTGTGTGTGTGTCTGTGTGTGTGTGTCTCTGTGTGTGCCTGTATGTGTGTGTCTGTGTGTGTGTCTGTGTGTGTATCTATGTGTGTGTGTCTGTGTGTGTCTCTGTGTGTGACTGTGTGTGTCTCTCTCTGTGTGTGTAGACAGTCACTCTCATGGTCAAGTGCAGGGCTTCATGCTGATATGAACTGTTTTGGCTTTGGCTCTGCTTAGGGAGGCACCTTGCTGAGCTCACTGTACCGGAGAGCAAAATGTCTAACCTATTGACAAAACAGGCTTTCCCTTTGTGTTAAACCACTGCAGGCAAGCTCACTCCCAATAGCCCCTAGCCATTGTTAGTTGCAAAATGAGCATTACACCCTGGTTGTGTCTAGAAGAGTGGTAACATTGCACCTAGGCAGATAAGGTTTTCAGAGAAAAAACAGCAACTCGTCCTGACTTGGAGAAACAGTGAACCTCTGGGAGAATAACCTCTGGGAGAATAAGGACCTTCCAGGAAACCCATTCTGAGCAAGATGTGCCAAGATAAGATTTTTCCTTTTAGTAGTTTTATTGCTTGTCTGTAACGTTCAGAGGACAGCGTGCTCTGTGAGTGGGTAGCAGACCCACCTAAGTTCGCAGTTGTGTTGGATAGAATTCTCTCTGTCTGTAAAAGTTGCCATTAGTTATCAGTAGTGCCGGTTCCATTCCTCTGAACAATGGGTGGGTATTCCAACGTGTAATTTAAAGCTCTGCAGACCCAGGTCAAGGGGTGTGCGTGCTTGTATGTGTGTGTGCATTTGTGTGTATTTGTGTGTGTGTACATGTCTATGTGTGTGTATGTGTGAGCCCTGTGTTTCTGTGCATGTGCAAGTACACACACGTGTGTGTTGTATGTGTGTGAGTGTGGATGCCAGGAGTTGAAGTCATGTGGCTTTCCCTTTCCACGTTACTTTTAGAATCACAGAAGCTGGAGTTTGTCACTTTGGCTAGGGTGGCTAGCTTGCAAGCCCCAGGAATCCTCCTGCCTCTGTTTCTCCAGCTTTGGAATTACAGGCATGTACTGCCACGCCTGACCTTGGGTGTTGGGGCTGGGGACCTGAACTCATGCTTGTGTGGAAAGCCCTTTATCAACTTAGCTTTCTCCCTAGGCCCCAAAGCTGTTTTATTTTTATTGTTATGTTGAGACAGGGCATTTCTATGCTTCTGAAGTTAGATTGGAAGTAGCTCAGGCTGCCCTCAAACCCTCTGCCATGTTCCTGCGTCAGGATCTTGAATATTGGATCACATGCTTACACGGTCACTCTTGGCTCATAGCCAAGCTTTAGATACATCAGGCGTGGTCTGCAGAATTGCTGTCCTGACATTCCGTTGGGAGAAATACCCTGTTCCTTCTCAGAACTTTTAGATGGTTGGCTGTTCTGAGGGGTAAAATCATCTTTGGAAAAAGTAAGTTTCCAAAAACAAATAGTTTTGTTGAGTATTTTATAACCATCATAGCAAGAACTATGAGGTGGGTGCTAACACTCACGGCTGAAACTTTATGATCACAACATTGCAGAGATGCTGTGAACCTTCTCCTAAGTTTGTTCTTAACGGAAGTAAAGGGGAAGAGACGTTCTATGGGGAAACCCAGAAGAAACCACTGAAATCAATTAACATTGAAAAGAGGACCAGGAAGATTCTGCTCCTTCAGACGGACATGCTGAGGACATAGCATATCCTCTGTTGTGCCTTCCAGCAGGAGATCCTGAGTGTAATCACAGAGAGACACATCTCAGCCGGTCCATGAGGGACATCTGCCCAGACTTATAATCTTCATGTGTAAGATCATTAAAGACAAAGAAGGCAGTCACTTCCAGCTTACAGGAGAGTAACCAGATGATAATAAATACATGTAATAACCCTCCGTGTGGGTCCTAGAGCAAAGGAAAGATTTGTTAGACGATATGAAACTGGTGAGGTGGCTCAGAGAATAAAGAAGGTTACGTCAGCCAAGGCTGGTGAGGAGTTTCATCCCTGGAACCTACATGGTGGAAGGAGAAAACCAGCTCTTGCAAGTTGATCTCTGACCTCCACTAACACACACACACATATACACATACATATACACATACATACACACACATACACACACATGCACACACATGCACACACATATACACACATATATACACACATATATACACACACACAGATACATACACACATATATACACATATGCACACACATATACACACATACACACATATACACACACACACACACTCAAATAAATAAATGAACATTAAAACGAACAAACAAACAAACAAACCACCAGAAAAAAACTCCTGGTTCCCATGCTGTGACTGGAACCCAGGCAGAAGCTCTCAGTCTCCGCCTTCAGGCACCGCCCTTTCCTGAGGCTTTAGCTTCCCGGTGCATTCCTGGGACTGTTCAGTCTCCAGGGCACTGTGAGCCCAGCTCTGAACCTAGAGAGTCAGATACCTGCTCGTCTGTATGCTGTGTTCACTTCTGTTCTCTGGAGAACTCTGATAGAGGCTTTAACAGTCTCACTTTACAGGAGAGAAAACCATAACCTGAGTGCTTTGGGGTTTGTTGCTCTAAATAAGGAAAAAGAAATCCTAGATTCTAACTGTGAAAGTCATGTGTTCTCTAAGAACCTATACTGTTTCTCAAAAGGCAAGCTAAACTGGGAGCACCTTTACTTCCTACACTGTGGAGGAGGCATGTGGATTTCTGTGAGTTCAAGGCCATTCTGGTCTACACAAGGAGTTACCCATCAGCCTAACTCTGTCTCAAAAACAAACAAAATGCAAATGTACAGGGCAGAGGATCAGGCTTAGAACCTCACACCTGGGAGCAGCTCTCATGAGTTCAAGGCATCCTGGGTTATTTAGACAGGTTCTGCCTCAAAACAAAACAAAACAAAAAGCACAGAACCAAAACCAAACAAACAAACAAAAAAACAAAAGCCTAAGGGGAATTGCAGTGTAAGGATTGCTGACCAAATCTGAATTTTGGATTTTGCTAATGTATCTATGTTAAACACCCTGACCTTGAGAACTGTACTTGTGGGAGGAGCTAAGGTGGGAGGAGTTAGGGGAGGAAGAGGAGGAGTAAGGAGGAGAGGAGGAAAAGGAAGAGGAGGAGCTAGGAGAGAGAAAGAGAGAGAGAGAGAGAGAGAGAGAGAGGAAGAGAGAGAGAGAGAGAGAGAGAGGGAGGAGATGGAGGCAGATGTTTACGTGTCTGTAGCAGTCAAAGGTAGTTGGTATATCTAGGCTGGGTATTGGGTTACACTTCTGATTGTATGGGTATCTTGTTACTGATCATTACCAAATATATAAGCCTTTGATTAATCTTTAAGCACTAGAGTCTCATCTCTCTACTGGGCCTGCATGGATGGCGGGATGGTCTGGGCAATGCCCAGCCTTGTGGAGACAGCATGGAAGATTGGCAGAGCTATCTCCCATGTTGGCCTCTCGTGGGTGGCAGGGCTGGTGTTTCTGGCTGGCCATTTCTAGATGAAGCATGTATGTGGCCTCCTGCTGAGAAACATGGCAGCTGGGCTAGGCAGAGCGGCTGCAGCTTAGATAGTCGGTTTGACTAGAGGCTGATTTTAAATAATTACTACAACATGTACTTGTTTAGATGGTCTTAGGACATACATACTGGAGTGTTTGTGAATAATAAATAATGGTTTATTTATCAAAACAGCAGCCGTAGCAATGCTGTGTAGATGTCAGAAGCCATAGCAACGTCATGTATACGTGTCTGCACTGGAGACGGAATAGGAGAGCAGGGGAGCTGGGCAGTGAAGGAAACCCTGTTGTAGAGATTCGGGTTGTTCTTGAACATCTCTAGAAGTTTGAAATTATACTGAGTGAAAAACAATGTAAGAGAGTAATTATATCTGTAGTGTATTCAGCCTTTCAAGCTGTCTGTCCAGAGCTATGAGTATACCAAGTATTAGTGGCATACACACACACACACACACACCCATACATATACACACACACATACACACATACACACACATACATATACACACATACATACACACACATACACACACAG
>NW_021604656.1:7552440-7563759 GCF_004785775.1 Grammomys surdaster
ACAGACATATACACACATATACACACATATATACACATACACACACATACATACACACACATACACACTCACACACACACACACATTTAACAGCACAGGCTGGTTTTGCATGGGACCTAGGCTCAGACATGGTAGCTCACAACTGTCTGAAATTCCGTTTCAGATCTAACACCCACTACTGATTTCTACAGGCACCGGGCACATACATGGTGCATATACATAAAAGGCAAGGCAAGAAGATAAAATAAAATAAAAAAATTTTTTAAAACATTTAAAAACTAAAATCACATTTTAAAAAAGAAAACAAAGTAAATAGGGGGTAAAGGTTTTTGCCATTGTAAGTTGTCCCTACTGTTTGCTGTGGGTCTGAAAGGAAGTGTTTCAAATCATGTTCTGAATGAACATAATGTTTGATTTGAACATCACTTCACACCCCATAGGAAACAGAGGTGGTGTCGTGGCTCTTAGTTCACTGAATGAAAAAATTAAAAAGAAGGAAAGGAAAGAACATGGCTGCTCCTAGGTATGGTGAAGATTTTATTGAAGGTGAAAGGGAGAGTGTAACTAGAGGCAGAGACAAATGGGAGAGTTCAGAGTGGGCAGGACCCTGAGCCACATAGAGAGAGGAGGAGGGGCAGGGGGAAGGAGGAAGAGAGGGGGAGGGAGAAGGGAGGGGGAGGGGGAGGAAGGAGAAGTGAACCAGGGGCCGTAGCTAGGAGGCTAAAGGTACAAAAAGAGGCCGGTAACCAAACTGTCTGGATTTTATAGGGAAGAGCCTCTGGGGGAAGGGCAGCCTAGCCTCAGGGCTGTAGAGAGCAGGGTTTGCCAGCCACATCTGTAACAGGTAGGGACTGAGGGATGCTGGGAGAACCTGGAGACCTGGTCTGCTTTGATATGTTAAAACGGCACCTCAGTCAGCCATTTGTCTCTTGTCTGAAATGTAACAACCACAGAGAGTGTGCCGAGTGCAGAATCATTTAAGGATACTGGGAGTACGGACGCTTTTGGTTGTCTGGTTTATTTGATACAGGATTTGGGGCATAGCCCAGTTTGGCCTCAAACTTTTAATCCTTTGCTTCGATTTCAAGAGTTCTGGGTGTGCTCCATCCTTCCTGGAGTGATAGGGGTTCATTTAATTCTGGTCTCTTAATTGCAGTAGAGCGGTTGCTGGGCAGAGAAAGACAGTGCCTTCTCTAAGCAGTGCAGGAATTACAATCAGAACCAGATAAGCTCAGGGGAAGGACTGCTCCTCACGGCTTTCTCAGTCCAGGTTAGCTCATCAGCATCCTTCAAAGCAGTCATTCAAAATGACTTCCAACCAGTCATGCAACACACTATCATATAGCAAGTAAGAGAAATGGCTGGATTTCCCAGCTTCCTCTAGTGACCATGGTGGTTGATGTTTCTGCTTCTGTGGTGAGCAGCTCGGGGTCACACGTGGCTCTCACCTCTTGATCTGGTCTCTTTTCCTTGCTGGCAAATCTTCCAGGCTCTTAAGACTGGTCTTGGGTTTCACTTGAACTGGCACTGGCCCCTGGAAGACCATCCTAAGATCTACCACCTCACCTCTGGACAAGGACACGTGGGCACCACAGGTTCTCCCAAGTCAGGTACAGAGCCTGGCATAGAAACAGCTCAGAGATGTAAGGTCTCCAAGCAACGAGTGCCTGCCTCCTAAGTATCCTTGCTACCAGGAACTGAACCAGGCTCTTTGTGTCAGAAGCAAGAAGCTTTTCTTATTTCCCCTCTTTTTTTAAAAGTTGCCCACCATAGTTTATAAAGGACGTCAGTGAGCTCTGGGGAAGAACTGTCATTATAATGTATGAAAAACATCAGGCCGGGTGGTGGTGGCGCATGCCTTTAATCCCAGCACTTGGGAGGCAGAGGCAGGTGGATTTCTGAGTTCAAGGCCAGCCTGGTCTACAGAGTGAGTTCCAGGACAGCCGGGACTACACAGGAAGCCCCAGGAAGGCAGGGCTTTTCAATTCACTGACTGTTTTGCTTGTGATGCTGGAGGTGGAACCCTGGGCCTGGTAAACACTGGGCAAAGGCTCTGACCTCTGAGAAGGGATCTGAGACTGAACTCTGCCCAAGCCATCTAGCAGGACCAGCCAGGACTGCACGCTCTAGCCCCAACTTTAATTCAACTGCTCAAAACTGGTTCACTGAATGTGGAGAAAATTTTAAGTTGACCTCACAGCATAAAGAGGAAAGATTAAATATGTGGGTTTGGTCTGCTGCGGACAGAATGGCTGTATTTACATGTCTCCACCCAAGAATTGAGTCATGCAAATGTCAGAGCTGAGTCTTGGGGGAGAGAACCAGAAGGAGCTCAGGTAATATGCCTCACCTACACAGCAAGGCTGGAGTTCCCCAAGCCGTTCCCTCCGCCTAGTTTCAGGAAGTGAATCGGGATCAGAATCCCCAGCCCTGTCTCTTCTGTGATCTTACCAGGGTGTGGCTGTTCATATAGGAGGCTAAGAACCTTAAGTTCTTTGTGGCTGGGTGGAGAAGGTGTCAGAAAGTGGAGACTGAGATTAGGATACAGCTCTGGCCAGGGAGAGCAGACAGGCAGCGTTGTCTACTGTTCCACACTCAGCTGATCGCTGAGCAGCCACGCATCACCAAGCCTAGAGAAGACGCCCAGGAGGCTCAGAAGTTAAACCCCACAGCTGAAGGTGTAGTTCATTGTCAAAATGCTTGCACACCATGAGGTGTTTGTGTTCAATCCCTGGAAGTTAAATCATATCTTGGCTTACATTGCTTAAACCTTTGGTAGTGGATAACCCAAGCCAGGGTGTCTGCCTTACTGACTCGGGCTTTTTCCTACTCCTCTTTGGTTATCTTGGGCATCAACTACTTCCTGAAAGTCACTGTGAGAGGAGTACTGCCCACATCTGGAAGCCACAGTGACAGCTCCACCATGTCCAGGTCTGTGATCTGACAGACAGCATGGGGGACAGGAGAGGAGCTGAAGTCACAAAGGAAATGTCCTGAGCTCCTGAATGGAGCTGCCAAGCCCAAGGTAGGAAAGCAGAAAGAAGACCGATGTCTGCACCCCTCTCCCCCCGGAAGCACCATGTGACTCTCCCATCCCACTGGAGGCTGTTTCCCTAGCCAGCCTCCCCATTGGTGTGGACACATCTTAATCCCTGGTCCAAGGGGCTGGATGTGATGGAGGGGAAGGGTTACAGTGTAGCATCTGAAATAGGGTATAAACAACAGCTAGAAATTATTAAAGGGGCTGGAGAACTTAGATACATATTTAGAAGGTAAAACAGGCTACAAACCAGACTGGAAGAATTCTAGTCGATTCTTTGTAGCAGCGAAAGCCCCTGGCTCAGCAGAGGAGGCTGAGCCAGGATCCAAGAGATGCCTGGTGACAGTTGTTGGCTCATGTGCTGTATTGGAAATTGGAATTTTTAAAGATTTTTTTTGACACATAGCTGAATCCAAACTGCCCTCAACCTTGCTGTTGTATCTGGGTCCTTCTGCCTTCCCCCCTGAGGGTTTGTGCTGGGACTGTAGGGATTTTACCATCCTGCTTATCTGTAATTCTGTGTCTGTGGGCATGGGTGCTCTCACAGAGGGCAAGCTCTGATGTAGTCCCTCAGGCTCCTGCCACTTTTTGTTTGAGACAAAATCTCTCACTGTGCCAGAACTTGGAAGCCAGGCTGGCCGGCCTTCAGATTCTAGGAGCCGCTTGTCTCTGCTTCCCATCTTGTCGTTGCTGGGATTGAAGAAGTGCACCATGCTGTTCCTCCTGCCCACTCTAGAGGGTCTCTTGACATCCCATTCTGTGTATCCTGCCAGGTTTGTTCTTTCCTGGGATAGACTCGAGAACAGGTAACATGGATGTCTGAATATCCATCACCAGGAGAAGCCAAAAACCAAAACCGAAAACCTGTGTGTTCTAGCTATGAAGGGGATTTCTGGTTTGAAAATTTGCTAATGGGGTGCATCCTATAGGCTTACTTCACTTAGAAGATTTGGGGTGCCCTACCTGGGAGTGACCCGAATTCTAATATTCTGTGTGCTCCTTCCTGAGGACACTGAGTGGAGGTGGAGTAAGGAGAGGAGCTTGACCTGTCAGCTAGGGCTTCATGTAATTAGTCATTTAAAAAGTGTGATACCGAGGTGAAGCCTCTGGTAAATTGCCACACCCTTGTCAACAATGCAAGAATCAATAAGTCACTAAAAAACAAACACCAAAGGAAGGAGAATAAGGATTTACAGGGGAGATGGTGTGAAAATGATCAAAGTACTCACACACACACACACACACACACACACATAAATACACATACATACACATACATACATACACATATACACATACACACACATAAATACACATTCATACATAAATAAATTTGTACACATACATAAATACTTACATACATACATACACAAACATATACACACATATACACATACATACACACATACATACATATACACATATACACACAAACACACACATACACACACATACATATACACCCATACATACACACATACATACACATATACACATACACACATACACACAGAGACACACATATATGTATGTGTGTATGTGTGTGTATGTGTGTGTGTATGTGTATATGTGTATATATATATGAATGAAATTGTTTACAAATATGTGATACCAAGCCAGGACAGTGGTCACATCTGTAATCCCGCTACTTGGGAGGCCAGAGGCAGTGGTATCAGCACAAGTTTGAAGCTAGCCTGGTCTAAATAGCAAGTTCCAGGTCAGTCAGTGCTACATAATATTTTGAGAGTCTGTCTTAAAATATTCAAAGCCAACCAAAACAAAACATGACTTCAAACAACAAAAATAAAAATAATGTAAGAAGCAGCCTCAGAAAACTAAAAAAGCAAAAATAAAACCCAAAGATATGCATGGGCTGAGCTCTCTCCACAGGTGTATTATGTGTACTGACCACTGGTCCACTCCCACTGTCCATCCATCCATCCATCCACCCAGCTGCTAATAGTTTTGCCCCAACAATACTCCAGGCAGCATACCCTAGGGCTGGGAGCACAAGAATACTGCCTACCTGTTCTACAGGCATCTTGTACTCCTCACAAACACCCCTCACTCCTGTATTGCTGTCTCTGCTACCCAGTGAGTGTAATTGGCAAAATATACTTTTGTGTTAATGCAACAAACGTATTAGATACTTATGTATCTTAGTAATTAACATAAGTTCAAAGTAGGAAAAAGCACGTTTTTAGATATTTGGAGTAACACACACACACACACACACACACACACGAACCAGGCTGTTATCATAGTCTGGATTGCTCTTCTTGGAAATTCCTCAGCTGTAGCTTTCACTCAGAACCAAGCCAGATAGACATTAGCTTGGACTGTTATGTCTAAACTACTAAAGAAACTCGGAAAAAGGCAGACAGACACCTTTTCTCTGCCCCTCATTTGCGTACGAGCTCACTGTGTTTTTTCTATATAAACTGACCCAGAGTTCATGGTCACAGCTCCTAGCTCCAGAGTCTGGGCTGTGTCCCTGATTGATCAGTCTTGGGGTATGCATTCAATAAATTATTCCTGTCTCATTGAGATAAGTGTTCATGTGGTTTGTGGGGAAACCCCTGGACCCTAACAATTTCTATTATAATTTTCATTTCAAATTATATTTATTTTATTTTTAATTAACTAATTTAGATTTAAAATGTTTACAGTATGTGTGTGCAGTCCCCTTGAAGGATAGACTAGAGTATCAGTCCATCCTGGAGCTGGAGTTATGGATGGTTGTAGTCCACCACGTGGGTCATAAGAATCAATCAAAGCCAGGTCCTCTGCAAGAGCTGCTAGTGTTCTTAATCTCTGAGCTCTTGCTTTTTATTTTGAAAACAAATTTCTTACATTATATCCCAGGCTGGCCACGAGCTCCAGAGTCCCTTTCTCAGCTCGCCATGTAGTAGAATATAGATCTTCAGTGTCACACTCCATTTTCCACGGCAGTGTTTGATAATTCCAACATCCCTGCATGTCTGTTTGGTTTTTATATTTGCCCACTCAAAATGATTTTTCTTTGTATTTGCATTTTTATATTTTATCGATAGATGTGGTACACATGATACATGAAGCACATTGACTGAATAAGCAGGACTTTGATAACGTGTGATGAAGGCCTGTGTATGTCAGAGTGATTGTATGTGTGTGAGCGTGTGAGCATGCGTGAGTGTATGTGTGTTTGTGTACATGTATGAGTGTGGTGCATTTGAGAGTGTGTGAGTATGTGTGTGAGAATGAGTGTGAGTGTGTGTGGTATGTGTGTAAGTGTGTGAGTGTCTGTATGAGTGTCTGAGTGTGTATAGTGTGTATAGTGTATGAGAGAGCATGTGTGTGAGTTGTGTGAGTGTCTGTGTGTATGTGTTTGTGTGTGTGTATGTGTGTGTCTCTGTGAGTGTATGAGTATGTGTGAGTAGTGTGTGTGTGGCATGTGCTAGTGTGTGTGTGGGGAGTGTGTGTGGTATGTGTGTATGTAAGTGTGTGAGTGTGTGAGTATGTGTGTGTGAGTGTGTGTAGTGTGTGAGAGAGCATGTGTGTGTTATGTGTTTGTTAGTGTGTGTGTGTCTGTGTGAGCTTATGAGTATGTGTGAGTGTGTAAGTGGTGTGTATATGTGGCATGTGTTAATGTGTGTGAGTGTGTATGTGTGACCGTGTGAATATGTGTGAGTATGTGATGTGTGTGAGTTGTGTATGTGGTGTACATGCTAGTGTGAGTGTGTGAGGAGTGTGTGTGAGTATGTGTGAGAGTGTGTGTGTACGTGTATGAGTGTGTATTTGTATGAGATGGTTCTATACTTGTGCCTCGGGGCTGTGAGTTCCTTTCTTAGGGGTCAGGTTGGTCTGAACAGGCTGCGTTTGGTACCACCTGTTTCCCTGGCACGTTGCCGATGACATCACAGGCCCTGGTGGCCTGAGGCGCGCTCAGCTGCTGCACCTAAACTCATTGTGTGCTCGTGTGAACGCTAACTCTTTCTGAATTCCTGGTAACTTGAGAACAGAGGCTAAGTCTGGTGCCACTTCCTCCTTGCCTCGTTTCGTCTTTCCTGGTACCCAGAGCTGTGCCTGGTGCTGACAGACAAGAGCTCGTTGTTGACCAGAGCCAAGCAGAATTCCTGTGTGACGGTGAAGGTGATCTCGCTTGGACTCGCTCACTACGGTACAGCCTGTGAAGGGTGGGAAGGACAGTGAAGAGTGTAGAGGCAGGAGAGACGCCATTTGGAGAGGAATCCCAGGAGGCTCTGGGAGAAGAAGGACTGCCCTGCCCTTGCTGGGGGACAATGGTGCGTGGAGACCTGTGGATGCTGAAGTAACGGAGGACACTGGTGCAGTGTGCATGGTCTGAGCTCAGGACGCAGGCACAGCTGGCTCTGAAGCCACAGCCTGCTAAGGAATCACCTTTTAGATCTCAGTTTTCCTATTTATAAAATGGGTATGGTTGCTTATGGTATTTACAGGGACTAATGAAATTTGAAGATTAAGAGTTCAGTAACTTGGGGCTGGAGAGGAGGCTCAGTGGTTAAGGGCACTGGCCGCCCTTCCAGAGGGCCTTGGTCCAATTCCTAGCACCCACATAGCAGCTCACAGTCATCTGTAATTTCAGTTTTAGGGGACCCCAAGACCCTTCTTTTGGCCTCCTCAGGCACTGCACACACTTACTGCACAGACATACATTCAGGCAAACACCCATACACATAAAATAAAAACAAGTAAAATCTTTAAAAACATTAAAAAGAAAAAAAAGCCCTAACTAGCCAGGCATTGGGAGAAAAAAGACAAAAGAAAAAAAAGTCAATTACTTTCCAAGTGAAGTGACCCACAGGTGAGGTCTTCCTTGAACACAGGACAAAGGAGTACTGTGAACAGGAAACTTCAGAGAGATATTATAAAATGATTCTCAGAAGGTGAAGTCCTTCCTTGAGAACCCGAGAGAATATCACGATGTACCATCAGTGTGATCTCCCTAGCCATGGAGGACAGAGCACGTCCACCCCAGTGCACACCAACACCCGTTATGTAATCACTGGGCAAGGCACTCAGGTTTTTAGTTCAGAGTTCTTTATCTGTAAGATGAAGGGACAACCTGGAGCTGCTCCCCTTGGTGACATTAATACAGAACAGTGCGTAAGCAGCATAAGGAAGTGTAAGCGGTTATTTAAAGCCCCAAGGCCAGGATTGTTATCAAAACTGGGTCTGAGATCACAAAATTCTCAGGGCCCTGGAGGGAAGTGGAGAATCCTGGTGGTGTCTTCCAGAGACCACAGACAGCTCTCTCCCTCCACTTCTTCCTTCTAGTTACATGGGTTCTCTGAGCTGGGAGAGCCCATCTGAGGGCAAGAAGTCTGTGTCTACCCTCCTCTGAAGGAATTTGCTGAGTGGCTTAAGCTCTTCACAGAATGGAATTAATGTCATTGTCCTTTAACACATAGTATCAATGTGTCGAATTTACTCCGAGCTGGAGAAGACCCTGGGAAGTAGGCTTAGCGCTGTAAGATTCTAAGGAGGAGGATGAGAGGAGAGCAGCCTTTAAATGGGAAGACAGCAGAGCTCTGAGCGGTAAAGTGCAGGAGGGCAGGCTGAGGGCAGACACAGGACAGAGGGTAGGGAGGTGGGTGCCACAGCAGGGAGGGCGGGGCAGCCACAGGACAGGGGGCGGGGCAAGTAGGGGGCGGGGCAGCCACAGGAGGAAGTGGCAGTGAGAGTCATCACAGTGAAGTATGTGTGTGAACGTGCTGTGAGGGACATTCTTGGTGGCATTGCTGTGATGAAGCACTGTGACCAGAAGCAACGGGGCGGGGAAAGACGGGGGAGGGGGAGAGAAAGGATTTATTCAGCTTACACTTCCACATGGCTGTTGATCACCAAAAGAAGTCAGGACTGGAACTCAAGCAGGGCAGGAACCTGGAGGTGGGAACTGATGCAGAGGCCATGGAGGGATGTTACTTACTGGCTTGCTCACATGGCTTGCTCAGCCTGCTTTCTTATAGAGCCCAAGGCCACCAGCCCAGGGATGGCACCGCCCACAATGGGCAGGGCCCTCCCCCATCAATCACTAATTAAGAAAATGCTCTCTAGGCTTGGCTGCAGTCTGATTTTATGGGGGCATTTTCTCAGTTGAGGTTCCCTCCTCTCAGAAGTAGCCAGCACAGTAAATGAGTAACAACAACAACAACAACAACAACAACAACAAAGACTCTGCCTCGAACAATATAAGAGGCAAGGACGGCCCTTGAGGTTGTCCTCTGATCTTAACACAGAACCTGTAGCAACTGTGCGCGCGTGTGCACGCGCATGCGCACACATGTGCACAAAAATAAATAAATAATTAAAAAATGTAATTTAAAAGATCAATCAGTTGAAAGAAATTCTGGACTTCGTAGAATCAGTAGTCAGCCCTCTGATTCCCATGGATTCGACTAACCATGGGTTAGGTATAGTGTTGTTGCCGAGGATTGCTGTGGGACATGGAAGGCTCGCATCTGTACTGAGCATGTGCAGGGATTGCTCTTGTCAGTGTGGAATAACAACCATTTAGTGTTTGCTTGTTTGCTTATTTATTCATCCATTTATTATTGTGTGTGTGTGTGTGTGTAGTCAAGGACAACTTCTGGGAGTCAGTCCTCTGCTTCTGCCAAAACCTCCAAGAATCATTTAGGAGGTCATGTTCTGGTGAGTATTTTAAGTAGCATGTGCATTGCACTGGGTAGCATAAGTAACCTAGGGGTGACCTAAAATGTAAGAGGACTCAAAGGCTAGACACAGTATATCCAATGTTGTCGTAGACATCAACACAGTCATATACGGGAGGTGTGAGCGTGTGTGGGTTTTGGTATTCCTGAGGGCCCCAGGGCTCGTCCCGTGTGTGCGAGGCTGAAGGAGTCAGCGCCATGCTGATCCTTTGGGTGTAGGAGGAGCCTGTCACTCACAGTTCAAAGTTCATCTGGTCACAACATTCTCATCCCCCACTCAAGCACAAGCTCATCTTTCATGATAAATCTTGTGTAATGCTTTCCACCAAGGTCTGTGACTGAGCCAAATCCATAGAATGGTTCAAGACGTTAGTTCTATGTGGTCTAGTTAGTCATCTTTGAGTTTATAATAGTTTTGTTGGCTGATGCATGCCTATAATCCTAGTTGCCTGTAGTACCCCGGCAAGGCTGAGACAGGAGGATGAGAGGTTCAAGACTGTTTTGGGCAACACGGTGACACCATGTCTCAAAAATAAATAAAAAAATAACATAAAAAAAAACAAATAACAAGAAAAAATTGCTTAATTAGATCTAGTTTAGGGGGAAAAAAAATCCAGACATAAGTTTGTTGGTTTCTGGCTGGGCTACGCTCTGGCAGACACAAGTACCATGAATCACATGACTCCTGCCCTGGCCTCCCAGATAAACGGAGTAGGGAGGAGCTTGTTCATCTGTCTGAATGCTGTGTGTGCAAAGCAGGCCAGCCTCAGTCCTGTGTCTGGGGGTTCAGAGCTGTCCCTGTCCTTCAGAGCTTTCCTGCTGGTTAGTGTTTGTAACTAGACTCACACTAGAGTCACGTGGGAAGAGGAAATAATGATTGACATGGGAGGGTCCAGCCCACCGTGGGCGGTGCCACAGCTGGACAGGTGGTCCTGGATTGAAAGCAGGCTGAGCAAGCGGGCAAACAGAGCTCTACCATGGCCTGTGCTTCAGTTCCTGCTGCCAGGTTCTTGCCTTGTGTTCCTGCCTCAGCTTCCCTGGTGATAGACTTGAACCAGTAAGGCAATAGACCCTTTCCTTCCCAAGTTATTTTAAGACATGGTTTACGTCAAGCAAAGGAGACCTAACTAATAACACACCTGCTAAGGGAGGAAGAAACGTTTCGGCGTTGACTCTAGGGACACCGGAGGGCCGAGACGGCGGCTCATCCTTGAACATCACCAAGCCTTGGCTCCGCCGGACTCTCGATAGCTGCTGTACCTTTCTACACATACATTTTCTCTGGTTGTACTTAGGAAGGACACTCTTCTCCTGTGGGAGATCCAACGCCAACCTATTCCTTGACGTGGGGATGTAAGCAGGTGACCAGCAGGGCTTGGCAGGCAGTATAGGGAAGGTGACCTGAGTTGTGGTGGCATGCTTGACAGAGGGAGAGGCAGAAGCAGAGGGGCAGAGGGGCAGAGACAGAGAGGCAGAGGCAGAGGCAGAGGCAGAGAGTCAGAGAGAGAGGCAGAGAGTCAGAGAGAGAGGCAGAGAGGCAGAGAGAGAGGCAGAGAGGCAGAGAGGCAGAGAGGCAGAGAGGCAGAGAGG
>NW_021604656.1:7563769-7565556 GCF_004785775.1 Grammomys surdaster
GGCAGAGAGGCAGAGAGGCAGAGAGGCAGAGAGGCAGAGAGGCAGAGGCAGGCACAGACAGATCTCTATGAGCTGAAGCCATCTTGGTATACACAGCGAGTTCTGGGCAAGCCAGAGTTACCTTGGAGAGACCCTATCTCAAAAATAAAATTGAATTAAATGGATTGCACAGAGGGCACATCTGGCTCTGAGGCCTAGGGGCACAGGAAGCAGGAGGGCAACTCTCAGGCCTAGCCTTACCATGTGACAATGACTGACTTTCTCCCCTTTCTTTCCTTGGTGTAGCTTGAAACTGGGCAGAGCAGTTCCTTTCCCGAATCCCTGTGTCCTTCAGTTACCCTGATGCGTATCTCAGTAAAACTTGTGGGGGTTCTGGGATGAATCATTGATTGAGTCACAGCTTGTCTGAAGAATTTTGGTTTTTATCTTGTTTTTGAGATATTTATTTAGTGCCTGGTTGAAGCTCCTGCCTGGCTTCTATTTCCTAAGCTTTGGACATTAAGGGACAGGTCATCTCTGAAAACAGAACATAGAGAAGAGAGGAGGGGAGACCTAGCTCACAGCCTTCCTTTCCTTCAGGGCTACCCTGGGCTCATTCCCAGCCTTCCCACATATCCCCAAGCAAGTGATTATCCAGAACAACAGCCTTTTGTGTCATTGTCACAGGCTCTACAGGGTCAGGTGACTCCACCATGGCTTGCTGTTCTTTTCACCTTGGGAACCCAGGTCCCCAGTAACCTGGAATGAGAGCATATTTCCTTTCCAGACAGACTCTCTCTGTGTAGCCCAATTAGCCTGAAACTCACTGTATGGATCAGGCTGGCCCTGAACTCATAGATCATCATGCCTCTGCCTCCCAAGCGCTGGGATCAAAGATGTGCTTTCCCCAAATGCATTGGCAGGAGTGAGCCCCAATCTTCAACACCATCCCCTCTGTACCCCATGACAGCTTTGTTGGGGAGAAGCTCACTCCCTCAAGGTCAAACGAGAGGCAGGGTTCAGCTTAGAATCCCTCGTCAGACATATTAGTTTGTTGGAAATACATGGAGTCTTGCAAGGTGGTATGAAGAATGACTACTGTACTGGTTTGTGGCCTGTACAGGGCCACCGAGTGCAAACAGACACTGCAGTGCATTTTACTGTTGACATTTCATGGGTAGGAGGGTGATGGGGGTGGGGTGGGGGAAGAGTCTCACAGTGTTCCTATGGCGACAGTAATACCAAAGACACTCATCCCTCTGTCATCCGTCCCTCTAGGAATGCACCAATTCCAACACAAATGTTTTGAGTATGAACTACTGCCCGCTGTAGACTTAGCCGCTCTCCATGAGGCTCCCCACTGCGGGGCCAGCAACAGGATTCTACAGGTTTATAGCCATGAACTAGCTAGCTCTCAGGGTGACATTACTTTTATAATGAGGGGCCAGGCAGGACGCAAAGGCACTGGTTCAGAGCATCTGTAGGGGAGGGGTTTGGCTTTGGGACATATGGAACATCGAGTTAGTTTGCCTGGATGCAGGGAAGCTGTCAGTGGTCAGGGGGCAAAGACTCAGCTGTATGCTCCAGCCTTTAGCAAGACTTTTCCTAATCTTTTAGGGATTTTGACTCAGACCTAAACCAGAGTCCATAGCTTCAACCCTGGAAAGAATTCTTGGAGTCAGTTTATGAAGCAGAACTGAGATTTTGTTGAAGATATTTTAGTATGGGCTTAAGTAATGGGGGGTGGGGGGTAGAGAGAGATTGAGAGAGAGAGAGAGAGAGAGAGAGAGAGAGAGAGAGAGAGAGAG
>NW_021604656.1:7565656-7569599 GCF_004785775.1 Grammomys surdaster
TTATTTTATTTTTTTGTTTTTTTTGAGACAGGGTTTCTCTGTGTAGTTCTGGCTCTCCTGGAACTCACTCTGTAGACCAGGCTGGCCTCAAACTCAGAAATCCACCTGCCTCTGCCTCCCAACCTCCCAAGTGCTGGGATTAAAGGCATGTGCCACCACTGCCCGGCTCCTCTGTTTCCTTCTTGATAATTGGTATTACAGGTTGACTCTGGAGACACCTTGGATGGGATTGCAATCTCACATGCTAAAACCAGATGCCACTAAGGTTGCTCAAGAAGTTTAGCATGCATCTTTTCCCTAAAATGGACTGCTGAGATTCCCTAGACAATTGGAGATTTACAACCGGGAAGAGATAAGGGTCCCAAGCGTCTGATCAGGTGCTGGAATTCTGGCTTCTCCGTTATACCACACTCCTTTTCCCTCCCCACACACCCAGCCTTCCCTGTCTTTCTGTTTTCCTTCAGAACTATGGCAGTCCTGGGGCTTGCTTCTCTATAAGTTCACCAGGGAACTGTAAGTTCTGTGGTTTTATGGATTCAGGCTAAATTCTAACCTGGCAGGGGTGAAAACTGCCTGCAGCTTTGTTGTGGGTAAGGGCCGAGCTGGCTAGTTGGGAGACGCTCTGCAAACCACAGAACACAGGTGGTTTCCACAGGTGGAAACCACACGCTGTGGAAACTCGAAGGACACCACAGGAGCTTCTCTTTAATGGGACATGGGTTTTGGATTGCAGATGAGCAGACACTCTGAAGTGTAGAGTTCTGATTCAGGGCCCTCCGATAATAATTTACTCTTCCAGATGAGGATAGTCTCCACAGGAGTGGTACAGAGCGTGCTCTGTAGGAGGCTATCGGGAAGGAGACACGGATACCTCCCAGGACTCGGGGAGGGAGGCCCTCCACAACTGCAGTCTGGTTGGCCTCTGTACTTTTTGGAAGGTTCTTTTAAATGCGTACATTTGAAAGGAGGTCCTGGGACTTACAGCTTCAGGGTAGAAGTGCCTTTTGCACAGAGCTGAGGTGCAGCAAGATTCACACCAGGAACCAGGGCTTGGGGTCAAGTTCAATCTCTTCCCTGCTGTGAGGTTCCACTGCTTAGAGGTCTGCTGAGATTTCCCCATGGAGATCGATCTCTCTCTCTCTCTCTCTCTCTCTCTCTCTCTCTCTCTCTGATAAATCCTGACAAAGCCTGACATGCATTGTCTGTAGTATTTTTTTTTTTTATTTTTGAGTCATAATTCAATCACAATGTTTTCCTATCCCTTACCCCTCCCTATGCTCCTTCAAAGTCATGGCCTCTTCTTTTTCATAGACTGTAATTGCATACATCCATATGTGTGTATATACACATAGATTTCTAAATGTAACCTGTTGCATCCGTGCAATGTTACATGTATGTATCTCTTCAGGGCTGACTGTTTGTCACTGGACAACCAATCGGTGTGCTCTTCCTCGGGGAGGACTGACCCTTCCGCTCTCAGCTTTGCCTGTAGCTCTTAGGATTGAGGCCTCTGAGCTTTCCCCTCCACTCTGGTGTGTTCGTTGGTGTCCTCCTTGCTCAGCTCACACTTGGCCAGGCATGTTGGTGAGACTTTACAGGACAGCTTTTGATGTTCCGAGGAGACACTGTCTCACAGCAAACTCCCTGATCCTCAGGCTCTAACAATCTCTCCACCTCCTCTTCTGCAGTGATTCCTGAGCCTGAGGTACTGCAGTGTTTTGTAGATGGATCCATTTTAACTGGGCTCCACAGCTCTGCATTCTGATTGGCTGTGGTGTTCTGTAGTGGACTCTTACAAAGAGTTGTTTCCTTGATGAAGGGGGACACCTACACTTATCTGTGCACCTAAGGATAAATGGTTATAGATTGCTGTTAGGGGCTATGCTGGCTTAGAGAATTGGTGATTGTAGATGCTCCTCCAGTAATGGTCATTTCACTAGCACTGATTAGTTACTAGGTTCCAGTGATCACGATTTCCCCAGCACTGACTAGTTACTAGGTTCCAGTGACCATGATTTCCCCAGCACTGACTTGTTACTAGGTTTCCAGTGACCATGATTTCCCCAGCACTGACTAGTTACTAGGTTTCCAGTGACCATGATTTCCCCACCACTGATTAGTTACTAGGTTTCCAGTGACCATGACGTCACCGGCACTGATTAGTTACTAGGTTTCAGTACCAGGCCTGCTTTCCTCTTGTTGAGTGGGACTTAAGTTAGTGCCAAGGTCTGTGTGCCTTTACAGCACTATTAGGGTTATTGTGCCATGCTGGTCATTGATGTGGCTCACAGGCAATCATGGGTCAGTAGGACTGTTGGATGCCTCTCTCCTTTGGAAGCCTTTTGGTACTATGAAAGCTAGTTTTCAGGGAAGGGGAATTCAGGCCAGTTCTCAATGGTCTTGTATGTGTGTGTGTGTTTGGCGTGTATGATGTATATGGTGTGTGTGCTTGGTGTGTATAGAGTGTGTGTGTGTCCATGTGTGTATAGTGTGTTATCGTGGTCATGTGTGTACCATGTACTTGTGAGACCAGAGGACAACCTTTGAAAGTTGGTTTATGTCTTTTATCTCGTTGGAAGTGGGATCTCTGTTGTTTCTGTGTCTGCTCTAGGCACACTTGCTCATGGGCTTCTGGACCAGCCTGTCTCCTCTTCTCTTGTGCCTCGAGTGCCAGGATCACAGATCATCTTCTCAGAATGCCAACCTTTTACCTACAGGGCTGTCTCCCTGGCTCTTGTGTGAAGTTTTCTTTAACAAAGGCAGCTGGGAGCAAGGTAGGATAAGGGTTAGAAACTAGGAGAAAGGTCACAGTTCAGGGGTTGGGGGATGAAAGTGGGAGAACTGGAGGTTAGGAGCCTGGAGGAGCCCTTTCAAATGCCGAGAGAGAATTAACAGGCCATTTTCACCTGTGCCAGGGGTGGCCATTTACCCAGGCCAAGACAGGAAGCTGCTGCGATATTCTCTAGCACCCATTACCTAGTGGGCTTTACCCTGTATCCCATCTAGATTTGCTTAGGCACAGGTGCAGCTTCCTCTAATTCTCTGGAGGTGGAAAAGACAGGTTTTTGACTGAGGACGGAGGAGTGCCAGTGGCATCTTTAGATGCCTTTGTGGGCAGTGTACAAAGGTGCACAGTAGCTTTTCTGGTACTTCTGATGGGAGTAGAGTAAACCCCAGGATGGACTGTTCTTTCTACCTGATTCTATGGGCTTAGGAGTGAAGGCACACATTCCCAGATGCAGATTGCTGGGAAAGATGCTTCAGCCGGCTGTGGGGTGTTTTGATTTCACTGTCACGTGATCTTGCCAGTAGAAAAGTAGCCTGGGTCCAGGCAAGCTGTGGGGGAAATTGCTTAATATCTGGAGGCCTCTGGATAAGAGCTGTGGATGTGACAGGTGGAGAAGCCTCTGCTGGGAGGATGTGGCCAGTTTCTGTTTTGCAGATCGGTGTGCCTGATTCATAGTTGATGGAGTGCTGAGCACATGGGAGGGGCTGCTGGGAAATCAGCGAGTCACAGATATTCTCTGTCCGGCCTCATCCTTTTGCTGGTGAGGAGAGGAAACCGAAACTCTGAGATTTGGGTGATGCTCGGGAAACCTTCAAAGCTCAGAAGGTTCTGAGTAAGGGCAGAAACTCAGACTTCAGGCTCTCAGCCAGTATTTTTTTTTAAAAAAAAAGGAGAAATGAATGGCCAGATATTTTGTAGCTCTGGCCCTCGGATATGTACACACACACTCACACACTCACACACACACTCACACTGTGTGTGTGTGTGTGAGTGTGTGTGTGTAAAGGACTCATGTGAGTGCTTCATCTCTCATATGCCATCCCAATATTTCTTGACCCTACATCCCTCTTGGTACACACCCTGACCCCACATCCCTCTTGGTATACACCCTGACCCCACATCCCTCTTGGTACACAGCCTGACCCCACATCCCTC
>NW_021604656.1:7569609-7594971 GCF_004785775.1 Grammomys surdaster
CCTGACCCCACATCCCTCTTGGTACACAGCCTGACCCCACATCCCTCTTGGTACACATTCTGACCCCACATTCCTCCTGGTACACACCCTGGCCTTTCCATTTTCCATATTTTTTAAACATAGTTATTTGATTGACTCATTAAATAAGTCAAGTACTGAAAATATTTATGTGTTCATGTCATTGAAAATGAAACCATAATTCTTTGAAGGAGCTCAACTTGCTCCATATTTGACAAAAGGGTTAAAATCTACATGTATTTGATTCATTCTGCCTACTATTAAGAGAAAAAACAGCCACTTTCTTTACGAAGCAGAAATTTAAATATTTTGTCTGATAATATTCAAGTTATGATTGGGCTAAAAGAATTATGAGGCGGTACAGGTGGCTCGCCAACACAGCCACATAATAAACACACTTCATTCGAGTCACAGCAGAGCACGTGTGGTCACTATGGTTCAGGTGGCATGCAGATTCTGTGTCTGTTAGCATTTACGTTGTTACAACAGTGTCATCATTACCCCACACTTTATAGTCGGGTTAAACCTAAGAGCGAGCTCCCCACAGGACCTCCTGTTAGCTCTCTTGGCTGCCATTGAAAATTTGTGTTCCTTTTGCCCATTTGACGGTTTTCTTGGGACATGGCAGCCTGGATTTCTCACTTGGTAGGTGTCATGAGCATGCTATGTCACAGACATGCTTGCATCTTTCCATGATGTCAGAATTTATTGACTAACAATAAATTCACAGCTCTGCTTACTTTGTTGGCTGATGTGTGTCACACTGTCCTGGTTTCCCTTGATAGCTGCTGAGGCAAACGTGGATTCTCTATTCTAAAGTTAATCACTCATATTAGCTCTTGGGTTGCAAATTATACAGCTTATAGCAAGCCTTTCTGTCAAAAGTCTGTCTGTGTATCTAACATATGTATGTATGTATGTATGTATGTATGTATGTATCTCTATCATTGGTCTACCTATCTATCTATTGATCTGTCTATCAATCATCTATCTATCCATCTATCATCATATCTGTCTATGTATCTATATGTATATCTATGTATCTATATGTATGTATGTATGTATGTATGTATGTGTTGTAGTAATTAATTAAAAATCGGCCTCTAGCTCAAGCCAACTATTTAAGCTGCAGCAGCTCTGCCTAGCCCAGCCGCCATGTTTCACGGCCTGAGGCCACGTGCGTGCTGCAGCTAGAACTGGCCTCCAGAAACACCAGCCCTGCCACCCACTAGATGCCAGCGTGAGAGATGGCTCTGTCAATCTTCCATGCTATCTCCGCAAGGCAGGGCATTGCCCAGACCATTCCGCCATCCATGCGGGCCCAGTAAGAGAATGAGACTCTAGTTCTTATAGATTAATCAAAGGCTTTGTATGTTTGATAATGATTAATAACAAGATGCCCATACAAAGAGCGTTGTATCCCAATTATCTAACCTAATTATAAGTTTATAAGTTGTTCCCCACGAGTGCTCTCCATACCTGTGTGGTTCTCCATCCTCCTACATCTCTGCCCTCTCTAGCTCTTCCTCTTCCTTTTTTCTCTTCCTCTCCTAACTCCTCCTCTTCCTCTCCTAACTCCTCCTCTTCCTCTCCTAACTCCTCCTCTTCCTCTCCTAACTCCTCCCACCTTAGCTCCTCCTACACGTATCTATCTATGTATCTATGTCTCCCTCTCTCTCTCTCTCTCTCTCTCTCTCTACCATTGGTCTATCTTCTATCTATCTATCTATCTATCTATCTATCTATCTATCTACCTATCTATCATCTATCTATCCATCCATCCATCATCATATCTGTCTATCTATATATTTTTATGTATCTATATGTATGTACTTACATATGTATGTATGTATGTATCAATCATCTATCCATTCATCGATATACCTATCATACCTATCATATCTATCTATCTATCTATCTATCCATCCATCTATCTATCTATCCATCCATCCACCCACCCATCCAATTACAGAATGGCCACACAGAGTTAGAGGACCTCAGAGCTCAAGGAAAGCTGCAGAGGATGAGAGGAGGCGAGCAGAAGGCTGCTGAGGATGCAGAGGAAGTCTGCCGGGATTGGAGGTTCTGCCTTCCAGGTTAGACTTCAGGGTCAGAGCTGAACTTAGAAGGCTGTGGTACAGGACCACTGAGACGCTGTAGAGACAAAAGGCAGGATTGGGTATGGGTGGATGGATACATGGATGGTGGGGCCAGATGATGGATGGTGAAGTAGGTAGGTCACACCACCAGTGAGGGTGAGGACCGAGCAGATCTGCAGCCCCTGGGGCTGGTAGGAGTTCGCTGCCTGTGATGCGCACAGAACAGAGTCAGACGACAGACTAGTGAAGACCGTCGCTACCACAGGTTAGGTCCCCTGTTTACAGGTCCAGGTGAGGGTACTGCATCCATTACTGTCTGGTTGTTTCGTGAGTTCTTGGGCCTGGATTTCTTTATAGGCTTTTTATATACCTTTGTCTCATATGTTCCCATTTTTCGCCAGTAAATTTATCAGGTGGCCCCTTTTTGTTTTTACTTCTAAGAATGAGTTATTTATCAGTCTGGCCTTGTGTGTTTATGCAAACAGCAAGGGGCAGGGCCATCCTGCTTCCGAGTTTGCGGTCAAGATGGAATTACACATTGTGTGTAAAGTGGAATCTCACAGCAAGGCACAGGGAAGTCTCCATGGTAGGGCCATCCATGTCTTTTGAACAGTTTGAAGCCACTTCAGTGATGTCTCATGCCGTGGGCTAGTGTTCAGGGCCTTTCAAACCAGAGGGCCTGGGGGATGTTTCAGAACTCAGCCTCAGACCTTGGCTGTGGCTGCATCGGGTTTGCGGCGAATGCTGAGGTGACACAGAATTCTGAGCACTTGGAAACAGAGCCTTTTAAGCAGGAACAGAACACTCTGGGGAGAGCACAGGCATGGGGCTAAAGTCTCTTTCTTCCCTCCTCCCTTCTGCCTTGCCTCCTTTTCTCCTCTACCCCCTCTCTCCCCTTATCCCTTTACCCTCCATTTTTATGTGATGTGAAGGTGTCTGTGGTGTGTCCTTGTGTGTAGAGGCCAGAGGATAACCTTGGGTCTCATTCCCCAGGAGCCATCCGCCAGAGTCTCTTACTGTCCTGGGGCTGAGCATGCCAGCCTGGCTGGCTATCGAGCCCCAGGGAGCTGCCTGTCTGTCACTCCACAGTGGTGGGATCTACACTACCACACCTGGCTTTATAGAATGGAACAAGGCCGGGCGGTGGTGGTGCACGCCTTTAATCCCAGCACTTGGGAGAAAGAAGTAGGCAGATTTCTGAGTTCGAGGGCAGCCTGGTCTACAGAGTGAGTTCCAGGACAGCCAGGGCTACACAGAGAAACCCTGTCTCGAAAAACAAAACAAAACAAAAATACAGAATGGAACAAATCAAATCAAATCAAATCAAAGCAAAACAAGACGAAACAAAATACAGGGTATAGGAATGGAACGAGCTATTAATGTTTACACGTAACTAATTGAGCTATTCCCCCAAGCCCTGTGAATATATGTCTATGAATATAAATAAGATGTTTTTAGGAAAAAGAAGGGAAGGGCTTTATTTATCCCAACTGATCTTTCAAATTGTATCTTTTCCAGGAGAAGGCAGGTGCTTCAGGAAGGGAAGCCTGGCCTGTGATGACTCGAAAAGACCACTTGGTGGCACTGTTTCACTTTGCTTGACGACCCCACTGTAATGAAACCTCTTCTGGGAATTTTTTTTTTTTTTCGAATCTGCCCTCAAGTTTCAATTTATGGATATTAGGCAAATATGGAAACTAGGACCCTGAGTGGAAAATAATGGCTGTAACAGATACCTTCTGACTCCTTCTTGTCTTCTTTCCTCGTTGCAGTCAAGAGTCAGAGGGAGAAGCTGGGCTCTTGGGGACTGCATACTATGTGAAGGCCCAGGAGAGAAAGAACAAAACTGTATCAACAGGGCAAGCACACCCAGAAAGGGCGTGAGGCCTCAGAGGCCAAACAAGTAATTTGCACTGTGGACAGCTGAGAGGTTGATCATAACCACCTGAATGAGATCCTGGTCTGTTGCTGGTAGGTCCCCAAGGACAGTTATGAACACAGTCACAAATGATAAGCTCACCTAAAATGTTAATGAGATATTTATTTATTTATTTATTCATTGTAACTTGATTGCGTGGTTTTCAAGTGTGAATTTCTCCACGACAATGTCGTGTGGTTATCTAGTCTCAGAGACAAAACCAAACACCTAGCCAGGAGTGGATACCTTTAATTCTATCGCTCTGGAGGCAGAGGCAGGAGGATCTCTGTGAATTCCAGACCAGCCAGAGATATACAATGAGAATAGCATGTCTCCAAAGGAGAAGAAAGCACATGTAGTTGTCTTTAGGCGATGTGTATATGTATATATAAAATTTAATGAATTTTGTATGCCCCTGAGCCACATTCCCAAGACACTCATGATGTATATGCAAACATTCTAAACTCAGAAAGAAAGAAATAAAAGAGAAAGGAAGGAAGAAAGAAAGAAAGAAGGAAAGAAAGAAAGGAATGAAGGAAGAAAGACTGAATCCAAAGCACTCTGGTCCCAAGGATTTTAGATAAAGGTTACTCCACCCTTCGGAACCTGGAGATCTCTAAGCTCATGTCTCCCCAGTTCCAGGCAGAGTAAAGATGCCTGTGTGTGGTTTCCTTAGACTCTTCTGTGGTATCCAGCTGACTGGATACTGGAAATAGAGGCTTGTCACCATTCAATTATGTCTCATGCTCATGTTTCTCCAGGCTTGTCTCAAAGATGTCTTTTTATGTTTTGTTCTACGTCTAGACTTTGATGTCGTTTCCTGATTTCTCCCAATGCATGCATGCAGCTGCAGAAAGTATCCTGATGGGATTGAGCATTTAAACATAGCGGGAGACAGGTCTCTCTCTTTCTCTCTCTTTTTTAAAAGCACCAAAACAAATACCGAGCCTTAGAAGCAGAAGAATAGAAATTCTTATAGATTTTGAACAGGAGGAGCCTGAAGGATACTTAGTTACAATTCCCAGTAATAGACAAGACAATGGTTGTTAAAAATACCGTTTCCTCAGCCTCTGCTGTGGTCCCCTGGGGAGGCTGCAGATTTGAGACTAGATGCTCATTAGTCTCTGGTGCTTGGGTTTAGGCCAGGGTCCTCCAGCAATGAAAGCAGAACGGAGATCCTGTGGACCCGGTTCCACTGTCTCTGCCGTCCTAGTCACTGTCTGTGTCGTGGGCTGCTCATGGATGCGCCAGCAGATGGCGCATACTTGTGAACGGCCCCAGTTTCTTCCTAACGGGCTCATGCCAGTTCCACTTGCTGACATGGCACACAATTTAACAGAACATTAGAGATGGAGTTACTGCACTGGTGAGATTGCTATCAGGCCTGATGACCTGAATTTTATCCCTGAGGCTCACACGACAAAAGCACTGACCCTGAATTTGTTCTCTGACCTCCACATATGTGCCAGGCCATCCATGCACACGCTCACACGAGTGTGTGTGTGTGCACATACACACTCAACAAATAAATATAAAAATGAATGGTACCACATCCAGCGTTTTTAGAAAGGATTTATTTTCATTTTATGAGAATGAGTGTTTTGCCTGCCTGTATCCATACCTCATTCATGCAGTACCCATGGATGCCAGAAGAGGGCATCAGATACAATACTGAAGTTACAGAAGACTGCCATGTTTCCAGAGTTGGTGCCTTTCCCCTTTGTCTCTTCTGTGTAGCAGGAGAGAGTTCACGAACACGGAGCTCAGCATTTGGGTGACATCTAGAGTGAAGGTCAAATCGGAACAAGCCGATCATTAGCAGCGTGCAGGTAGACACCTTCTAGAATAAAGTTCAAAGGCGCTTTCCATTAGAAAGTGTAGCGCCCCAATGGCTGCATGCTCATCAGTTCTGAAACCGCTGGTAACTCTGGGGGTCTTCGTTGAGATGAGATTATAGGGTGTATGACTGTATATTGGGGAACAGCGATGTGACGCATTTACGTGCATTTCCTGACTCCCTCAATTCATTTAAACGGTATGTGCTAGGTGTCATTGTTCATGCTGGCTCCGTGGTAGCGGGAAACACATGGTCTGTCCTTTACAGCTTAGGTTTTAGTGGGCATCACGCCGGCTAAGAGGTCAAGCCCCCTTTCACGGAGGACCTGGTCCTTACTGAATTCATCTCACGTTTATCATAACGATCATTGACTGGTTGTCTATGTACTGAGACCGGATACTGGCCTTCATGTGTGTAATATGTCTGCACTGACCTGGAACACTGATGTCCTCTCAGGAGACTAGCAGACAGCCTTAGGGTCTTTTTAGGGTCGGTCTTTTCTTTAAAGATCTGTCAACTTTTTGAAACATTTTAAACATAAAGGAGAGTTTCTAAAAACTTACATTCCACATGTCGCCTCTCACCAGTTTAGTATTCTCTTCGGAATTATTCCAAGCTTTCATTTTCCGTGAGAGGAAAAAACCCTTAAATGTTGTTGGCAGTGCTGCAGTTGCCGGTGGCCACTGGAGGGCGCAGCTGAACACAGATTGTTCTCCATTCCCTCACCCAACTCTGAGCTCAACCCAGGCCACAGGGGACTCTACCCACACCGCAGGGGGCAGTCAAAGGAAGGTATTTCTTTCCTTCAGGCCTCACTCGGTACAGGGAGGTCCTGGGTGGGTTCTCTGGAGTAGTTCTCAGATGTTCATCTTCAGCCTGGTTCCAACAGTGATTCAGGAGTCCCCGCTGAAGCCTCTTATTTTTGAGGTCTGTGAGCACTTTGGGGGATTCTCTCCTCCCTTCCTCCCTTTCTCCCCTCCCACCTCCCGGTGTGTGTGTGTGTGTGTGTGTGTGTGTATGTGTGTGTGTGATATTGTGGGACAAACAGGTGCCGTGACGCTTAGTGGAGGCGAGAGAGGATAATTTTGTGTTGGTTCTCTTCACCCTTATGCAGTGTCTGGGGATCCGACCCAGGTCAATGGGCTTGCGCAGCAAGTACCTTTTACGGGAGGAGCCATCTTGGTGGCCCGCACCCTCTTCTTGAGGTACCATTGTGAGCATTCTTCCTGGTGGATTCTTTTTTTGTTCTCAAGTGAAAGTTGAGGGACAGGCACGTGTTCCTGTGTGGAGTTACGCACTGCCATCCGGTCCTGTCTATGTGGAATGGATGTTAGTAATAGCGGGAAGGTAGGGAGAGTGTGGGGAGGAAGATTCCCATTTCTCAGAAGCTATTAGTGGACTTATGTGCGTTCGTCTCTATCAGTGGGCTATGGGGAGATCCCTGCATCACTGCAGAAATGGTTGTTATCTCTAGTCTCCTGAGCTGTCTTGCAGGGCAGCGGTATTGGGACTACTTCACAGAGAAGCGGGGCCACGAAATGACCAGTACATAGCTCAGAAACTGGGTCAGTTGGGTTACGAAGCCTCGCTTGGCCCACCACGCATGGCCCGCCACGCATGGCCCACCCACCTTCCTCCAGACTTAGCCCCATCTCATGCCTGACTTCTCCCTACATTATTCAGCCCTCAGAGGGCACCGTGGAGAGATTGCAGGAGGGGGAGGGGGAGTCAATGAGATTTTTATGAACTGAGAGCTTTAAAAATAACTTGCCCTTCCCAAGGAACTGCTGATTTGATTCTTGAAGTAGTCCATCCCATTAATCCAATTAGCTGATGGGAATGGAAGCATCGTAATACACTCGCCCTGGAAGGGGCATCAACAGCCCTGTGCTTGGCTTGTTTATCAAAGAGAGGTACGGGGAGTTTCACTCGCCCTGGAAGGGGCATCAACAGCCCTGTGCTTGGCTTGTTTATCAAAGGGAGGTACGGGGAGTTTGTGTGAGGCTGGACAGCAAGGGCCGGTGAAGTGGCATTGCATCTTGGGACCAGGGCTTGATTCAGAATGCTAGTTGATGATATCTGCTTAGAGCTTTGTGTTATCTTTACAGTAATGAAGATTAACGATGTATTAAAACACACAGGCCTTTCATTTCTGGCCAAGACAGGGTAGCAAGTTAACTTTCTGTCACTAGCAGCTAAAAGACCAGGAAAAAGATTGGCTACTCTGGAGGGTTTTCACAGTAGATGTTGCTGCTCGTGGTTCTTGAGGGAGGGATGAGCAGAAGGCAATGTATGCTTAGGTGTCTAGCTGTATAGAAGAGATGCTCTAGCAGAGTGCTCCCAAAGGGGAAGAGGGGCTTCAGCAGAGTGCTCCCAACGGGAAGAGGGGCTCCAGCAGAGTGCTCCCAATGGGAAGAGGAGCTCCAGCAGAGTGCTCCCAGTGGAGAAAAGGAGCTTCAGCAGAGTGCTCCCAGTGAGGAAGTGGGGCTTCAGCAGAGTGCTCCCAGTGAGGAAGAGGGACTTCAGCAGAGTGCTCCCAGTGAGGAAGAGGGACTTCAGCAGAGTGCTCCCAGTGAGGAAGAGGGACTTCAGCAGAGTGCTCTGAGTGGAGGTCTTGCTGGTGGGAGAAAGGGAGACAGAAGAGAGTCAGAGTGTGCTAAGGCTGTGTGTGGGTTCTGTGTTCAAGGTCAAGCATTTCAGGAGACAGCAATCTGGGAATTTCCTTCAGGCTCTGGACATGTCTTTAGTGGGATATCTATTGAGAAAGGTCTAAGACACAGGATGAGGCAGTATCTATGGGGCCTAGGAAGGGAACGGGGATGGGGGGTTCAACCCCGCTGTTGAGATGTCAGAGTTGGAATCCTGACTAAACAAAAGCTTTACAAAGACCCATTGTAGAGACTGTCTTGTGTGGAACCATCACCTGTCAATAAAAAGCGGATGACCTATTAGCGCAGGCAGGAAATGGGAGGTGGGCATTCTGGGTGTGGAGAGAACAACTCTGGGGTAGAGTCAGGCATGAGAGGAAACTCACCCAGAACTTTGAGGAGGCAGATGCTCGAAACTGAGGAGAGGTAGCCAGCCATGTGGCCCTCATAGAATAGACTAAGTGAGTTAATTAAGTTACAGGCTAGTCGGAGAACAAGCCCTAGGTTATGGCCTGGGCATCTATTCAGAAATAATAAGTCTCAGAGTCATTATTTCACGGGAACTGGGGCGTGGGTGGAAAAGCCCTCAGATACAACCCGTCGTAAGAAGGACCGACCATGTTCCTTGAGTAAGGAAGGGAGCCATCAGGATTGAAGCAGAGACAACATAGCTTCCCACCGAAGAACCCAGGTCCCTAAACTTGAAAGGGCCACGATGATGATGTCACATAACTCAACTGCTAAGCGGCAGAAAACGCCACCCTGTGCATTTTCTTCCTCAAAGCACCCGTTGTAACATTTTCACACTTGGTCAGGTTCCGTGTGTCAGGTTCCGGGTTCCAGCATGTGGGCTTTGAGGGCTTCACATATTTAGGACACAACAAGGTGTAATAAAAACTTGTAGATAGGGCTAGGAGAGATTGCTCAACGGTTAAGAGCACTGGCTACTCTTCCAAAGGTCCTGAGTTCAATTCCCAGCAACCACATGGTGGCTCACAACCATCTGTAATGAGATCTGATACCCTCTTCTGGTGTGTCAAGGACAGTGTGCTCATATACAGTAAATAAATAAATAAATATTAAAAAAAACCCAAAACTTGTCGATACATGCAGAATGAGATTAAACCAGTAGGCTTTCTTCAAAATTTGAAATGCCCAAGGCTCTTTCCATCGTTGCCTTTTGCTGCTGGGTATTTCGGCTTGTCTTTGCTGATTAGTGGGATGTGTTATTTTTGGGCTTCACCAATGGGTTTGGATTTCTAATCTGGAATCACAAGTTGGTTGTTTCTGAATTGTTCTTAGTGCCCTGATTCATCTTCCTCTGCTAGTAACAATGTGTATCTGTGGGAGACAGGCTTCCGTACCCAACTCAGTGTGGTGTGGCTGAACTGGGAGATGTTGTTCGGAAACGTGTCCAAGGGTCCTCCTTCCCTTCTCCTCTCTCTCCTCCTCTTCCTCCCTTCTTCTTTCCCTTCCCTTTTCTTCCCCTCCCTTCTTCCCTTCCCTCCATTTTTTTTCTTTATTTTCTCAGAAGAGATTTTACGGGGTTTGGGTAGGTATTGGGGAACATCCAGAGTATATTACGTGCACTGGGTGAGTATTCTAGATTTCACTGAACATCTGGATAGCTGAAGAAGAAGAGCCCTATCTTAAGAGTAAAACTTGAAAACCTTCAGGAGAATATCTTTCGGCTCTTTTGATTCATGGTATGAATTCGAAGCCATTTTCTCATATGACTTTAATTTGTATTCACAGTTACTTTTGTGCTTACCCTCCTATCGGTTGACTATAAGACATCTCTCCAAAGCTGGGGGATCACAAAGACGGTTGTGTCCTGAGGTCTCTGACTTGCTTCTTGAACTTATCTCTTATAGACACAGTAAACACTTTCCTCCTTTAGGATGGTTTCTTTGTCACAGGGGTAGAGAAGTCAATGAATACTCCTGTGTTAAAATTTATTCTTTTTTGTTTGTTTGTTTGTTTTGTTTTTCGAGACAGGGTTTCTCTATGTAGTCCTGGCTGTCCTGGAACTCACTCTGTAGACCAGGCTGGTCTCGAACTCAGAAATCTGCCTGCCTCTGCCTCCCAAGTGCTGGGATTAAAAGCGTGCGCCATCACTGTCCGGCTTAAAATTTATTCTTAAATTGACTGATTGTGGGAGAAACCTGCTGAGGTTTTGGTACAGCAGCCTTAACTGGGGTTCTTTGGAGGCCCCTTAGGGAAAACTATTCCTCTGGTCTGGGTGGAGACTTCACACTTTGAGCTAGTCTGATTGGGTGGGTGGATCTTTTAGCCCAAGGGCCGACCCTCACGTGGGAGGATTCGTACTAAGCCATGCCAGAGACGGGAAGAGTCATTAAATGAGGCAACATATTCTCCTTCCTTGCGTCTCCTTGTCTGTGCAGTTGACGACACTACAACCGTACAGCTTCCTGCGTGCGTTCATGCACGTTTCTGACTTACTCTGAAAGGATAACGTCACCTCTTTTCTCTTCTCTAAGCATGGTTCCCCTACGACATGGGCTCCAGCCTTTCTCTACAGCTCTCTCTCTGCCTTCTGCCCGCGTGTCCCCCACGTGTCCAATCTCCACGCTTCATCCAAATAGCACAGCTCTCTTTCTTCCTCTGCTCCATCTTGTTCTCCAAGCAGCTGCTGGGGTTACAGCGTGTCTGCTTTGGAGTTTATCTTCTAAATGCTAATAAAATTGTCCCTGAGCTTTCTTTTGAGTCTTTGCTTAAATTCTTTTATTAATGTGACTGAGACCCTCAAGGGGGGAATCCTGATGTCCCTCATGACAGTATGAAGAAACACTGTAGGCCTCTGGCTTGTGATATAGTCACGGCACTGGTGAGCATTTCTAGTAAAAGCAAACCCTCATTGTAGATTTTTTCCCCCATTTGCTCAGAAGTAAAATTGCTTTTTAATCAGAGCGGAAGCAGAAGGTTTCTGTTAGAAATCTTTTTATTGTGATTACTATTGGATTTGGGTAGATTTGCTGTTCTTGAAGTAAGTAAATTTATTCAATGAGGGAATAAAATCAAGATTATTAATTATTTTAAGGCAGAAAACATCTTGAACCCGAAAATTCTTAATTCATGAGTCTTAATCATCCTCCTGTTTGAAACCAAATGGCTGCCCTCATGGCCCATGCTTCTGAGCTCTTGGAAGGCTACGTAATCAGTTAATAATTCATTTAGGTTGAGTGAGGTACAACATGGAACAGGGCAGGGGTGGGTGTTCACCCCACGCTGGGATAGCTTTGTCGACTGACACTGTCAGGGATAGCCTTGGTGGCTGACACTGTCAGGGATAGCCTTGGTGGCTGACACTGTCAGGGATAGCCTTGGTGGCTGACACTGTCAGGGAGATTTTCTTGGCATAAAAGCTGAGGCCCTGAGCCCAAAGAGCAGAGGCTCAACAGCAGGGTTCGCGCCTGGGGCCATCTCACCCTCAGCTTGTCAAGTCTCTCTCAGGTGGATCAGAAAAGATTTCCAGACTCAGTGTCCTCTGCATAGTGGAGACTGCAAGATTTAACGATTCAGATCCTGACAGAAGGCATTTACCTGGGCCGGGAAAAGTTAACACGCAGAGGCGAGGAGACTGTGGAGACGGGAGAGCACTCCCTAGCTTCTCCTGCTGATTCTTGGTCTATCTCTGTCTGAGTTTCAGTAATTTTTTTAAATGAGCTTTATGAATAATTGCTGAAGGTTCTCATGTTACCAGATGTGAGATGGAAGTATATGGCTAACACTTCCGGCACACCTGACTACTGTAGACAAGCTCCTGGCAAACTACACTCCGACTGCTAGGAACTCCCTTTATTTTGTGTCTTCACAGAGGCACCAGCTTTTCAAATGGCAGCCGTTGTTCTCGAAGGGAATGAAGTTCTAGGTAAGACGGAAAGTTATAGCGTCCCCCAAACTAAGTAGGGCATTGGAATACAAGTGTGGTGGTGGCAGTGATCACTGTAAACTTTAGAGCCAGATTTACTGCCTTATTAAAAATTACAGTAATTACTAGAACGGACAAGGTTTCTGGTGGACTGAGGAGACATTTTATTTTATCAGTTCTTTTATTTTTTGAGACTATAATGAAACCATTTCCCCCTTCCCTTTCCTCCTTCCAAGTCCTTCCATGTACCCCTTACTGCTCCCTTTAATATATATATATATTAGATTATATATTAAAATATTATATATTATACATATTTATATTTAATACTTTATATATAATATAGTAATTATAACTTATAATTTATAATATTATATATTATTATAATTATATATCATAATACTATATTATAATTATAATTTATATAAATATATAATTATATATAAAATATATAATAATTATATAATTATATAATATAAAATATTTAATATTTTATTTAATATTTAATAATATTATATAAAATATTTATTATAAAATATATTATATATAGCTGAAGGGTGATCTGTCCAGTTTGGCATGCTCAATAGCGTCACCCTTGTCCATCTCACGTTTGGACGTCATGTTGGTGAGACTTTGTGAGCGTAGCTTCTGACATCTGTACGAGACTCAACTGCACAGAAAACTCTGTGGTCCTCTGGCTCTTAACGATCTACTCAGCCTTTCTTCTTCACCATTTCCTGTGCCATAGGTGCTGGAGGCGGTTTGTAGATGCATCCCTTGGGAGTGGAGGCCACAACTGTGTGCTTTGCCGGCCTGTGGTTTTCTGTAGTGGTCCCCTGGAGTCATTTAAAGTGTAAGGAGGCATCTGTGCACCTCCCTTCAGCCACCACAGACACTAGACTGTCATCTCTCTTTTCATGTGCAAAATTAATGTGTTGGGCAAGCAACTGGGAGTCCAGGCTTGAAGGGGACCTTCAAAGAAAAGGGTATAAAAGGCCCGCGTGCTCCATCTGTCCAAGAAAGGGACCTAAAGACAAGACTGCCAGCTCAGGCTGCGCCATCCCCTCAGACTCTTTTCCTCATTGGAAAATGAGACATCTTTTTGAGACGGACGTTATCTTTTTTTCCTCCCTCAGACTCGGACATGAATAAACATCTGTCTCTTTTACCATCCTGCTTCTTGGTTTTGTGGTGAAGGAGATCAGAAGAATCTCTGGTTCCACAATGAAAACGTTACAGTCGGAGCAGAACCTGGGTAGTTATGAGCAGATTGTAAGTAAGCACCTGGAACCACAGGACCCGAGAAGTGGTCTGAGGAATAGACCCAAGTCAGCTCCCCGGCCCTGGGAAGAGACGAGCCTTCGGAACGTCATGGAAGACTGTAAACAGTTAACCGTGTAAACCTTAAAAGATTATTACCTAACTGATGCTTCCTGATGAAGAGCAACCCCAGGTTATCGCCAGGTCCCGGCAGGCGCGTCAATCATCCCGACAGGGAAGGCCCTCAGGAAGGACTGCCCACATCAGAGGCCCTAGGAATAGTATAAAGCCTGCCTGAAAGGTATATCGGGAGGATGGTTGCTTCGGCCCTGCCTGTTCTCACCCTTCAGATGCTCCCTTTCTCTGCAGTAAATTTTGCTCATTTTCTACACTATATTTTACCTCCTCTGAATTCTTTTGATGACAGTTACAAGTGAAAGGCCAGGGAGAAGGAAGGCCACAGGGAGAAAGCCACCTAGGTCACTACAGGATTTTATGTGGGGACACTATGCAGAGGGTGTCTCTATAAAAATCAGAGCCTGCTGCCTGTCTCTGCGTTGAGTTATAGGGCTTGAAGGGGGCACAGGGAAGGAAATTTGAATTTCCGTTTTAAAATTTTGTTTTGTTATTTTGTACTTGAGCTGGCACATTGCTAGGGATAAGTGTGGTACATAGTTAAAGGTATTCGATAATCAGCAAGCATCTTTCCTGGGAGCCATCACTGGGGGCAGGGCCCAGGGGCAGGGAATCAAGAATCTAGAGGAAGAAGTTAATTTACTTCTAGATACTAAATTATTCTGGAGTTGTCCCAGTTTAACCAAAATGTAGGAACTTTGGAAAATATGCAGCCCTGGTAAACAAAAGAGAGTCAGGTCAACGGGGTGGGTTATGGGAGTCCAGAGAGGAACTGTTACAGTGTGAGGTCCTGTCACAGGCAGGATGTAAATATACATGTTCCAATAAAACTTTATTTAGGGCTAGATTTGACCTGCAGGTTACAGCTTGCCAACTTCTGAACTCACCCTCATTATGTTAAATGCACGCCATCTCTAACTATTTAAATTTCACTCTCCTCATATCTCTGTTGATACATAGATGGAGGGGAACAAAGGAAAATAATTTTCTATGAGTGAAGGCATTTCAATTAATTGATTAGTTTATTGTTGCAGCCCTGGCCTGTGCTCTACCGTGGACCTACCCCACGCACAGAAAGCTTTCATCAAACTGAAAGCTGTATTTAGACATATTCTAAACTCAGCTTTACTTAAGTTTAGCAGAAGAGAATGAGCAGAAAGAAGACTGTGTTAGCTGCTGAGGTTCACACTGTATTTCTTCACCACTCGGGGTGTTATTCCTAAAATATTTCTTGGGAGCGAAGGCAAAGAATGGTGATGGAAAAGGCTGGAATATCTTCTACTTTTCAAAATTCTAGTTTTCAATTTTGGATGGGGGCAGTTGGTTGCCAAAAGTAAAAATATGCGTCCGCCATTTCTAGTGCCTCTGAATACGCTTTGCTGGTTAATTGTCTCTAAGTGTTCTATTGTCACAGCAAGAAAAGCACGGTAAGGAAGTATATCTGTTTGAGGATGTGATGGAGGGTGTTGAGGTCACTGAATCAGCGTGAGGTCACTGAATTGGCGTGAGGTCACTGTGTGGGTGGTTGGTCTGGAGAAGTAAACCCAGATGCTACCACAGTTTCCTGCTCTCTCCCTGATTGGTTCAGTCCACTTTTAGGGTGGGTCTTCCTTCCCCATTTATACCTCTCTGGAAATGCACTCATAAACACACCCAGAAGTGTGTCTCCTAGATGATTTTAAAAGTCCATCTAGGTTGATGTTGAATATCAACCATCAACGTCCCACCCCTTGGCATCTAACATTTCACTGTTGTGTTTGTTTGTTTGTTTTTATTAAAGACAGAATCTCACTGTGTACAATGGACTGGCCAGATACTCACTACACAGCCCAGGCTGGCCTCAAACATGGAGGTCCTCCTGTCTCAGCCTCCCAACTTGGGATTTACAGGTGTGAGTCATTGTGCTGGCTAAACTCACGTGTGTGTGTGTGTGTGTGTGTGTGTGTGTGTATGTGTGTACGCACACCTGAATGTGTATACCTGTGTACTACATGGGTGCAGGTACCCACAAAGGCCCCTCTGGAACAGGAGTGACAGGAGGCTGTGGGCTCTCTGGTGTGGGTGCTGGGAACTGTGTCCTCTGCAGGAGCAGCAAGTGTGGACTTGTCTCGACAGCCCTATAGACACATCACACTTAAACCATCACATCCCACTCCTGGCTCATGGAAATCTCATAATGCAAAACACATTCAGCTTAATTTCAAACATTCTCATCTCCTAACAGTTCCAAAGTCCAAAATCCACCCCATCCCCCAGGATTCAAGCCCATCTGTAATTGTGAGCCATTAAGAATAAAAGTTATACACTTCCAATTTACACTGGTACCACATAAACATTCCATTTAACGCAGAGAGGAATGGAGAAAAAAACACTAGACAAAAACCGAAGTGACAAACACCAAACTCTAGGACTTTAAGTCTGGTGTCTGGGCTTCACGTGCACCCTAACGCTGACGGGAGCATTCTGGGACCTCTCTGGCCTACAGCTTCAAACCATCCTTGCAGAACTACATTGTCAGATTTATCATGGCACCCCACTCCTTTATAGTAGCATTTTCTGTTGGTTAGTTTCTTATTTCTGTGATAATATACCAAGGAACACACTGGAGGAGGGGTTTACATCGGCTGGTGGTTTCAGGGAATCCAGTTTGTTACTGCAGGTACGGGACAGCAGCAGGAGTCTACAGTGAACTGCCATGTTGGGTCAGTGTACAGGAAACAGAGAGAAGAATAGCACGCCCACCAGGCTGGTTCTTCAGTCTGAGCACCCAGCCTGTATCTAGGGTCTTTCCTGTTCATTTAATCTCTCCGGAAATGTCCAAACAGAAACACATACCCAGAGAGGTGCTTCCCAGGTGATTCTAAAGTCCACTCAGGTGACAATGACAAGTAGCCATCACAGGGGGTTAAGTCCCACCTCTACTTTTATTAAGTATTCTTAATCAATATGTGTGTGTGTGAGTGTGTATATATGTGTGTATGAGTGTGTGTGTATGTGTGTGTGTGTGAGAGTGTGTATGTGTGTGTGTGAGTGTGTGTGAGTGTGTGTATGAGTGTGTGTATGTGTGTGTGAGTGTGTGTGTAAGAGTGTGTATGTGTGTATGTGTGTGAGAGTGTGTGTGTGTGTAAGAGTGCGTATGAGTGTGTGTGTGTACAAACTGATAGAGAAAACAGTGTTTCATTGACTAACAACTTTTTTACTTGAATGTTGGAGATCAAACTGTGCTTTGAGCATCCAAGCAAGCAGTGCTCCACCAATCCACAGTGAGTTTGAACCCAGGGTATTTTATTCTCCATCTGGTCTGTCTCTTAGCTCCATACAAAATAAGCACAGCCTGTCTTACCATAGACTTCTCTGTCAACTGCTTTGACATTTTAAAACTGCACTTTTACACCGACTTTCTTCTTTCCTCCTTTCTTTTATGGGTTTTCCAGACAGGGTTTCTTTGAGAAGCTCTGGCTATTCTGGAACTTGATCTGTAGACCAGGATGGCCTTGAACTCACAGAGATCCACCTGCCTCTGCCTCCAGAGTGCTGGGATTAAAGGTGTGTGCCACAGCGCATACTAGCTTTTTGTTGACTTTTCTATTGACTACAGTTTGTGGCTAAGAATCCCTTCCTTGAGTGATAATAAATATGTGAAGATTTTGATGGGGAGAGAAAGGTTTGATCAAACCCTAGTGTATACTTGACAAAATTCTCAAACACATAAAAATAAACCCAAACCAGGAGACTCCCTTCTCGCTGTCCACGATATGTGAGGGGCTCGCTTTGTTGGCTATTTTCTGCTGGAAAAGGCCCTGCTTTGTATTTCTGTCAGGGCGGTCACTAGGCAGTGGGTGTCTGACTGGGGTGCTTCTCCTCAGAATCTCATGAACTTTGTTCATGTGCCTTCTAGCATTTCATTTTGCTTTTGGAAGCTTGAATAGGATTTAATTTTCATCTCTTGGAGGTCTTTTTTTTTTTTTAATCCTAGATCTTCCCTAAATCCTTTACCATTAGAATTTCAAACATTGTTTCTCGATTTCATGGGGGATTTCTCTCATGACCCCAAGAATAACAAATCTATGATTTTCAAGCCTGGGTATACAAGATGCACCATGGAAACTACTCACAACCTCCCAAATTCTTCTTAGTCTTTACATTCCTTATCAGACTTAATATAATATAAATATTCTCTTAATAGCTATTATATTTAGACAAAAAAGAAAGAGTGCTTATTTAGTAGGATGTGGCCACATAGGTTCAGCTGCACAGAGCATGCTCTGTGGTTGGGTGATTCCTAGATACGGGTACACAGGGCACTGTACATTCTTGAGACTGGGTCATGGTATTGTCTATTTGAAGTCAGTTTGTGCCTGCTGTGCTACAGGTCTTGGGTGTCTCCCAAGACTCAGTGCTCCTGGTTTTGGTTTTAGTTAGTGGTGCTCTGGTGAGGTGGGTTGTGGGACCTGGATGGAGGGTGTTAGATCACTTGTGGCCCTGGAGGGCCTGTTTCTACAAACTGAGGTATTTTCTCTACTCTATGCTATCTGTCAGATGCTCTGTCTCACACAAGCACGAAAAGATGGAGATATTTGACTTCGGGCTGAAGCCCCAGAAACCATGGGCTAATGTAAAACATTCCTCCTTGTAAGTCACTTAAGTGTGTCATCACGGTCGGGATGTGGAGGGATATGGACGCATGTGAGGCACAGCCATTGGGTATTTATACTCATCTCCAGGAGACTGAGAGGTGATGGAACCTTCTCTTCTGCCATGCTTTTCTGTGATATTTTGGTCTTTTCAATGACCAGGGAGAAGGGAATAATTGTCCTTCAGAATTCATTGGTGGGGCACCAGGACCTAGTATGGCTGGTTCTAGAAAGGGTTTTAGGCAGCTTCTCATGGTTGACAGTCCTCCCCACAGAAGCCTCCATAATAGCTCTGGATGGCTAATCCTGACAACATACACCGTGGGTGGTGCGGTCTCATTAGTTTGATTTTCTAGTCAGTAGCCACACCACCAAATGACTTGATAACCATGATCACTTTTCCACTGGGAACAAGTGAGACTGTGTGTTGTTTCTTTGCTTCTGATTAGCAGGCAAGAATTTAGAAGAAAATATCCCATCCTAATCAGAGGACCGAAGTATTTAGATCCAAGTATTTAGAAATACAAGAGTGTTTTGGAAAAAAAAATGCTTGGAAATTTGTAGGACATTCCTGTAGGATTATACTTTAACTTTTAACTTTATACCTTTTCTTGGGGTTTAGGTTTCTAAAATTTAGAATCCTCTCCCAACCCAAGTTCAAGAGAATACCACCTCTGCATGCAACTCCTTGTGATGTAAACTTTCCCCTGTCGCTGAGTCATCACCCATTCCAAACCCAGTGTTGGCTAATGATCAAGTAGCTGGGCAGTTCATTTAAATTATAAGTCAGTTTAAAAATATAGAAAATAGGGCTGGAGAGATGGCTCAGCGATTAAGAGCACTGACTGCTCTTCCAGAGGTCCTGAGTTCAAATCCCAGCAACCACATGGTGGCTCACAACCATCCGTAATGAGATTGGATGCCCTCTTCTGGTGTGTCTGAAGACAGATACAGTGTACTCATAAATAAAATAAAATTAAAAAAAAATATAGAAAATAATATTAGTTATAGCAATAACTGTTTTTAGATTACTGGTGATTCCACCAGGCTCCTCCCAGGGACCTAGTAATGGCTTATACCATTATCTGCCACCTCTGCCATGTGTGCCATGTGGGCTGGGTATAAAAGGACTGCCTGCCACTCCAGCTTGCTCTCCCTTTCTCTCTCTCTCTCTCTCTCTCTCTCTCTCTCTCTCTCTCCACCTCTCCTCTTTCTCTGTTTCCATTTTCTCTCTTTCTTCCCTCCCCCTTTCTGTCTTTCTCAGAGCCCTCCCCTTTCTCTGTTCTCATGGCTCTGCCCCCATCTGTCTGCCTGTCAACGTGTCCACTCATCTGTCTCATCTCTTCTCCAGGCCTTCACCCCTCTCCCTTCCTCTCTCTGCCCTCCTGGCTCACTCATCCACTTCTACCCCTTCCCAGGCTCTCACTCCCCTCCCTTCCCCCAATAATGCCCCCTTTATACGGGATCTATTGCATGGCATACTTTCTCAGGGGGAGACCTTGGCATGGGCCCACCAGGTACCGCTCGCCATATTGTATTTCATAACAATAACTGTAGGACTTCAAAATCCCTCCCCTGTGAAATATTAAAAGATAAAATTTAAAATTTAATATGTGCCGTGAGATTCCTCTTTCACGATGGATGAGCCAAGAGTCCCCTGCTCTGGATCAATCAACTGTGACAGAATACAAAGGATTGTGGTTGCATGGGGCTTGGCTCAGGAAGCTGTGGAGATCCTCTAAGCATAAAATCTCAGTCCCGGGCCAGGTTAGCAGGTAGAAGTTGGGGCAGGAGTTGAAGCTGTGTGGTGGTCCCCCTTTCTGCACGATTTGATTTCTGCATTTGAAGTTATCCATCGTACACAGACAGAAAACATCAAATGGGAAGTTCTATGTACTACTACTTTTTTTGTTACCTGTCACTTCACTCTGAGGATGCGTTGTCCCCCTTCTTCCTGCCTAGGACATGAGTCTCTTCCTATCATCTTCAGTCTGTAATGGTGTCACAGGACTGTGCTCAGATAACCCTTATTTTCCTAAAAAAAAGAAAAGCCCCCAAATCCAATAGAGGTGAAGCTGGCTGCTGGATGGACATGTCAGAAAGAAACCACAGTGAGAGAATGGTGTCTGCTTTCCGGTGCTGCGACAGTCAGAGGCACAGTGGTGAAGACACAGGGCTCATGCTGGCTTTTAGTTTTGGGGCTTGGGGCCCATGATTAATCTTGTGTCACTTGTGAGTCAGTGTGTTACATGTGAGTCAGTGTGTCCCATGCTGAGTCAGTGTGTCACATGTGAGTCAGGGTATCACATGTGAGTCAGTGTGTCCTGTGGTGAGTCAGTGTGTCAGGTGTGAGTCAGTGTGTCATGTGGTGAGTCAGTGTGTCACATGCTGGGTCAGTGTGTCCCATGCTGAGCCAGTGTGCCACATGCTGATCCAGTGTGTCAGGTGTGAGCCAGTGTATCACATGTGAGCCAATGTGTCATGTGCTGAGCCAGTGTGTCACACATGAGCCAATGTGTCAGGTGTGAGTCAATGTGTCACATGTGAGTCAGTGTGTCACATGTGAGTCAGTGTGTCACATGTGAGCCAGTGTGTCAGGTGTGAGTCAGTGTGTCAGGTGTGAGTCAGGGTGTCACCTGGTGAGCCAATGTGTCATGTGTGAGTCAGTGTGTCACATGTGAGCCAATGTGTCAGGTGTGAGTCAGTATGTCACATGTGAGCCAATGTGTCAGGTGTGAGTCAGTGTGTCACATGTGAGCCAATGTGTCAGGTGTGAGTCAGTATGTCACATGTGAGCCAGTGTGTCAGGTGTGAGTCAGTGTGTCATGTGGTGAGTCAGTGTGTTACATGCTGAGTCAGGGTGTCACATGTGAGCTGGTGTGTCAAGTGTGAGTCAGTGTGTCACCTGCTGAGTCAATGTGTCCCATGCTGGGTCAGTGTGTCACCCAGGGTGCACACAGCAGAACAAAGCCTCATATCTCTTGGCTGGAAGTGATAAGAGTGGAGAGGAAGGGGCTGAGGCCCTACTTTAAGCTCCAGCTCCCTATGGTGGGATATATTTTCATAATTGTTCTATTTTTTTAACTTGTTATTTTTAATTTTTTATTATATATAACTTGTAAATTAAACTTTAGGGATGCATACATAACAGAAAACACAGAGCAGATTCGTTACCGTGCATGGCTTCAAATAGTCACCGAGTTGCTTCTAACATAAAACCCCAAATAAGGGGAGCCCTGTAGTCTTAAGGCAGAGTTTCTTTCGGGAAACATTATTTTTGATCTTAAAGCCTTAACCTGCTTATATGAGGCCCACCCACATCATAATCTTCTTAAAGCCAATCCGTTGCCAATGCTAATGACAGGCAGAATAGTTTAATCGCAGAAACACCAAGATTAGTGTTTCACTGAAGTATAAGTACTGTGGACTAGTCAAGTTGAGACTGAAACCATTACCGTCATGGTCGATGAAGCTCGCGAGGGTTTCCAGTCAGGAGGAACGGCTGAAGAGCACCATACCCGGAGCAGGCGTGTGCATCAATTCAAGATGTCTAAAAAGGTTTTATCTTAAAAGTAAACTCTGGGTCTGGAGAGGTGGCTCAGTGGCTAATAACACTGGCTGCTCTTCCGGAGGACGTGAGTTTGATTCCCAGCAGCCGCATGGTGGCGCACAATCATGTTACTCGGTTACAGGGATCCAGCGCCCTCTTCTGGCCCCCGTGGGTACTGCATGGCACCCTGTGCACTTGAACACGTGCTGGCAAAAAAACCGCGAGATGCATGAACAAAGAAAAACACCTTTGGAATTTCTCCAAGACTAGGGCAGATAGCCTTTTGGGAGAGAGGGTGACCGCAACTCTAGGCTGTGAAGTCTGTGTAGTGGAGTGTGTTTGACCGGAAGCTGAAGGGAGGAAAAGCTGCAAGAGCTCAGAGAAGCCACAGCATCCTTCAGCAATCTGATGGAACTGTAATAAGCGTCATCGAGGGGCCAAGGGACAGGATGCGGAGATTAACTGCACAGAGACCATCATCGCTGGTACAAGGTGTGTAAACACATCACTGACCACAGTCAAAAGAGTATTACTGTGTCTTAGTAAACTTAAGAATTTATTGAGGGCCAGCGAGATGTCTTAGTGGGTAGAAGACCTTGCTGCTCAAACCTGAAAATCTGAGTTCAATCCCTGGAGCCCTGGGAAAAGAGAACTGACTCCCGAAAGTTGTCTCCGACTCCTACACGTGTGCTATGCCACACACCTGCATTCTCTCTCCCTCTCCTTCTCTTTCTCCCTCTTCCTCACTGCCTCTTTGCCTCTTTCTCTCTCACACACAATAAGAAGAAGAAGAAAATTTAAAACGTAATCCTACTCAGGGCCCTCTTCCCTCAGCCCTGTCTTTCTCAAGATGTCTCACTGTTCCACAGCTGGGCATTCTACCAGGGAAAATTCTCAAGAGTCCAAGCATCTGGATTTGGGAGGTATTCTGTTCCAATCAGCAGGAACAAGTGCTTCATCATGGTGTAGAATGTCGCTGATAGACCACGTCTGACGGCTCACTGGGAAGGATTTATGATTCAGTTATTAATGTGTTAGCAGTACTTGTGTATTTAACAAAACTCATTTCCTGTCGGTGAATGCCGACAGTTTGCCTCCTCTGAGCCCGTCCACTATGGTGGTTAAAGGACATTTACCCAGTGTCACAGGGTTCCTCCTGATGTGTCTGAGTTAGTATTTTTCCTCCCATGTTGCTTTTGATTGGCTTTTTGTCTAAGAAAACCAGAATATTTTCTTGCTTCATTTTCCCTCCAATACTCCCTGACAATGGCCTGTAAGTTAGAAAGCATTACAACCCTGGCTGTGGATGATCACTAAACAATTAGTTCTGCAGTTGTTGGCAGCGCAGTGCAGGCAGGCTCCCGGAGTAAGAATTCAGCTGCCTTGCTAAACTGTTTCAACTTCTGCCTTGCTGTTACCCAAGCATGTGCTTTTTGTAAACTTCAATTCTGCTTAAAAATTTAAAAGGAGCTACTTGTACTGCCCTTAGAATCCACTTATGTTGTATCAGGCCCCTGCAATAGTCACTGAGATGATATTAAAATTATATGAGCAATAAAACACCTCCAATCAGGAAAGTTTCAGAGGAGTGGCATGGCCTGGGTGAGTCTCCCTTTGCAGAAAGCCTTGGGGTGGAGGTGGGGCTGGCTGTATTCCCAGCAGGCATAGGCAATTAAGTGCCACTAAGAATTGTGTAATGTGGACCCTTGTTTATTCTCACCCTTATTAGGAGTAAAGACTGTGGGACATTTTCTGGGTTGTAAAGGACAACAGAACACAATGTAACAATGTTCCTAGGAAACCACCTTGGGCCACTTTGGTGGTATTTATGAGGTCTCAAGTTTTACAAGGTAGGGCTTAATCAGTGAAAGTCAAAGACACTAAGAACCCAGAGCTATGGAAGAAAATGTACAGGGTGTGGTAGACAGCTTTGGGTTTTTGAAAAACACAATCTGAGGCTAAAAAAAAAAAATCAATTATTTCAAGTTATCATAGGATACAATGGGTTTTGACATGATGGCTTCGTACCTATGTATTGTTGCATTGGTCTTAATGGTCTCAGTATTGTCCCTCTTTCTGGTCACATCCTTCTTTCAGGGAGTTCTGCTTCAGCTTTCTTGTCATATACATATATAATATGAGCACAGGCACGCACACATGCATGTGTACACACACACACACACACAGACATATACACACACACGGACACACACATACACAAAGACATGCACTAATGCACACATGCATACTCATACACACACATACACACAGATACACACAGATATACATGCACGCACACACGTGCACACACACAGACATACACACACACATGTGCACACACATACTGCACACACATACAGACACACACACACCTCACTAACTGATATTGTTTAGCCTCTGGGCATGTCAGCGTCTTACGGGGACTCCAGGCTATTATGATCTAGAGCCCGGAGTGTGCTTCTCATGGAGCCGTCTCCCAGAATGCTGAATTGTGTCTCACAAAAACTCGTACCATGAAGCCGAACATGAAGAATTTTCTTGGAACTTATTGCTAACAGTGGTTTGGCTTCCCCTTCCTGATCGACTGTTCCATAATTCACCTTGTTTTCCTTTTTGGTTTGACTTCCGGGAAGCTCAGTCTCTGTCTCAGAACCCAATTATTGCAGCTAAAAAGAACCAGAAGGCTGCATACTGGCTTATTCACAGAGGCATTGAGATTTGCCTTTATTTTAATTTTTTGTGCTCCTCTAGTTGACTGTTGTTGATTTGTGTGAATTCCTTTGTGGAGTAGTGCTGAGTGAAACATGAGTTCCTGTCATTGGCATGGAAGAAGGCACTGACCTAAGAGCTGCAGATTACTCACAGCCCCAACATCTGTCATCGAGGGGATTCGTAATTATGGGGCTCCAGAGATGTCTCCGCAGCTAAGGGCACTTGCTACTTTTGCGGAGGACATGGTTACTTCCCAGCACCTGCACGGATGCTCACAGTTGCATGTAACTCAAGTTCCAGAGGATCTGTGCCCTCTTGCTCGTGCGGGCCCACATCTACGCACGTAAAAAGAAAGTGGTAAAATTTTGATGAGATTCTTACATAGCAACAAAAGATTAAACAGTAGATATATTTACAACACGGACAAAACTCGCCAACTTTTGCTGACTGAAGAAGTCAGGCATGAAAAAACCTATCTATGTTATTCACGTATACCGATTCCAAGGACAGCTTCCGTGAATTAATGTGGTAGCAGTAAGCGGGGGAGGCTGTGGTGGTTTGAAAGAGAAATGGAGAAATGTCTCCCAGAGGCTCCTGTATTTGAACACTTGGCCCCTGTTGGGGGTGGTGTTCGGTAGGTGGTGCAGCTTTGCAAGGGA
>NW_021604656.1:7599971-7641747 GCF_004785775.1 Grammomys surdaster
CCACCTGAGCCTACCTGTACCCAGATGTGCCCACCTGCACTTTGGAAAGCCTCTCTTAAATGGTAAAAATCTAACCTGCACTTAGAGGTGTACAAAGTTGGCACGCAGGGTGTGATATTAATTTTTTGGGTGTGGAGCACATTTGGTGAGTATTGGTATAGCAGCCAGCCTGTACTTGGGTCTCTGTAGCATAAGGAACACTTCACAAAACAGAGTAGGAGGAATCAATACCAATTCCCATCCTCTTCTTCACATGCTCACTGCAATTACTGATGCTCGGAACGCAACCTAGGGTTGGCCTACTAATGGCTTAATGGGGAGGGCCATTTGGAGCTTGGGAAAGGATGGTTCTGGCTGACCTGAGAGACCCACACTATTAGCTGGGGCCTGTAGGAAACGCTGAGCTCATCTGCCTTTCAAGGAGGTCAGGGTGGCTTCCACTCAGCAGAGATCACAGGACCGAGGTGTGCAAAGGAAGCATCTAATGGAATCTGTCCCGTCGAAGCACCGACATCCAGGAAGGAATGTGCTAGCAAAACCCTAAAGCAGACTTAATCCAAGACACTCAGCATCTTTGTAGATAAAAGTTCCAGGTCACACTGTTAGCCAGATTGAGTCTGTCAGGTTCGGCCTCTTCCTCAGATCTGTAAAACACAAACCAGACTAGAATGAAGTATCAGGACGTGTGCTCCTTTGTTGTGTTATCAGATGTAGTCCAATTAGATGTAGGTGTGAGTTTACTTAGTTATGACAGAATAGCACATCTAGAATACGAAAAGGAAAAGCCTTCTAACCGATGTTCAGGGTGTCTAATTAATGACCATTTGTATCACTATGATTTTAGGCCAAAAAGGACCTCATATCCATTTTGAGTACTTCAGGTATATCTGAGGAAAATTTTCATTTAAACAGATACAGGCACTTGGGGAAAGTGGTTTTATACTGTTTATCAGGCCCCTAAAATGATGGAGAAAATAAGTCTCTCTTAAAAAATTCCAGTTTTAGCCAGTCATGGTGAAATACACCCACGGTGAAACACACCTTTAATCCCAGCACTCAGAAAGCACAGGCAGGAGGATCTCTGTGAGTTCAAGACCAGCCTGGTCTATGTAGTAAGACTCTGTCTTAAAATAGAACAAAACAACCAGGAAAAGAAAATTCTAGGTATTAGAATCTCTAGATATTAGGACACACAGGGTAACCAGAGTCCTAATAGCTTTCCTCTTCTTGAACATACCCTTGGATTTGTTGATTGCTTAACTTGTCGTTGGGTGAGAGTAATGGGGGGGACTCTCAACCAAATTGGCAGCAGGAAATTAATTTGCTGACAGAATCCTAGCAATGAAGTTTGGATAACAGCTCCAGATTTCCAAGAGGTACACTGACTGGCTTAGCTTCCCTGCTCAGAGTCCTTAGCTATGTCTGGGTGGCCTTGTGGAACTGACATGTGGAAGTGCCCCACAGACCAGAGACAGGCAAGTGGGGCAGACACATCCACAGGTGATCACTGGCCATGGGAGAGGTCTCCTTCCTTCTTCACAATGAGGAGCAAGAGATACTGACAGCAGTTCTGGGTGGGGCTAGGGCTTCCATGTTTCTTCATTTGTCTTCATTGTGAATCTCATTCATTCATTTTGCTGTCCTGAGGTAAGATGTCACAGTGTTGGCAACAGTGGCCAGTCCCTGTTGGAAACCTCTGATTTTGGGAAACATTGTTTTTTTGCTCCCAGAGGCTTCTCTTTACCTGAAAGTAAGTTTCCCCTTAAATTTTAAGTTTTGTAAAAGATACTTTGACTTTAAATGTATACCTGCATTTCATCTTGTGGGCCCAGGAATTAAAAATGATGTTTTTAATTGAAGGGGGTGGTTGACCGCTGCTTGGTTCCATGATGCCACTGATCTTTTTACAGTTTAGCTCATTGTGTGTTTTATTTTGTTGCTTTGGCATGCACAGTTTTAAAGGCTTTGTCCAACCTTAGTGTCTACGTTTAGGTCTTAGAATGGACTTTAAATTTATATAGCACCTTTACTTGTTTTGGACAATCTTGTTCCTGAAACCCAGCTGGCAGCACTTCGAGTTAGCCTGCATGTTTGGCCAGGTGTAGTACTGGAAGGAAACATGAGTTAAGAAGTTATTGGTCTTAAGTAAATGATGTGGAGTGTCATGACAAGATGTAGAAGTGATGTAGTTGGAAACCAATAGGAATCGATTTCTTGTTCTTTATCGAGACGTCACAATCAAGATGTCAGCTGGTTTGATGTCTGGTGGGAGCTGATGTCTGCCTCTGGTCATCGTTTTCCGACTGTCCCCTCACTGAGGGGAAGGGTGAGAGACCGACTCCGAGGTCTCTTCGATAAGGGCACGAATTCTATTTGTGATAGTTTGACGTCTTGCCCTATGGATTCCTAGAGACTTCACATGATGATAATTGCATCTCAGCATATGCGTTTGGTGTTAGGGGTGGGGGTACGCACGCATTGTCAGATTATAGCACCTTCCCTATGCAGTAAGATCTCCATGGCAGAGCTTTGAGGCTGAGAAGAGGGAGTATACTTGGTAGGGAAGCCCGGGGAAGGCTTTGTAAACCACCTTTCTCTTTTCCATATCCACCCAGACAATCGTCAGCGAGGCTCCCAGCTGCCCCCTTCTTCATCTCCTGAGCGTGTAGGAGGTCCGGGGAACAGGGCCCGAGGGATGCTCTGCTGTCCATGGTGCTAGCCAAGGAAGTCCAAGGCACCCGGGACCTTGAGTTTGAACAGTGTGGCCTGGGTTCCTGAAGCTCAGCTTACTCCTGTTCACCTGAGTAAGTGACAAATTAAAATACTGCCCACAGACACCACCTTTGGAAACTTGGCACAGAGCCTGTAAGGAGTCTGCCTCAGCTGTAAGGACCCGGGCAGTACGGTTTTCTGTCTGATCCCACCTGGTTCAAAGATCACAGAACCAATTGGAACAGCCCCAGGATTCCAGGCATCATCTGTATCCATGCCCAGAGGGGTACAGAGGGTCAGGGAGGGGGAGGAGCAGCCTTCTGAGCTGAGTCAGTCCTGGGGCATTGCTGGCAAGACTCCAGGTCTTGCATTTAGGGAGGAGCAACCGGCTCCAGCAAAGACTTTGAGTGTAAGTCAAAGGCCACTTACACTCAGGCTCCATGGAGGGCATTGTAGGCACCTCCTGCCCTTATTTGAGCCCTAGGGTATGGAGGGTAGTGAAAACATTCATACTTTCATTTTTTATCCAAGCCCACACTCCATCCATCAGTATAAGAAAACTTTACCTTGGCCATCGACACCAAGTCCAGAGATGCTTTCACAGGCTTTGGGCCTCTTGTATTTAAATGGAGTCAGTATGTGAGAGGTCAAGGTGAATCCATGTGAAGTGTTGAGCCCAGAGCTTAGAACACCAGGCTATGTATGTAGCTCAGTGGTGTGACATTTTCTTAATATGTGCAAGGCTCTGGGTTCAACTCCCAGACCGTTACCCCTGACCAAACATGGTAACGATTGTCTTCATACCAACAAACAAAATCTGGCAACTGGCAGCCAGGGTGTACCCCAAGTGTGTGTCATAGACCTATACCAGTAGGTGGGCTTTTTGGGGAGGGATTATTTCTAGCTTTGATACTACAGAATAATTTTATAACTATTAGATCTAGTGAGAATATGGTTGTGTCTTGTGTTTGTTTATATTTGTGCCTTTAATTTTTCTCACATGTTCGTGTATGGTATGTATGTATGTATGTATGTATGTATGTATGTTTGAATAGTATTAGAAGATTCTTGAGTCTGCAATAGTTTGGAAATGTGAGAAAGACACCCTTTCTTATAGGGAGCTTTCAAGCACCGACTAGCTCATTTACTCTTCAGGATTTAGATTACTGAAACTCACTCCTAACCCCTCAGGTGTCCTGTGTCATTAAGGGACTGTGGGTACTGACAAGTCCTTGTCCTGGCTAGGTTGTTGGAGTAGCAGTGTCTCTTCAACCTTCAGGAAGATGAGCTGTGGTAGGCAAAAAAAGCGATTTGGTGCAACGTGACCCAGTAGCTGGTATTGGTTCGAACTGTGGGAGTCTGCCTCCAAATTGTTTATTTTAGGTGAATTTAAACACAGCACAATCTGGTGAAGATTCTTGTGATGCTTAACTTCATCTCAATTACTCAACAGAGGATACCTGAATCTCTCTGAGGAACGAAGTAAGCTAAACACAGATCAGATGTGACTACATCAAAACCCTCTGTAAAGTGCATGTGACACTTTCCATGAAGGTAGAGTCTAAAGAAAAAACAAGTTTATGAGAGGGGTCTAAAGGAGAGTCTGGTATTAGAAAGTCTTTGGCCACGTAGATAGAGGAAAGGTCACTAGGCTGGAAAGTTCCAGGTTTCTGGGCAGAAAACAGGTTTTGTATTCCTTCCCTTGAAGGAACAACCCCCTGTGCTAACGTTCCAGTTTCCCTAGTGCATGTCTGAGTACAAGGATCTCCAAGCCCACTACAAAGGACGCACCTGCCTCTGCTCCGGACAGGTCTTAGCCTTGGGACTCTGCAATGTGTTCAGTATCTTCCACGACATAGCTCCCAAGATGAACCATTTAGCTCACTAATTATAAACACCTTCCTCTTGGGACATGGAACAGGCTTTCTAGACCTTGCACAGCAAGTCATTTGAACATCGACATGATGCATAGGACTTGTTACTCTCCTCCTGGCTTGAATGTTTTCTCTTTCCTCCTTGGAGTGTTTTCCTCCCCATTTTGACCATGATGTTCTGCACTGACTGAGCAGTGGTCATGCATACCCAAGCCCCAGGTGGAAGGGCCTTGATTCTGTTCTCTACCTATCAGCCTAGTATAATGGAGGAGATTTGTCCTCTAATCCCAGACCACCATGCCCTACCTCAGCTGTGTGCATAAGGGGCAGAGCTGGGGTTCCTTTGGTGACCTTCCAAGCATGCTATCTTCTGATGCTCATCTCCAAGCACAGCAAATGCTTGTGTGGCTGGACCCTGTCTTTTTCATCTCCCTGTATTCAAGCCTTTTGGTGGTGGCTGGCCTTGCCTACTCTAGGTTTTATAAAGGGACCCAAGTATCACGATGGAAAATAGCCTAGATAGACTTCTAGGAGTGTGAGTGACATGTAGAAGAAAGGCATGTTGTCCCAGACAAGACCATCCTAAGCCAGCTGTGCCTTGTGGGCCCCAGATAAATGCAGCTGAATTCAACCGATTTACCAACATCTTCCAAGAGATAGTGTGTTATTTTAAGTGGACTTCACGGGAATGCCTTCAGGCAGCAAGTTTTTGGAGTAGTATATTCTAGCAACAGCTAGGTGATGTATCTGGTATTAAAAAAAAAATGGGGTGTGTGTGTGTGTGTGTGAGAGAGAGAGAGAGAGAGAGTGAGAGTGTGTGAGTGTCCATGTGAGAGAGTGTGAGTTGTGTGTGTGCATGTGTGAGTAAGTGTGTGAGTGCGTGAGAGTGTGAATGAGTGTGTGAGTGTGCATGTGAGAGAGTGAGTTGTGTGAGTGTGTGTAAGTGTGTGAGTGTGTCAGTGTGTGAGTGTGCATGTGAGAGAGTGAGTTGTGTGAGTGTGTAAGTGTGTGAGTGTGAGTGTGTCAGTGTGTGAGTGTGCGTGTGAGAGAGTGAGTTGTGTGAGTGTGTGTAAGTGTGAGTGTGTGTGAGTGTGAGTGTATGAGTATATGTGTGTGCTCATGTGATGTGTGAGTGGGTGTGCAGGTCACAGCACACGTGTGAAAATCGGTGGACAATTTTGTTGAGTGGGTTCTCTTCTCTCCCTTTAAGTGGGTTCTGGGCTTTGAACTCAGGTCAGCAGACTGGTGCAGAGGTGCTGCTCTCAGCTGGTCACCTTGCCAGCTCCACACACTCCAACTTGATGTTATTTTTTAATTTTAAAAAATATTTAAAATGTATTCGTTGACAATTTTATACATGCGTATACTGTGTACTGATCATATCCACCCTCCCACTCCCACTGTCATCCCCAACTGTCCCCAGCATGTTCCCCTCCTACTTTATGTTCTTCTTCTCAATGTAGGGTCATTGCTTCTCAATGGAGCATGGACAGAGTACCAGAAGCCACACCCAGAAATAAACAGACTCTCCTGTCTCCAGCAGCCGTGATCTGTCCATCACTCCTCAGCTAGGGGCTGGGCCTCATGCACGCCTTCCCAGTCCATCCTGGAATGCTTGATCTCTGGCAGATAATCACAGAGTTCACAAGCATGGTGGCCACAGCAGAGCCAGAGGACATTTTGACAGCAGCCATCCTAGCTCTTACATCTCCCCCTCCTCTCCTGTACGTCTCCTCAGCCTCGAGTGGGGGTTGATGTCTCCATTAGAACTGAGTGCAGCAGTCACTCATTCTCAGCTCTAACATAACAACTTGTTAAGACTCACACAAAGAAGTGCTCGCTGAGCAGGGCCACGGGTTCAGTCCTGCATGCTAGGGACAAAGTAAAAACAACACTGAGACGCCCAAGCAAAGGAAGGTCCCTGTGACACAGACCGCTCACACAGCCTGCTCCTCAAAGAATGCCTCTTTCTTGAGGACACTGATGGTATGAAAAGTTGCACACTTATAAACCGTAAGCACTTAAAAATTACATTTATATTGCCCCTGGAGTCATCCTAAGAACACTGAAGAAACTGAAGGTTAATGAACATTATTGAGATGACCCAGTGGGTAAAGGTGCTGTCACCCAACCTGTTTCATCCAGCCTGGAAATCTGAGTTCAATCCTCAGGACCCAAGCAGTGGAAAGAACTGAGTGGCACCAACTGTCCTCTGACCTCCACACAGAGGCTGTGGCGTGAGTGTGACCCCCCCAATGAATGAATGAATGAATGACCTGAATGAATGAATGAATGCATAAATGCAATAATAAGACAAAAAGAATCAAGGAGGGCTAACCGGAGAAACACACTGATAAGATCGTTACAGAACAGGAATCTCCAAGGCAAATTCATCAAGGTACATGAGACATTCACTTACCAATGGGATGAGGTGTAATAAAGATAAATTTTAATACCCCCAATACTGGATTGTCTCATCACTCCTGGTCAAGCTGTGAATGATGTCCTGAAGATGTCTCTTTCCAGTGTCTCTGCTCCTGACCACTGGAATGATGAGCAGTAAAGATCTGGTCACAGTTAAAAATGCGCTTGAAGCACCTTCTTCGTTACTTCTGCTCTGTCCTCAGAAACAGCATCTGTATCCCTGTCAGATGGTGCCGCTGTAAGACACGGAACAAGATTCTGCTGTTTTGAGAGGGCCTCTGCAAGTACAATGAATGGTCTACAGTAGTCAATTTTCTCTTTGAAAAAGCCCATGCTTTCCTGGGGATTTGCATGGGGCTCTCAGGTTGAGAGTTTTCTCAGCCATTTTAAAACCTGGTCTTTATATGAAAGGGATTGATTTTTAAATTCAAATGACCCCTGACTTAATTATTTTCAAAGTGACCCAATGTGGTTTCCTCCTGCAGGAAGTGGACTAGTGGATAGCAATACACATGGGTTTGGGAGTGGGGGTAGGGACACACTCGGAGACTTGTTGGGAATTCTCCCTCTTCCCTAAGTGGGACACTGGATAAATCAGCAATTTAGCTGGGAGGAATATTGAATTTCTGAGGAGAGTCCTGAGACCGTTTAATGAGGATGTGAACTTGTCTGAGGGATGTGAGACCAACTAGAATTAACACCAAGAACAGCTACAAATATAGCTGCATTCCTAGTCAGTGATTATGCAACCCAGACACGTCTCACTGTACCTGCAGGAGAGAATACAGAAGCAAGCCGGACGTGGTTACTGTGCGCTCACAGGCCAGCCTTTCTCTCTTCCCAGATCTGGAAAGGCAGCATTCTGTACACCCCTAAGGGATTTCTAACCTCAGATTTCGTGCAATGTTCTTTATTTTCTATTATTGAGAAGTCTCTGGTTTGGGTTTAGAGGGGACATTGTAGTAGATTTTCCTTTTTGGGGGATGAGATTTATTAGAAATGCATTATCAGTGCTGTAAACAGACAGACAGACAGACAGACAGACAGACAGACAGACAGACACTGGTAGGACTCTGAGGAGGATTTAGGCCCAGGAGGCAGAACAAGAGATCTCTTGAAGTTATCAGGGGTGTCAGCCATGGTCGTACCATTTTGTAAAGCTCCATTTTGGCCAAACAACAATTCAAAAACAAACAAACACCCCCCCCAACCTAAAAAATCTAAAGCAACTTGGTTCCTGGAACTAAAAAGACCTTGATTTTTCTATATTTTTACCCTCCTAACCTATTTACTCCCTCCGATCCCCACCCAAGGGGAATGGGCACAGGCGCCTTCAGGGGCGGGGGAGGGGGATAGGGGAAGGGGGGTAGGGGTGGCGGGGATGAATGGCTAGTCCCAGAAAGCTATTTATTAATTATCTTCATTCTTTAACTGACTCACTGGCTACTCCTGGCCATGGCCAACCAGCGGCCTGAAAGGGAAACCTTTCAGTCTTCCTCGACTTCCTTGGGTGCCAGAGCCGCTCTGGCCGGCAAGCCAGCAGACAGTGAACTTTGGTTCCCAGACCAGAGAAGCACCTCTTCAGGCTTTTCCCAGCACAGAGCTCACGCAGCTGTAGGGTGGCTCGTGACCTTACAAGAGGAAGATTGTATGTTCCTGATTGATGAGTTATCTCTAGTGTTGCTTGTACTCAGACTATCTCTGACTCCTTGGTGGGTGGCGGGGGGCGGAAGGAGGGGGATGGGGGATGGGGGATGGAGGGAATTATGCATTGCCGGGAAGGGAGGAGGGAATCTTGGTAAAGAGTGAAAAGGAGGGTACATTTAAGTTCCCTATTATCCAAGGGATGGAGCAGCACCAGTCCCCTGATGTTCTTGGAGTTTGGCAGTTTGAGGTCTGTAAACTTCCTTAGGGGAGAATTAGTGCTCCTGTATTCTCCTGAAATCTGGGCTCCTGGGAAGTCTGTTAGAAAGTCACAGATTCCAGGTCCCTCTCAGTGAAGGCCTGCCATTTCTTTAAAGCAGGAGGATAGGCAGAGAGCACAGTGGGCAGGCCAGACCAGCTCCTCATAGCTGCTGGCCCAAACCTAACGCCTTTGGTTATCTTCATTTTCATCCCAAATTGTCATTTTATCCAATTTGATACGAACAAAATAGAATAGTCATTTTTGAATCTGTAGATTTTTCTGAACAAAAGATAAAAAGGAGAGCTGGTAGGCAGGACCTTATTCCTGTCTTCCCTGGTCAAAATATAAGATAATTAAAAATATGTAATTTTCTAAATTCTCCTATTAAGTCCATTGTAGGAAGCATGTGATTTCTGCAGATCCTAGGATTTCCCGTCAGACTTAGAAGTTCTCTATAATATGGCTGTTCTGTTCGGGACAAAATGATTTCCATTCTTTGAAAACATATTATTTAAATGAAAAATATCGAATGATTCATTTTTGGGGGGTACGTTGTTGAACTCTGAATAAGCTATTACTTTTTGTTCAATGAGTTGATGAGTATTGCATAACTGGCCCTGTGCCAGTTCTTCATTGAGGTTTAAGGGTAGGAGCCTTACAGGTTATGTTTTATGTTATTATTTTAATACGTCTCTGGCAATATGCATGATGTACACATGACACGGAATTCAGAAGGTATGAAAGATCAAAGGTGAAAGTCAAACAAATTTGCTTTCCTCATCCTCCAAGTCTGGGGAAACTGCTCTCTCTTTTCGCTGTAATGCACAGCCTCCAGGCTCCTGTTCGCAGATAGTAACACACACTGTTATATGTGCCCCACGCTTTGAAGCTTAAGACATTGTTGACTGTTTCCCTGGCTGAACGTGTGGGGTGTCTCCTCATGCTCTCTTTCCCTGGTGCTCTAAAGACTGACAATACTTGGTAGCCTGTGTGTGTCACACGGGTTTGTACACTCCCTTGCTGATGCAGTTAGACCATTCCTAGTCTTTGTCTTGCTCTCTGCATACGTAACTTATTTTCCATTTGGAATGTAAGCCCTTCCCAGTTTTCACAGAGAACTGGAATCACCTAGAACCTGTTTTCACTTTTCTGGTCTTAAGATCTGGTTTTATCCTCCCAGTCATGGCCTGTCTTGGTAGAAAAGGTATCTTTTCTTTGCACGAACAAGAGCGTATGCATAAAATGCACATTTTGTGTGCAATGTCTCATGTGCTTTCTTTCTTGAGCCCTCTCTAGGAATTACATTCAATAGAAAAGTCACCATGGTCCAATATTCTTCCCTGATGATCATTATCAAGAACTCCTGTTTTTAGTTTTTAATGTTGGTTTTTAGATCTATTTTTATTATGTGTAGGGGTAGGAGTGTCTATGTGTGAGTATTTGCACATGAGTGCAGGTTCCTTGGAAGCCAGAGGGGTCAGATCCTCCGAGAGCCAGAAATATAGTTGTAGGTCACCTAATCTGGGTTCTGGGAGTCAAACTTGGGTTCTCTGCAAGAACACCAAGGACTCTTAATTAGTGAGGATCTCTCTTGCTCCTGGCCTAGTTTTAAACAAACTGAGAATGGCTCTTAGTTACAGGAAACAAATTATTTTAACTGACAGTGAATTGAAGATCATCAGGAACCCAATGGAGAAGAAGTTAATAATAGTCTGTTAAAATGTCTCAGGAACTCATGAGAGACAGCAAACCCTCAAAGATTAGTTTAAAAGACTACTTCCCACTAGTGTTCTTTAAAAACAAAACAGAATCAAAACGTGTGAGCATTGAACCTCTTACACATTGTGAGCCAATGCCAGGGCTAGGTTACCACCCTGAGGCCCTTTATTTCTATAATATTTGAAAGAAAAGCAAAGATATCACAGTTTCTGTCAACTTGACACAAATATCTATCTATCTATCTATCTATCTATCTATCTATCTATCTATCTATCCATCCAAGGACCTGTGGAAGCATTAGGAATGGGCCCCATAGTCTCATCTATTTGAATGTTTAGCCCATAGGGAGTGGCACTATTAGGAGGTGTGGCCTTGTTGGAGTAGGTGTGGCCTCACTAGAGGAAGTGTGTCACTTCCTCTGGACTCTGAGGTCTCCTATGCTCAAGCTATGCCCAATGTGGCACAGTCTCCTTCTGCTGCCTGAGGATGAAGATGTAGAACTCTCAGTTCCTTCTCCAGTGCCATGTCTGCCTGGATGCTGCCATACTTCCCACCGTGATGATAATGGACTAAACCTCTGAACTTGTAAGCCAGCCTCAATGAAATGTTTTCCTATAAGAGTTGCTGTGTTCATGGTGTCTTTTCACCTTAATTAAGACAGTTGCTAATTGCTGTAGCAGGAGAGCCCAGCACACTGTGGGTGGTGACACTGCTGGGCAGGTAGTCCTAGGTTGTATAAGAAATGTAGCTGAGGTGCCCCGCCACCATACACATAATTAAAATAATAAAAATAAACCTAAAAAAAAAAGGAAGGAAGGAAGGTGAGCCAATCAGAGGAAGCAAGCTGGTGAACAAGCAGCGATTCTCTGCAATCTCTGCTTCAGTTCCTGCTCCAGGGTCCTGTTTGAGCTTTTGCCCCGACTTCCCTCCGTGAAATACTGTGATGAATGTACAAAACAAGCCACATAAACTTACTCCCCCTCAAGTTGTTTTAAAGCAAACAAGGACAGGAACTGGTAAAAGAAAGGTGGGGAGTTCCAGGGACGGACCTGATCACGTTGTTTTGGGAAAACTGTGGACGTTTTCGGAGCTTTGGGGTGAAGCAGCCATTGAACACTCAAAGCTTTTCCAAGCTTTTCCATGAAAGCCTGGAGGAAAATGATGTTAAGAGGGATTCAGAGGCAGAGGCCTGCCTTGCGAAGCCTCACAAGGAAGCAAAGGCTCCGCCAGGCAGTTTATGGGTAACTCTTGGCCTATTTTGGATTTCGAATCTGCGGAAGTGAAACTTCTGCTTTACTCGAATCTGCGGAAGTGAAACCTCTGCTTTACTCGGATGGTCGATGCCGCTCAGCTGGAGCGGGAAAGATAAAAGTCTTGATACGAAGCCAGCAACGTTGAGTTTTAAAATCTTTTGGGAACAATTTCTTCAGAGTCAGCTGTGGTCCAGAAGGGCCAAGGCTGTGTCTTAATCAGCAGGACTTAGTAGTAAATGATAGTAATGATGTGGGAAGAGCCTCCCATGGGATGCTGGTTTTGAAGGCGTTAAAGGTGTCATGGAGAACAGCTGAGCCTTGGCACTCTGAGAGTGCTCCAATAGTGGAGCATAGCTTCAGTTGTCAAGGAAACCACAGGACTGAAGTTAGTCATGGAGAACAGCTGCTGCTTGGCGCCATGTGGCAGGGTCAGAATCCTTGAAGAAGGCAGGAGAGGCTACTGGAGAAGGAGCATCTCAGTTGCTGTAGAGATCCTAAGTCATTGGAGATACCAGGCCCATGGGATGTCTATCATGACTGCAGCAGGTGTGGAGAGGAGCTAGCCTGGGTCAGAGCTGCAGTAGGACTTACCTCTGACTCCTGGAGTACAGAGATCACCGGTAAGTGCCAGATGTTGGTTGGATAACTAGATTTTTAAGCTATTGGATTTGGGTTTTGTTTTGATCTGATTGTAAGTACCCCAGTTCTTCCCTCTTGGAGTAAGGACGTTTGTAATTTGCTTTGGACTTTATTGAAGCACACAGTTAAGAGGTCTTGGTTTTCCTTTTTCTTTTCATTTTTTAAAAAATACATTTGATTTTTAAAATGCTAAACATTTTAAAGTCTGGAACTTTTAACCGTGTTTTATATTGTGACATTAATATGGAGTTTGGAGACAAAGAAGAAAGGGAAGGTTACTGTTTAAATTGGTGTATTTGGGTATCAAAATACGTAAAGGAATAAAATGTCATAGTTTTTACCAACTTGACACAGGCCTAGATACAGCTGGGAAGAGAGACTTTCAGTTTCAGAATTGCCCTCGCCGTGTGTGTTTGTGTGTGTGTGTGTGTGTGTGTGTGTGTGTGTGTGTGTGTGTGAGAGAGAGAGAGAGAGAGAGAGAGAGAGAGAGAGAGAGATTGCTCAGCCCACTATGGGTGGTACCTTTCTTGGGCAAGTGGGCCTGGGATGGTTTAGAAAGACAGCCGAGGGGCTGGAGAGATGGTTCAACATTTAAGAGCACTGGGTGCTCTCCCAGAGAACATAGGTTCAATCCCCCCATCATGGTCCCTCACAACCATCTGTGAATTCAGTTGCAGGGGATCCAGCGCCCTCTTCTGGCCTCTGTGGGCACCAGGCATGCATATGGTACATAGAAATACATTTATTTGGGCATAACATCTACACTAAAGTTAAACCAAAAAGAAAAATAGCCGTGGAGACCGGTAAGCAGCGTCCCATGGTCTCCGCTTCAGTTCTGGACTCCAGGTTTTGCCTTGAATTCCTGCCTTAATCTCCCTCCGTGGTGGATGTAACCCGGAGAAACAAGCTCTCCCCAGAGTCGCCTTTGGTCAGTCCTTTATTACAGCGACAGAAAACCACATATAACAGAAAGGTTCAGAGTAGGCGTCAGAACATGGACCACGTGAGCACCGCGAATGTGAGTCCCCAGAATGCAACACAAACACCTTAAAATGAGACAAAAGGTGTCTGTCTTTCAATGCCTGTGCCGATTTGATTAGGTTTTTCTTGGTCTAGGACAGGAGAAATGCTAATAAGAAAGTAAATATATCAGTAGTTTTTGACATCTGGAACTTTCTCTTTGACGCTTTGGGGGTCAAAGGCTGGGTTCTCACGGTTTTCTAGCTGGTGGGCTTCTACTCCCAGCAGGAAGGACTTTTGACCCCATTACTCTGCACATGGCCTGCTCAGAGGGCGTCCTCCCCAGTGGGTGGGGGTGGGGAGCAGGGACACACATGCTTATAATCATTAGGAACTTTTAAGTGTATGCCTGTTTGAAAGACATTTCTTTAAAAATATTTCCCTTTTATTATTTTATTTTATTATTATTTTTTTTAAAAATCCAACATTTGAGAAAATGGGCAAGATGTGGAAAAATTTTGTGTGTGGTTTTTGTTTGTTTTGGTTTTTGAGACAAGGTTTCTCTGGGTAGCCCTGGCTGTTCTAAACTTGCTCTGTGAACCAGGCTGGCCTCAGATTCACAGAGATCTGCCTGCTGCTGCCTCCCAAGTGCTGAGGTTAAAGGCATGTGCCACCACAGGAGGCAAATTCTAGGGCTAATCCAGTGGTGACCTGAATGCGGAAATTTCTGGGCTTGCTTTTTCCATCATTCTGCTTTAAATTTATTTTATTTTATTTTATGTGTATGTGTTTGTATGTGCACCATGTGCATGAAATGTGCACAGAGGCCAGAGAGGAGCCAGATCTCCTAGAACTGGAGCTACAGTCAGTAGTGAGCCTGCTGATGTCAGTGCTGGGAACTGAACCTGGGTCCTCTGAAAGGGTAGCAAGTGCTCTTAACCAGTGAGCCATCTCTCCAGCCCCTCATTATTCTGATTAAAAGTGTTTCATTGATCACCTTCAAATTTCTAAGATATTCAGTTAGTCTTCCACACAGGAGCTCTGAGCAAAGAGCCTCCCCGCCCCTACCCACATAGCGTTGGTTCCAGGGTGTGTCAGAAGCTCACTGGAAATTCCCCTGCAATGTGAGGGCCCCTATAAAGCTTTGGGGAACAAGCCTTGGAAGGAGTCATGTCTAATCACTGCATCTTGACTATCAGGTTGCTGCAAGACCACAGGAGAGAGCAGTGCTATGGACGGAGAAGGCAGAAACAGAGGTGCTGCTGTGTACCGCTGGTGGAGAGTAGAAATTGAAATTAAGGAGGTTAGGAAGTCAGTGGGTCAGTGGGTCAGAGCCTGGAGGAATGCTCACCTGGTCTGAAACTAGGCAGAGATCACCATGTGCTGCAGATGAACACACCCTGCCTTGATATGCATGCACAGAGACTCTCATTGACTAAGTTCATCCCTTAGGGAGCTCAGAAGGGCACTGCGTGGTCCTCCCCCTTCCCACCACACCAGAGCAGCTGTGCTTTGGTTACCTGGAGCTAGCTTACCTCAGACTATATGTGATCATTTTACACTTTTGGATTGTTTTCTTTCTATCTCTTTAAAAACAAAACTGCAACACGAAAAAAATACAAATAAGAAGCACACTTACTTTTCGTCTTTTAAACAGAAATAACAGAAAGCAGGGTGGGTGGGGAGGCAGGTGAAGATCTGGGAGTAACTGGGAGGAGAAATACCAGAAAAAATATATTGTCTTTAAAAAAAAAAGAAATAGAATTTCCTCACCAATTTGTAGAAAGAGCCTGGTGTCAGAAGATCAGTCTTAGAAAACACAGTATGTAACCTTCTACCTGGGCTGGTATCTGCAACATCCAAGACAACCTTGAGGTGAGCCCATGCACTGTGATCGTGTATTTGACAAGAACAGATTTCATTTATATACTTGGGAAAATTCTGTAGGCATTGGCAATTTCAAGGGGCCTGGATGGTTGCAGAGTTGGCATAGGCTTCTCAGTTCTTACAAGGTATGTTTTATACAACGTTATTTCCTGGTATTGGGGGAGTGAAGAGTGGTCCAGCTTTCTGAATCATTTGTAGAAGGAGAAGTTGAATTCCCCGAGAACCTTTCTCCCTATGTTAAACCATGCATCTGCTGGTTGATGACTCTCAGAGTGCAGAGGCTCCAGAATTGCATTCCTGTTTGTCCTGTCCCATCCTTTCCCAACCATGCCCAACTAGAGGATTAGCTTGATCTGGGCATGATCTTCAGACCTTCTTCTGTATCTTTGACCTTGTACTGATGGGTTTTTTGATGAGCACAAATATTTCCTAAGACAGGTTGATGCTATATCATATTTTGTGTTATTAATGCACTTGATTGCTTTTGCCTTTCCAACGGGATAATTGGGTTTCCCTCGAACTTTATACATCCCTTTCTGTTCATAATTTGTGACTGTCTGATTTATATATCTTGAGTGCATAAGCTTAATGTGGTTGGGCCTTTGGTGCTCATTAAAAGAAGACTTTCATACGGAGGCTGTGTTCCACCTTGCACCAGTGGGACCTTAAATATCATCTTTTCTCACACCAACCATCTATTATTCAGTCTGGCATCCCACATATGTAATGCTTTGGCATCTGTAGAGCTTGTCCGTAATGGACGCCATGCAATGGAAACAATAAATCAGACAGCCACGCACACTCCTTTACGGTTGATCTACCAGGGAGGAAGGCTGGGAACCGGTAGCTGTTATTAACTGGAGCTTTCCGGGTCGTAAAGACAGAGAAAGCCTTCATTATTAATATGGGCTTGAGTGGCTGTTTAAAATAGGCACTCGGACCAGGAGACCTGAAGTTGTGTTGTTGTATCGCGGTTCTTTGAAAGGAGCGGCTCACTTTGACAAAGAGAGCGAGCCTGACCTGCAGTGTGTGGACCAGGCCAGAAGACAGAGGGAGTTTGATATATCACATGTGTCACTGAAATTAAGATTTAATCTCTTGAAGTGTAAATCTGGAATAATGTGGTTAAGGGATCAGAGCACGGTTGCAGCACAGTGTCAGACAGTGAAAATACAGATCTTTATATCACTGCAAGTTCCTTTTAGTCTCTGTCTGTCTCTCTGTCTCTGTCTCTCTGCCTGTCTCTATCTCTCTGTATCTCTACCTATCTCTATCTCTCTGTCTCTGTGTCTGTCTCTATATCTCTGTCTCTCTCTCTGTCTTTCTGTCTCTCTGTCTCTGTGTCTGTCTCTATCTCTATATCTCTCTATCTTTCTGTCTTTCTTTGTGTCTCTGTCTCTGTGTCTGTCTGTCTGTCTGTCTGTCTGTCTCTGTCTGTCTGTGTGTCTCTGTCTGTCTGTGTGTAAAACCCAGGTTTCCATCATTGAGAGTAAGTGCTAGCTCAAACCTACCATCATCTCTTTGTAATAATTACTCCTGATTTTGGGTGAGGATTGCCAGGTACTTTGTTGATGCTCGGTCAACCTCTCAGGGGACAATTTTTGAGACAGGGTTTCTTTGTGTACCTTGGCTATCTTAGAACTCACTATTTTTGTTTTTCTAGTCAGGGAGAACTCACTCTGTAGACCAGGCTGGCCTTAAACTCACAGAGATCTTCCTGCTTCTGCCTCCCAAGTGCTGGGATTAAGGGCGTGTGCCGCTATGCCACTAGTAGCTTTTTATATAGTCAAGTTGCTCAGAAGTAAATCTGGGAGAGGGAAAAAAAAACCCTTTTACAGTAGCACACCAATCAATCAAGCTAGAGATAAACAATGAAGAAATTAACTGAAGAATAGGTAAGAGAGATGAGTTGGCAGGATCAATACTGTGAAAATATCCAGACTCAGTACAATTCCCGTCAAAACTCCAGTGGCATTCTTTTCCATGAATCCAGGGAAGGTAACCCTACGTTTTATGAAAGAGCCCACATGACCAAGCAACCCTAAGTAGAATGAACAGTGTTAAGAGATATCACAACATCTAATCTCAAACTATACTATGCAGCTATAGTGCCCAGACCAGCATGGCACTGCCACACAGATCAGTCAGACGTGTGAGATCTGACAGGGCCAGAGAAAGGCGTTTGGAGATCCTGGCACAGCAAAACCTTCTGGGAAGGACTCTAACAGCACAGGAAAGGACACCAAGAAGTGACAAAGCAATTGTATGAACTTGATGTTTCTACTCAGGAAAGCAGAGAGTGGAGTGCTGGATATCCTAGTGGGAGAAGATCTCTTTCCCCTGGGCATGGTTGGGCTGGATCTTCCACTTCCTTATCTCCTCCCACCCCCAGCCAGGGTCCATCCCAGGACCTGTGTACAGTAGTCAAGGGCTGTACCCCTGAGCTCCATCCTGTTCTCTACTCCCTATTGGGTAGGTGTGGCCACAGCATTTGACGTGTCCAGTGACATGTGAGCAAAATGACACAGGTCACCCACTGCCATGAGGAGGATCTTCTGACCTAGCATGTTATCTCCCAAGCTACCTTCTCTCTGCCATGATAGGCACTGGTGCTGCAGTCCACACAGCAGCAGCCTGGGTAAGTGTCTTAGTAAGGGTTTTATGCTGTGAACAGACACCATGACCAGGGCAAGTCTTACAAAGATAACATTTAATTGGGGCTGGCTTACAGGTTCAGAGGTTCAGTCAATTATCATCAAGGTGGGAGCATGGCAGCATCCAGGCAGGCATGGTGCAAGAGGAGCTGAAAGTTCGTCTTCATCTGAAGGCTGCTAGCAGAATACTGGCTTCCAGGCAGCTAGGATGAGAGTCTTAAAGACCACACCCACAGTGACACACCCACTCCGACAAGGCCACACCTACTCCAACAAGGCCACATTTTCTAATAGTGCCACCCCCTGGGCCAAGCACGCACAAACCATCACAGTTAAGTGAGGGAAGACTGCACAGACCAGAACTCCTGTATCAACCCAAGCTGTACCTGGGGCACGAGACAGAACCATGCCCTGTGGTGTCTGGCCACTGAAGTGGTAGAGTTGTTCCCCATATGACAAGTTCCCCTGATCCCCAATAAAAAACACACTTTACTGACTTAGTATTTGCACTATCGGGGATGGCAGTCACCCCTGAATCACACACGTCACTGTGAGAACTGATCACACAAAGAAGTCACAGCTTAGACACAGTCACACAGCTATTGAGGGACGGAGCTGAGACTTCAGGCCTTGTTCTTACAGATGCAGAAGCTTGCTTCTCGGCCCAGCACTGAATACAGTAGATCTTGTATGGGTCAAAACATGCTCAGAAGAGCTGGGCAGACTTATTCCAAACTGGGGAGTCTTTTACATTGTTTTTTAAACCAAGTGACAGGAAAGTAACACAGATGGAAGAGGACATCAGAATTCGGAGATTGAGGCTCCCCCCCTCCCCTGGCCCCACAACTGTTAGAACATGAAATGAGTTAAACATTTAATTCCACCTGAGGGTAGTTTGACCTTGATTGCTTTAAAACGGGGTTGAAAAACATCTTTCTCCTTGGGTGAGTTTTTAATCTCCCACCTGTCTCCACAGGGAAGTTTTGGAAACCTCAGTAGATTTTTTTTTCTCAATAGCAAAACAGACACATTTAAAAACACAAACAAAGGATTGATAAGCAAGCCTATGTGTCAGGTGGTTTATCATATTATCTCTCTACAGGAGGAGTCAGCTCACCTGGGAGTCGTGGGAGGGTGTGGTGCAGAGGAAGGGGCAAGAGTGGGCGCGAGGTTTCAGGTGCGAACGGCTGCAGTGGTAAACCACTCCAGTAGTTAAGGTGCAGCATGCAGCCATGGGTGGGAATGCCACACTCATCCCTCGGTGTCCATGGCTGACACACCCTCTCATTTAACCCGGTGGAGGTTCATATCATCCGTTGGCTTGGTTTCCACGATTTGTCGTATTGTTATCAACATTAGTTATGATTCGAGTTCAGTTTCTCGGTCAGGAAAGGGGCCTCTTACTGTCTCCTCCATATGCAGCCTATCCTTCAAACACAAAGAAAACCACTTTACAAACAAGGGTAGTTCAGATGTTATATCTACATGGGAAAGTATGCGATTACGGGCCTATTTCAGGATGCTGGCCATAATGTATATATGAATATAAACACATGTTTATATACATACACATTTTACATAATGAGGTCTAATTAAGAGTTGCTGAATCCATTCTTGTGGTTCCCTGTGCTCTGATCATGTGCATGAGCAAATTTAAACCTGAGGCTTAAAAAAAACAACAACCCCCAAACCAAACTAAAACAAAAAACCTTAAAACAGAATAGGAGAAGGGGTCTGCAGAAAGCCCTCAGATGAGGCTGGGAATGTAGCCCTGGAGAGGCCAGTCTTTCTCACTGTGGTCCACACACACACCCAGCACACAGGCTTCCTCCGAAGATGTCTTCTGTGTCTCTCAGATCAACACAGGCAGAACATAGGCCAGTCTCTTTTCTACAGAGAGCTTCTTTCTTATAATGAAGGTCTGCACCTGGACTCACAGAATGTTCAAGAATGAGGAACCCTAAAACTATGGAGGACAGAGCTGACGCTCCAGAGAGCTCCATCTGTGTTTCTGGATATCGAAGGGAAAAGGTTGGGTTTGTTTTGTTGACAAATTTCATATAGAAGCAAGCTAGACAGAGGGGTCCATTAGGGCAACAATGTGGGCTCTAATGAAAAGTCCAGAGAAGAGGGCAATCAATAATCCCACAATCCCCCATGTGGTTCCCAACACTGTTCTCTGTGGTTGGGAATCAGGGAGGTTAGTGTGTGTGTGTGTGTGTGTGTGTGTGTCTCCTGGAGGAGGGAGTCAGAGTGGAGCAGAGAGGATGGTACAGAGACTGACACAGCTCTTGTTGTGCTTCGTCGAGTTGTGTTAAGGGGATGAAACTTAGCTCAGAGCTCCTTGCTCTTCTGTGGCCCTGCACTGGTCTGTCTCTGTCATGGTTAGTGTTGTTGGCCTGACAACAATATAGGATCATCTAGGAGATGGGCCTCTGGGTATGACTGTAGAGAAGTGTCTGGATTTTGTGGAGATGGGAAGACCTGCCCACTGTGGGTGGTGTCATTCCCTGGCTGAATCCTGCTGTGTAGGTGAAGAGAGGGTACTGAACATAGACAACAGGTTCTTTATCATCTCCAGTTCTGGCTCAACAATACAACATGACCAGATACTGAAGTCTGAAGACCAGATATCTCATGACCAGATACCAGTTCTGAAGCCTGCACTTCCTTCCCATGATGAACTATGGGCCAAAACAAACCTCTCTCCCTTAAGTCGCTTCTGTCAGACAATCTGTGATGGCTATTAATGCTGTCAACTTGATGGCATCTGAGATTCACTAAAACCCCAAAATGAAGGGGCACACTTGTGAGAGACTTTTACTTAATTGAAGTTGGAATAGCTACTAAACTGGATCTCTGAAGTGGGAAGACAAACCTTGATTCTAGCCTTCTGTGGCAACCTATATAAAGGACATGGAAGAAGGAAGCACATGTTCTTTGTCTGCTTTCCCTCACCTTGCTAGCACATCTTTCCTTCACAGGCATTAGAGCCTACTTCTTCAGATTCCAGCATAGACTGAAGACCAGCTGAGATATCCTGCCTTGTAGACTGAACAATTACTGGATTCTTGTACTTTCCATTCATAGGCAGCCATTGTTGTACTGGCTGAACCACAGTTTGTAAGCCACTCTAATAATAAATACCCTTTCTAAACATGTATGTATGTATGTATGTATGTATGTATGTATGTATGTATGTATCTTTCTTCTTCCTTCTTCTTCTTTTCTTCTTCTTCTCTCTCTCTCTCTCTTTCTGTAAAATGTATAGCTTCATTCTGTTACTCTAGAAAACCTTGATATATAATCTTCAATCTCAGTTTACCCTAAATCTATACCAACTAGCTGAGTTCTTGCTTTCTCACTTAAGTCTTAGAAAGATGAGCAGCCAAATCTCCAGGTGACTGTACTAGCCAGGGCTCTCTAAAGGGACAGAGCTTATAGAATGAAATATATATGCATATATAAGCTTTATTAGGGTAGTTTGCACGCTGTGGTCCAGCTAGGTCAACAATGATCAACTACCAATGGAAGGTCCAAAAATCTAGCAGTTTTCTTCAGTCCATGGGTGTCTCAGCTGGTCTTCACTGTATGCTCGAATCTGGAAGAAGTAGGCTCTAAAGTCAGTGAAGGAATGGATTTGGCAGAGAGAGTAAGAACAAGCAGGCAGAGAGCAAGCTTCCTTCTTCCATGTTCTTTTATCAGCTGCCAGCAGAAGACGTGGCCCAGATTAAAGGTGGGGCTTCCCACTCCAAAAGATCCAGATTAAAAGTGGATCTTCCCACCTCAAAGATTTTTAATTAAGAAAAATGTCCTTCACTGGTGTGCTGCCCAATTGCCTTGGGTTTTAGTTAATTCCAGATTAACTTGATGTCTTAGTTAGGGTTTCTATTCCTGCACAAAACATCATGACCAAGAAGCAAGTTGGGGAGGAAAGGGTTTATTCAGCTTACACTTCCACATTGCTGTTCATCACCAAAGGAAGTCAGGATTAGAACTCAAGCAGGTTAGGAAGCAGGAGCTGATGCAGAGACCATGGAGGGATGTTACTTACTGACTTGCTTCCCCTGGCTTGCTCAGCTTGTTTTCTTATAGAACCCAGGGATGGCACCACCTACAATGGGCTGGGCCCCATTCCCTTGATCACTAATTGAGAAAATGCCTTACAGCTGGATCTCATGGAGGCATTTCCTCAAGGGAGGCTCCTTCCTTTGTGATAAACCAGTTTGTGTCAAGTTGACACACAGAAGTAGCCAGTACACTTGACAACCAAGAATAGCCATTGGTGTGTGTGTGTGTGTGTGTGTGTGTGTGTGATTGTGAGAAGGAAAAGTTCTCATCTCTAAAGGAAAAATTTTTCTACTTGTCTCTCCATGTAGCTTGTGAGGATCCCAGCTTCTGAGGGCGTGGTCTTCCTAAGGAGTGGTCCCTTGAGTAGGTGATTGACCACACCCAGTGGCAATGTTAAGCTTTCACCCAGGCCTGAGATGCTATTCTTGTGATCTGAAATTTTCCCTGATCAGACCACACTGCTATTCTAACACAGCCTTTACTGAAGACCACTGCCTGAACGGAGTCTTGTCATGATTTTTTAATTAATTGGTTAATTAATTAATTAATTTTGTTATTACTTTTTTTTTTTGACAGTCCAGTGGTTACCTTCCTCCCAGTATGCCCTCCTGCAGTTCCTCATCCCATTCCTCCTCCCTAAACTCCCCTTTCCTGGACAGCCATCTGCTGCTGCAGTTCCCAGCATCTCTCTCCCTCCAGGGCTCAGGTTCACGTCGGCTGGATTCCTCATCGATTTGCTATGTAGAATTGATTGTGTCTCCATGTTTACCCTCTACTCCCAGCCTTCAGTCCCACTATCCTCTTGGTGTTCTTAGCAAACTCGCTCTAGGGAGTGGATCTTATCCTCTTAGAGTGGGGATTGTTCCTCACTGGTGACTTCTTAGTAGAGTAAGAAGACATTCTTTTAGGTAATCATGAACTGTTAGTGGAAAACTTGTCTGCCCACCCACCTGTGCCTGTGTCTTATCCACCTTTGTGTCCCTGTGTGGGCTGAGTGTTTGGCTGTGAAAAGGGTCTCACAAATGGGTGGGTGGATGACAGGTAAAGCATGAGTGGAGAGACACAGTTGGAAAATGAAGTGGACTGAAAAAGCACCATCATGTGCCCTGTGCTTGCTTGGGTCTATGCTTGTGAAAGCTATGGAGAGCAGACCCTAGCATCTTCCCAGGGCTAGAGAACTGCAGATACTACCTTGCTTTGAAAAAAAAAAAAAGAAAGAGAGGAGTGATGGTGTTTTGTACTTGGGAATACTGAAAGTATAGAGGCTTGCTTTTAGTACTTAGGTTTATAAAAATACTGTTAAAACAGAAGTCCATGTTCTTATGGATCCATTTCTTTTTTTGTTTGGGCAGATTTCATTAAACCTGAGCTCATGTGCATGCACTTCCCATATCTCGGCGCTCCCCAGCCTTGTGGGCTGTGGGCTGTGGGCTGTGGGCTGTGGGCTGTGGGCTGTGGTGTAATGGAGTCTATGCACCCAACTCAGAGGGCAAGCAGACAGAAAAGGCTGAATGTAGAATCTCTGAGGCCATAAGTCAACACTGGCAACATTGTTTCAACCAACCACTTACCGGGAGGATACATTGTTTCAACCTATCATTTACCAGGAGGACAGGACCAGTGGAGATAGGGTATTACTGACGAGAATCGGTCAATCTGTCACAGAAAAAAGAAGATCAACCCAAGAGAGATGTGGAGGGACTTGAAGGATCCCAGGTTTTGTTTGCAGTGCTAGCCGAACATCTGCCTGGTGAAAGCAAAGGGCATTTCTGAGTCTCTGCTTTGATCTTTTCCTTTATTGGAAATGAGTTTTTCTTCTCTGTCTTGTCTATGTCTGGATTGTTATGTCTTGTTACTTCTTCTTTGGGGATCAGAGAAGTTATAAGGTGAAGAAAGATGCCCTGTATACACCCTAGATATTAGAGAAGAGTCTTTTTTTTGTCTTTTTGATGTGTGTGTATATGTATGTGTGTGTGCATGCAAGCACATGTATGTATTTACGTGTGCAATCATGAAGACATCAGATACCTTTTACTGCAGTCTTTAGTGAGTACTTGGGATTTGAACTCAGGTCCTCTTGCTTGCATAGCAAGCACAAAGTGTACTCTCTCACCAGCCCCCTCAGGGGGCTGTAACTTACTCATTAGTCCAACATGCCTCCTGTCTTGCCTCTCATGAGGAAGATATTATTGGCTCCTTTCCACAGAATGGAGTCAACATACTTAGAGACAAGTCCTTGCATGTCGAGAAGGGGATTCAGGGTCAGGTTTGAGCCAAGGCCTTTCTTTGTCTGCTAAAGGATCACAGCTCTCACTAAAGGACTCAGTGCAGATGTACTTGGAATATTAATAATCCCAGTGGGTCTGAAGCAATACTCTTTCTCAAATGCATTAATATTTTAGCACTGAAATATAGAGACATTGAAGGTAAGTGAGATAAATAAGATCATTTTTGATTGTCAAACAGTTTTGTATTCTCTCTGTGTGTCTGTGTATGTTTGTGTGTCTATGTAAGTGTGTGTGTCTGTGTATGTGTGTGTTAATGTGTGTATGTATATATGTATGTGTGTAAGTGTGTGTATGTGTGTGTGAGTGAGTGTGTGTGTGTGTATTTTAGAGATCTAGCAAATTATAAGTTTGGAAAAAGAATTGTGAGCCTGGATCTTACCAGCTTTGAGCATCAAGTTTGTATGCATTTATCCTTCTGGGGGAGGTGCAGTGGACCGACCTACAGGAAGACAAAACCAATCAACACCAACCCTGGTGTTGTTAGTGCCCATATTTGTAACCAGTTGTCACGGGAGAGGTGAAAATGTCTTTAAGGGCTAATTAGGAGTCTGATCTTAACCGTACATGAAGGACTTCTCTAGATGTGGGAAGACTGTGGAAGTGAGAGGCCAAGGGTGAGCAGCCCCTGGCAGTCTGTGTCTCTGTTTGGCCTCCCCTGTCAGATCCCTCCCCTGAGACTGACGGGGCTGTTGTGGAGGCACTGATATTTATCCTGGGTAATTGGATTGACCCTTAGAAGGAAAGGTTAGTTCAGATGAAATGAAATTTTTAAGCGAAGGGCCAGACTCCGTTCTGGAGCATCTGTGGTTTACATCAGAGGAAGGTTTCCAACTCCTCATCCAATGTGCCAAAGTTTTCTACTGTATAAGAGAACACAGTTTCTGCCACAGCCACATTCCCAGGGAGCACCCATATTCCCAGAGAGCAACCATGTTCCCACACAGCAACCATATTCCCAGGGAGCACCTCTTTGCCTGGTTCTTCCACCTCCTGTCACCTTGTGTTCCCATGTAACTGGCTGGGCTAATCTGTGTGTTCCTCTTGGGCTTTGGTTATAAATTCAGAAAATCAAGTGGCCGGGGCCTCAGGTTTGCAAGTTATAGCTTAGGCCCTTGTCTCTCAAGTCTGTGAACTTGTCAGAATCTCTCTTGGTGAACTTTGTCTCATCCTATGAAACAGAACAGAACACAGACAAATAATACAGACAGCTAAGGGCAAGTGCGGCTTTTGCCAACTGTCACTGAACACTGTCAACCCTTACTTTGGATGGCAATACCTTTTCATAAAATAGCAGAATGACTTAAGTCTATCCAGGAATTGAGAACATGGAATATTCTGCTTATAGGTTCTGGAGAGAGTTCAGTCATTAAGAACCCTGGCTACTCTTACAAAGGACCTAGGTTTAGTTCCTTATGCTTACATGGTGGCTCACAGTCTTTTATAAGTATAACTTCAATTCCCGGGCATCTGGTGCCCTCTTCTGGCCTCGGTAGGCAATGCACACACTTGATGTATATACATGCATGCAGACAAAGGCACTCATGCACATAAAATAAAAGGTTACAAGTCTATTTATATAAATTTTTAGGTTTTTGAAATCTAAGGAGCCACTTGCTCATGCATCTGTCTTGGCCAGAAAGTCACTCAATAGTTACAGCTGCGACAGGCCAGGTGTACACTCTTCTCCTCAGAGAACATTTCTGGTGGTGTCTAGGTATGTACCACAGTATCCAAAAGTTAGTGGTGGGGGGAGATAATTTTTAACCCAGTGTTTTGAGGCCTTACATTTACCTTGTCATTTGGCTCACTGTTTAAACGCAAAACAGCAGACCTTTAGGTGTTTGAACTTGACTCCTTTCAAAGCTGCTCATTGGTTTATATCACATTGCCTTACAGTAAGAAATCTTGGAAAAATTAAGACCCAAGTCTAGGTGGCCCATGAGAGAAGCAGCACCAGGCTCACAGGTAACAGAGGCACAGATGGGTTAATTAGACAGAAATAACTTAGAAACTAAATAAAATTAAAGAGGAAGTGTTACCCACTGGGAGCCCAGGAAAACGGCTGTGGAATTCAGTAGAAGTAAATTATATTCCTTCCATACAATTAATCGGGAGCTACCAGCCCACAGGCACAACTCCTTGACTTGTTATTTAAGCGTTGATATTAAAGATAGTGGAGGAAAAACAAAGAACATATTTATTAAGGCATAGAAGGTGAGGCCAAGAGAGGGAAACCCTGCCATTGTCTGTGCATCCTGCCTGGGATAGGATATCCAGGTATGGGAGGGTGAAGTCATGGGGGAGTGCCCCTCATGGGATGTTCCTATCGTGGCTCATGTAAAGGATCTCTCAATGTCATCTGCCTGTATCCCATGACCTACACGAACCTTCTAGTTACTAATACGCCTTCATAGGAGATTGGGAAGGATACGTGACAACAGCGGCACACCACCCCTCTAACTGAAGCAGAAGTGACATTAACTTGTTGTGGTAAATCTCCAACCACAATAAGCCCATGCAAAGACACACAACTCAGTTACAATATCTATAAGCTGTACACCTAGATTGGGTGGATTTGTCACTACACTATTCTATTCCCCAGCTATGAGATCCCCTATAACTTGAGGCTTCTCTGGGTCACATGATTCTACTCCATTTTTCTTCTACCTCCTCTTCCTCTGTCTTCTTCCTCTCCTGTTCCCTACTCTTCCCCCCCAAACCTCCAGCCCCACCTTTCCCTTCCATTGCCCAGCTGCAGGCTCTAGCCTATTTAACTAGTTAAAATGGGGAGAAGGTCCACATGAGATCACCTGAGTACCTGATCCACTTCTGTCAGGACAGCCTCTCTTGAGGAAGCAGAATTAGCATCAGAATACAAACAACACCAGTACAACCCACAGCATTTACTACTGGGTCTTGGGCCAGGGGAGACATGGTGGCATGCTGTCTGGAGCAGATCTCACTGGGTGGCAAAGCCAGGGACAGCCCCATGCTGCCACACCTGCCCAGTTCATGACTGACGCTGGAAAACAAACACCTAGGCACCCACCTCTGCTCTACTAAAAATGCCTTCGATGATATTTTCCTTTAAGGATTTATTATTATTATTATTATTATTATTATTATTTTTACTTGTGTGAGACTGTATGAGTTTATGTGCAGAATAGGCATGCGGGATCCTGTGAAAGTCAGGAGAGGGTGGAGTTACAAGCGGTTGTGAACTACCAGGTGAGAGCGGGAACTGAACGCAGGACCTTCACAAGAGCATCCCGAGCTCTCTCCTGCGGCATCATCAATCGAGTCCCAGTGCCATTCACCAGAAGCATCCCAGCCTGTGCAGAGCCTGGTCAATATCTTAAGTGAGTGTGCTCACTGGTCCTGTGGCTTTACTTAGTTTCACTAGACGCTCTCACTCTACCAGGAAGATGTCACCCATAAAGAACAAACATAGAGAAGGCAGCCAAGATGTACAAGAGAAGAGGCACACGGGGTACCCGCCTTCATGTGATGGGAATGTCTTCTGCCCACTGTAAGTGAACGTACTGACCGTTTTATTCACTGGCTTTAGTCTTACTGAAGAATTGGAATTCCCCAAGTAGCTGCGGAAGGCCCAGCCTCTACACCTACCTGGAAAACAGTAAACTGTTCGTCTGTTGCTAGCCAGTCAGCTTTCCCCTGGAAACACAATTATGTTTGTTACCGCGTTCCAGCAAAAACATTTTAGACCCCTCTAATCAACCGCAGGACAATGGTCCTGAACCACAAGATAGGAACCACAGACATAACTTTTCATGCAGGTGGTTTTAAAATTTAATTCTTTTCACACCAGTCTCTGCTTTCAAGGTACTATGGCTGGGATTGGGAACCACAGCCTCTGCCTGGGGTGTGTGTGTGGCAACATTCTGGCCCGTGAGCAGGTGGTATCCATAGAGAAATAAAAACCAAAATAAATGTTGGTTTGCTTTGCATTGTCACATGTGCGGACAACTCTGGTCTCTTGACAATGTCAGTGATAAATGCTTGAATAGAGAACATCTCCCTGTTAGTCCAGAGCAGTGGTTCCCAACCTTCCCGGTGCTGTGACCCTTTAATATGGTTCCTCATGTCCTGCTGACCCCCCGGAGCAGTGGTTCCCAACTGTGACCCTTTAATACAGTTCCTCCTGTCCTGCTGCCCTACCCTACCAGCAGTGGTTCCCAGCCTTCCCGATGCTGTGACCCTTTAATATGGTTCCTCATGTTCTGCTGACCCCCCCAGATGCTGCCACCCTTTAATACAGTTCCTGGAGTCCTGCTGACCCCAACCACAGCATTAATTGTGTCACTACCTCATAACTCTAATTTTGTAGCAGTTAGGAACTGTAATGAAATATTTTTGGAGATAGTGGTTTACCAAAGGGGATGTAACCCACAGGTTGAGAACTACTGGTCTAAATTCTGAAAAATTACGAGTATGACTTCTGGAACTTAAGAACAACTCAGGCTTGACCAGAAGAGGAAGTGGAAGGTGAGTGGACTGGTAGACGGTGAGAGGCAGACCTGTCGGGTCTTCCTTTCTCAGATGATGTGAGCACCCCTGAGTGCCTGCTGCTCCTGCTGCTGCTGCTGCTGCTGCTGCTGCTGCTGCTAAGGTAAAGCTTTAAATTATTTCTGTCCACTCAGGCACTTTACTTTTCGATAGACAATACTCTCACATGGTTCAAATAATAAGACGTGTAAAACATCACCCAAGGAAAAACTGTCTCCTACCTGACCTTCGTCTGTCCCTGCCTAGTTGTCTGGGGTCCCTCCTGCACCGGGGGAGCTGGCCTTCTGATTATTGGGTGATCACTTCTAGTTTGTTTGCAAGCATGCCTGCAAAAATACAAGAGAGCAGTGCTCACATCTGGGCCCAGCAATTACAGACTGTGCTAGCAATCTACACCTCGAATCTTAAGCCTTTAATTCAGCAAACTTGTCGTGGTGGAGGGAGACAGACCAGATAAAACGTGTCTGACTGCAGTGTGGAGTCCACACACCACTCTGTGAATTTATCGAGTGGTGAAACTGTGGAATGTCTGCTGCCTCAGATGAGGAAGAATGTGGGCATCTTTCTTTTAATATTGGTTCACTCCCTTGCTTCTCTCCCTCCCTCCCCTCTTCTCTGTTTCCCCTTTCTACATTTCCCCTCCAGTAATTCCCCTGCTCCTTTCCCTCCCCACTCCTCTGCCTCCTAAATTTCTGTTTTCTACCACCAGGATCTACTCAGATATAGCTGCTCTCTTGGTCCTGTGATAGACACGACTCTCCCACTGAACACTCTCTCTAGATTAGGACTCACTGCATCATACTCTGGGGGTCAAATGGAGTCTGGCTCCTGGCAGAGAATCTCCAGTAAGATGCCTTCCCATCATGCTTAGCTGGAGATTCAAGTCCAAGCTTGCCCCTGGGAATTAGACTGTCCGTCAAGTATTACTGTGCTTGGTAAATGCTCAGGAAGCCATTTCTCCTTCAGAATTCCTGGGAACACAAACCTGGATGATGTCAGGTTGGAGGAGTCTTTGAACTGTTCTTGGGAAAAAAAACAGTAGAGGTTCTTCAGCCAGGGTCAGAACTACCGCCGACTCTGACTTGATATTTTACTAAGTATTTTGTGTGGAAAGTAAGTGGTTACTTTGAAAGGCCCACTGTATAGAGGAATATGGTCAATGAAACACCAGATAAGGGGTGTTCCTATAGTGAGGGAGCGTTTCCCTCTCTTGCCTATAGACCTTTTCATTCTGACACCTCAAAGTTCTCCAGATACCTAGCTCTGTGGAAGGTATTGAAGTTAAATCTGTGATCAGTTCACTGAAGAAATTTAAGCAATTTAAACATCCCTTGCTATACTATGAACAAATTCTCTGGAGGAAATTACTTGTTTCTCCTGTGGATGGGCTTCCCTGCAGGCCTTGGGATCTTAGCCTTTCAGGCCTGCTAAGGAACACTGTACCTCCAGGTGAGGTACTGGATGATGTCAGCTCTTCAGTTTAGAGGTGACTTGTAGGTTCTTGGGAGTTTCTCACTTTGGATGGACAAACAGAAGTGATTTTAAGGCTGAGAACTGACTGTGCCTGCTCTGGGCTCCAGTGTTCTGCATAGAGAGCAGCTTTCATGCCGTGCCTGGACAAGACAGAATCCATCTTCCAAAGCAAGTTCTGACCTGAGATACATCAGTGTGAGAGTCAGTACCAACATATAGCTTTGATTTGTGTGTGTGTGTGTGTGTGTGTGTGTGTCCAGCAGAGAGGCCAGAATTGGCCATCAGATCTGGAGCTAGAATTACAGATGGTTGTGAGATAATTTGACCTGGGGACTGAGAACCGAGCTGAATCCTCTGCCAGGACAGTACTTACTTTTAACCACTGTATCATTTCTCTGGCCTCTCTGTACCTAGGCTGTACAGATAAACTGCCACTGTCTACTCACACAACACAAGACATAACTGATAATTCATTTGTGACAATAAACATACAACTACAACCAAGTGGAGCTACCCAGACCACAAAAGAAAAATGGTGCCTGTTCTCTCTCGTGTGTGGTTTCCAGGTTTGAATCTTCTGTTTTGTGTGTTTAATTTTCGGAGCTTGTGGAATTAGACCTTAGAAAAGCACCGTAAGGGGCTTATTTAAGGAGCAGAGGGTATAGCATAGGTAAAATCAAGGAAAATGCAAGGAGCAGAAAGGTTTAAACTGGGAGAGTGGGAGATGGGGTAAATGAGGCAGTAGTGGGAGAATAAGGAACTGAAGAGTGCATGAAAAGGCCTGTGGGAAAACTCTGGCTATTTAAGGTCGAAGTCTACCTTTGACCAGACAGCCTGCTGGGGCTCGATTCATTGTAATGGAAGTGCTCCTTCATCAGTTTCTTCCTCTCTGACCTTGTCTGGGGAGTTCTAAGCCCCCCGTACTCTACCTGAGGAATGTCATGTAATGTTAATTAATTTATCGGACCAATTTCCTTTCTCCTGACAAAACCTGTCCAGCCAGCACCTGAGACTCCTGAAGTGCTTCTCTGCTCTAATGAGGAGGTACCCTAAACTCCCAGCCAGTGACCTTTGCCTATCCTGATGTCCCTACCCTCAGCCCCCCAAAACTTTAAAAGCCTTCAATCACCCCAAGTAAAGTTGCTCTGCATCATGAGGGCGGGTCCCCATGCGGTTTATTTACCGCTTATGTTCAGAGGGCTTTTGAACCTCTTGTTCACCATCTCTGCTCTCACTGCCCTTCTGGACTGAACCGGCCAATGATCCGTGAGAGCCGGGAGACCCACAAAGGCCGACTGTCTTAAACCCGACTAAGATACAACTGGAGGGATCGTAGCAGAGGTGATATGAAAGAAGAGGGGGGAACACTTAGAATGTTGGGAGTTAGAAGTGTCAGTGGAGCTGGGGACAGAGAGATAGTATTGGGAATAGGTAAGGGATGAGTTAACTGAAGCAAGGCCCGTATGAGAAAGGCCCAGGGGGAGCCACTGCTTTGTAAGCTAACTACAAAGTACAGTTTTTAAAAAGAAGTTTGAATAGAGTTACCTCACACAGTGTGGACATTACTGCTCCTAGAAGACATGGGTTAGGAAACAAGAATCTCCCTGCCAAGGATGGAATCCCCCCCCACCCCCCGCCCCAAGCAGCTATGTCAGGGAGTCCACGGAGCTCTCTTAAACAACACAGGATACCGGCATTGCACTTGGCTGCCCACCCTAACACTGTGGCTGAAAATACTACAGACTTGGCTTCGGGATGTAAAGAAATAAGTCTCAGACCGCTGGAGAAATGTCCTCCCCGACAGCTCGTTTCCACAGAGCTGGACGGTGCTATGCAGGCTGGCGGGGGGTGGGGGGGAAGACACCAAGGATCTTAACTGGTGAGGGACACTCCATGCCTTATACCAAGCACACCGTGCTCAGTGGCACAATCGCGGCATGCCAGTCATGGAGGTAACCAATGATTTCTTAATTGCACTTTAGCCTGCTTCACAGGATAGCATTCATTCCCGGTGCTCTAAACCTGGTCAGAAACCCTCGTGCCAGCAGGAATGTCACAGGCCCTAGGGATAAACCTATTGCTATTTTGCTAAATGATTATGTTGTCAAGCTTCCATATAAATATCCACATTTATACCCATAGACCTAGGCCGCCCTCAACCCTGGTCAGAGAGGCTTCCTTTTGCAGTGGGCTGTGGTCGGTGCAGACTCCTAACTGCCAGAGTGCTGAGAGCAAGTGGCTCTGATTGTTCAGTTCTAAATGGGGCATCTGTATCAATTCCACACCCTGCTGAGGCCCAGGGAACACTCCAGGGCGCAGACCATAAAAGCTGGAAGATGGGGGAGGGTGCTGGGAAATGCTCTCCCATGAATAGGGTGTGGCCACCACACCCGTGAGCTCAACAGCATCTGTGGTTATCTGCACAAGACCCACACAGGATCAAACCAGCCAAGATTCCAGCGTGGACTGGGCAAGGTTTGTAAGGCCACACCTTTATCTGAAGAGCTATTGACAGTTGATGGCTTTTGGAAGAGGGAGAGTCATTTTTGAGGAGTTTATGGCCACTGACAGTTGATGTCCATATGCACCTGAAAAGCAATGACTGGACTCAGTGGGCTATCTGAAAAGAGAAGAGGATCTAAACTTGGCCAGAGATGATTTAGGGGAAGTTAAAGGGGAAATGGAAAGGGGGGTAGATGTGATAAAAACTACTTTGTGTATGAAATTCTTAAAGAATAAGTATGTTTTGGAAAGCTATGTGGGAACCCATAGAGGAAGACAGACATCAACCCCTGGTCTTCATGTCTTCACATTTTCACACGTGCCTACATACACATGTACATACACACACATACACACACACACACACAGATACAGGGAGAGACAGAGAGAGACAGAGACAGAGAGACAGTGAGACTGACAGAGAGACAGAGACAGAGAGACAGTGAGACAGACAGAGAGACAGGGACAGAGACATAGAGAGACAGAGACAGGAAGAGACAGAGACAGGGAGTCAGAGAAACAAAGAGAGACAGAGAGAGAGAGATAGAGGGACAGAGAGTACAATGAAATTGATGCCACCTGTGACCTAGCATTCAGCAAACTCCAACACAGTGCAGAAACACAATCCCAGGGGTCTCTTGCTGTCCAGTGCATTATTCTGAAGCTATCCTTCCTTCTTTCCTTCCTTCCTCCCTTCCTCTCTCCCTCCTTCCTTTGACCCTTCCTTTCTTCCTTCCTGTCCCACCAATATGCCATTTTGAAAAATAGCTTGGTGTGGTGGATTGTCCCAGGAACAGCTCTCTGGCTTTGGACTTTCAGCCGGTCTGTAATTCAGGGTTGATCTCGGGTAGTCTTGGAGGGATTCGGTTTGTGTGGTTTACTGGGGACGGTAGAGTCTCCTCTTGGCAGGGCAGCTAGCTGTTCATGGTTCTTTGTCCCTCACACGTGTGACTGTGTGGCACAGATGTCTGTGGGAAGCCTCATGCTCTCAGCATTCCTCCCCTCATTCTGCAGGATGTATGGTACAGTGAGTTTTGTCCTAGAGAGGAGGCAGGCTTTTCGTGGAGGTGATACATTGGTGTTCGGCTGGAGGGGAAGGCTGGCCTCCCCTTTCTCTGGGGAAGATTTCATTTTCAGGATTCCTAGGGGTGACTCACACTGCTCTCTTTCCCCTCTCATTTCCTGGTGGTCAGACAGAGATTAGAGGACTGCGGGATGTCTGTCCCACCTTCTCAAGACAAGTAGACCGCTGTTCCTCTGGGGTTACTCATTTTCCTCTTCTCCTGCCTTCCTCTCACCGCGTCACTCCCTCGCCTCTCCCCACGGATTCTGACGTTTATGTTTCCTGACGTGACTCAGGTCCCTCAGTTACCTTCATACTTAAAGCTTGATATGGACCAGTCCTCTCTCCTCCCTGTTCTCCTTCCCCTCCCCATTGTCCCCCTTTCCCCTTTTGTTTCTTCTCATTGCTTTTTATATATGATACATTTTGGTCTGTTTGGAGGCCATTTCACTGTGTGCTCTAGTTGGCCTGGAACTCCTGATTCCCCAGTCTCTGCCTCCTAAATTCTAGGATGGATGGCAATCATGGCCACCACAGTAGGCTCACTTTGTGGAGTTTCTAGATTTTGCAGGGCCTTGCTAAGTTTCAATATACCTTTCAGCCTCTAACTTTGACCAAGGACACCTCACTAGGTTTAGAATGGAATGGCTGTCGTTAACACTTTGTGGCTTATTTTGGTGCACTTGTCTAGAGACTGGAAGGAGATCAGGATCAGAAGAGGAAGAACAAGAGATCTGAGGCAGACAGACAAGGATTTAAATGCAGCTTCCCCTGCTTACTACCCTGAGAAGTTTCAGGTTTTGTTTGTTATATCGACTCCTAGGGTTTGGCAGAGGGAAAGGAAATGTTTATACACTTCCTGGCACAAAGCAAGCACCAGCAACATTAATTTCTTCCCCCATTTTTTTCTTAAACCTTTGCTTATCCTATTTCATTATCACGGTTTCATTTGCCATCCTGTAGCAAGGTCTCCATTTCCTTTCTCTCCCAACTAGCAGCTGTGGTCCACAAGCCCTCTGCAGTTCACATGGTTACAGTATAACTGGAGTAGGCACTAGCGATAGGGGAGAGATGTTAGTCTCCAGGAGGATGCTTCTGTACAAAGGAAGTCTTCACTTCTGAAAGCATAGAGGGAGACGCCAGCCAATGCCACAGCACACTTGTTTGGGTTGATCAGGGCAAACCCTACCCCTTGAGGCTACAGCCACTGAGGGTGGTAGAAAAGTCACAAAGGAATTGCAGGCTGTGTAGCCACTCCTGCAAGGGTCACAGGCTGCTTGGCTTTAGTCACAGTCTGATGGCATCTCTGCATAGGCTCTGTCCTGAGACCTGATGCCTACACTGGAAGGGATTTGTGGGCACTCTGGGCAGAGCCAGGTCATTGGCAATGACCTGGAGGACATTTCTACAAGTGAAAAGATGCCTTCAAGGGGAGACATTGGTTCTCATGGGGCAAAAACGTCTTTTCTTCTTTCTTTTTTTTTTAAGGTTTAAAGTCACAGATATGAGCATAATACATATTTAAAAGATATGTACTGACATTCCATTAACATGGAGGTATTAAGGGAAAATATTCCTGGGATGCATATTCCTGGTTATCAACTTGACACTTTCTGGAATTAGCTAAATTCCATGCTCCTAGGTGTATCTGTGAGGGATTTTTCTTGAGGTGGGAAGACACACTTAAATCTGGGCCACACCTTCTGCTGGCAGCCTTTATAAAGGACACAGAAAAAGAAGAGTCAGTCTCTCTCTCTCTCTCTCTCTCTCTCTCTCTCTCTCTCTCTCTCTCTCGTAAGTCCATTCCTTCACTGGCAGTAGAGCCTACTTCTTCCGGAAGAGCAGCTCAGACATCCAGCCTTGTAGAATGAACAGCTACTTGATTCTTGGACCTTCTGTTGGTAATCAGCCATTGGTAGACTAGCAGGATCACAGCCTATAAGTTACTTTAATAAATATCACACACACACACACACACACACACACACACACACACACACACAGTCTGCTTCTCTAGAGAGTCCTAGCTAATAAAATGCCCAAATGAGGTTCTCTTGAAGGTAAATTGGAACAAAATACTAGAGCACACTGGTCTAAGCCAGTGGTCCAGAGTTGGAAGAGTTTTAATACTTGAGCTTTTACTTCCAGCCAACAAAGTAGACTCTTTAGGACTGGACTTAGCTACTTATATTTTTATGAAATGCTACACAGGTTTGGACATAATGTGGCAGTTTCCCTCTGCTCTGGTTGCAGGCCTGCCCCTGACGTTGATGCAACACTGTTGGAGGACATGAAGACTGCTTGCCACTCTTTGTCTCAGACAGGCTCTGCTGCCTGACGGATGCATGACTGAGATGAGCTGTCTGTTTCCTGAGACGTCTGCACCTGCTCTGTTACTACATGGATAATTATTTTTAATTGTGGTTTTATAATTTAGCCAATTTATGGCCACCAGAATAAAGCATTTAAAGCTATTGAGTAGCTAATGGTTTAACCAGTTTCGCAGCTTTGTCATGGGGGAGATGAGTGCAGAGGACGCCTGACTCCTCAGCCAGTGTCAACTTCTCATGTTTAAAATGGTGGATTAGACAATTTAGTGTCATTGACAGCATAATAGATTCTGTTTAATAGGCAACGTCTAAACCTGGACCTAATTCACCTCATTTACTTAATGTAATTTTCCCCGCAAGGGGTGTTAGGAGTAAATCTCTCTGACATGCGTGGATCTGTATGAGCTGATAACCACTCTGGAAAGCTGCAGAAGAATCACTCACATTCCCACCACACACAGACAGAGTGGTAGACACGATGTGGAGTCAAGTCAGGGTACTTCACCCATTTTGCTGTCTTCACCTTAAAACAGTGCTCTCAGCACACACAGAGAGGCACAAACTGGACCCACAGCATGAGAGGAACCAATAAGATCCTGCAGTTGCCGTATGCTTACATGGCTTCACAGAAAACGCCTTGATTTCTTCCTTCCACTATTGTGATGTTGGTCAGATTTTTCCTTGCTCTTTCTTTTTAAACTACATCTAGGAAGGACAAAAACGTTGGACCAAGAGGAGGGTGGCTGCCTTCTCATGAGCTCAGTGCACTCCTCTGTGGGACTACAGCGGCCAGTGAGCGCAGCCACCCTGGGTGTTGACACCAGCGCTACACGGCCCAGTTATTTGTCCACTCATGTACTTTCCCAGTGTACATTCACTTGAGCCCCATGTTTCAGGAATTGTGAGGTAGATTCATAATGTTTATTGAGCCCGGGGGTTCTACAATAGCTTGCAATGGTTATCAATCAAACGGATACAGCCTTTATTCCTCACCGGGGATTGAAGTATTCCATTATATTCCTGGGGAGACGTGAACAACACTGACCACAGAAAATGCGCTGATGGCAGACCACAGAAATGATTGGCTGAGATGATTGAGCTAATGAGTTTATTTGCCTGATTGAAGGGTTATGAGTGGGGGATTACTAACAGGAGTGTGGGTGACTCAGGAGGAGGGGGACCCACCGAAAAGGACCATTTCACCTTGGCCGACAGCCTCATGACAAGTATATTGTTGAAGTCTGCCCTCAGTGAGCTTTCTAACTCGTATACTCCACTCTCCCTGCAAGACTGTGTGTAGCTGAGGAGCAAGTAGAATGTTGGGATGTCTGGTTAGGGTCCCATGACTCTCCCTTCTCTTTCTCTACTGGAAAGTATTAATAGTCCTGTCACCATGACCATAAACCATGAACATCCCCTGAATCGTTCTGCTTATTTCATTGCCATGACTACAGAGGCAAGGTTATTCTGCAGGTCACAGTTGTAGCCTCTGTTCCATGATGGCAATGGCCATGTCAGGCCCAGAGGAAATCAGTCACTGCAAGCAGAAATGAGGAATGAATGAGCCAGCAGGTGCTCAATAATGACAGCTATTTCTGAACTCTTTAGCAGAAGCCGCTTAGCGCCATATGGAGAAATGGTTCTCCCAATATAGCATTTGATGGTCTTTTCTACCCCTGGGTTACAAGAGAGAATGGAGGTAGTTTAGGGAATATAAAGTTGAAGTTGTCTTCTGGGCCTTCGAAGCTAAAGCCACATTATCTGTACCATTCTGTAAGCTGCCCAGGGCGTCACGGATGCTGCACATATGAGCCATTCAAGCCTCTGCCGACGAACCAGTTTATCCTTTCAGTATTAGGAACCCAAAAAACGAAGCACAGCGTGTCTAGAGAAATCCCCACTCGATGACCTAAATGTGTTCAGGGTCCCAGCTCACATTTGCACTGAGAGAGACAAAGTTAACAGAGGACGAGAATAGAAAACAGCAGGGTGGGGCCTTGGTCTGCAGTGACATGGGAAGGATCACTGAAGAACATTCAGTGCGTGAATATCATAACTAGAAATCTCTCTTTGGTTCACAGTCACCCAGCACATAGTGAGGCTTCTACCCATGATGACCACATACACTCCATTGGTTTGATAAGATTTCAATATGGGGCCAGTAAGATGGCTCACAAGTAAAGGCACTTGCATGCAAGTCTGATGACCCGAGTTCAATCTCTGAGGTCTACATGGTGGAATGAGAGAAGAGACTGCCACAGGCCATCTACTGACTTCCATGAGGACCCTAGCGGGCTACCTCAACAAAAGCCCCAACAAATAAATGTAATTTAAAGACAGATTTTAATGGAGCTGAGAAATTCTCACCTGGTGACATCACTGTTTCATAGTATGCTACCCCGTTTGCCTGTGGTGATGCTTCTGGGAGCAAACCTACTGTGTTTCCCATTGTACAGATGTGTGGCTCTTACAGCTGTGTACAGTACCCAAATACAATACCCAATGCAGCACACAGCTGTGCCACACTTCACTGTGGTTAGAATGTCCTCCTCATTACAGAATGCTGTGCTGCCCAGCAGCAGCTGGAAACATCTCGTACGCATGTATGACTGCATCAGGCATCCGCACGGAGAGACTGGCCCATCTTGGCTGGTGAACGCAGACCCATCTGATGATGTTGTGAAATCCTGAAGTTCTCGGGACACAGCCCATTGTTGGACACTGCACTGGAGCTTAGCAGAGGGCCTCAGTGGGTGGGTAAGGTGAATCAACAATGGAGCCGGAGAAAACAAGGAGAAAACCTCAATGACTGTGAGAAGCCATGGGCTCACAGGAAAGCAGAGTTGGGCAATGTCAGAGATCTAAGGAAGGGAAAAATTAGGAGTTGGCACGTGATTGCTTGTGGGGCTAAGGGCAAGGTTAACTCCTGGCTTTCATGTCTCTTTTGTTAACCATCAGGGAGACAACTCACCTGTTCTACCAACTAGGAGATTCAGGAAGGTGTGAGAGGCTCTGAGAGAAAGATGACGAGTGGGGCTCAGTATTCCTTTAGGTCACTGAGTATCCTGTGGATATGCACGGGAGATGAAGACACGGAGTCGTGTGTTAAAAAAAGAAGGGATACGTTCAGAAAAACAACTCCAGTGAACAGTGTGCATAAGGGACGGACAAAGTAGCTGGAGGCAGACACAGATCATGGAGGCTGCTTTTCCTCCAGAGAAATTTTGTCGATCGGTACTCAGAAACCCAGGGTCACCTTTAACGTCACCGTCCCCTTCAACCTCCCATCAAAACCAAATCTTCTTAAACATATCTCCTTACTTATTTTGCAGCTATTCATCTCTTTCATCCCTCTGACAACATTAGTTCATGACATAGTTTAGTAGATTGGAGGCAGGGACTAAGATTCGCACATTTCTAACGTGTAGAAAATTTCCCAACAATTGCTAATTAGGAAAGGCTAGGAGCGGTCCCAAACCCCAGTGGTCTACATGACAAAGGTATTGGATTCGGTCATTAGCAAGTGTTAACCACATTCCCTCTAACTGGTTTAGTGGTTTTTGTTATCAATGTTGAGTTATTTACTCAACTGGCCTTTTAGGCTTGCCAGCTGGACAGACAGATCTATTTAGTCCATCCCTGGGGTAGTGAAATTGTCTCCAATTCAGATTCTGGGAGGGGGTGATTTGCAAAAGTAAGACACTTTCCCTTTAATGGGCTGCACTTTAGAAGAAGGCATCTGGAGGCTATTTTTACAACACCAACATCTTCAGAGTTGTATTCTGAGAAGTCACATGCATTATACATGTTTATGCTAAGTGGAACTGAGATCTCACTGCACAGCATTGAGCTGGCTACTTGAAATCCCACAGGGAACGGTTTGGGTAGGGAAACAGCCTTTTGCATGAACTCGGCTGGATTCCCATCTGCTGGAGTAGACTGGTTTAAATGCTGACCCTGAGGGGAACCACAGCTTTGAAATCGAGCAACTCAGGGTTTTTACATGGGTCAAAGACAGGCAGGTTCACCCTGGCTTATAGCATCTCTGCAACTTTGGTCAAAATATCGTCTTTTCCTAGGTCAATGGTTGTTAATCTTGACTTTGCATTAGACTCACCTGGAAAACTTTCAGAACACACCGATACCTGAATCTTACCCAAGACCCACAGAGACAAATTCTCAGGGGTGTAGCCCAGTCCTTATCATGCTCAAACAATTCCCAACTGATTCTAAAGTTCAGCCGAGGTTGAGGGATGTGTGCTCTTACTATTTACCACGCTTAGAATTTCTAGACCAGTAAAACTCACCTTGTCCCCTGCTGGTGCTGACTTCAAGTGAGCCAACTTACAGCAGAAATTACAATGAAGCTAAATGTCATTAACAGTGTAATATCGACATCCCCACCTTCCACTAAAATTATATTTCAAAACAGTGATATTCAGAAAGATTCCAACAAGGGGAGGTCTCCATGAACACTCAGCATCCTCTTCTTCATCTGTATAATTGTCATGCACAGGGCTGAGACGCTCTGCATTCACGTCTATCTGAAAGGACCACACACAGAATCTTCTCACCACCCCAGCAAGCCAAAAGCCTCTTTAGAGCCATCTGTGCCCCGAATCTCTAGCATAGGGCTCACAGGGGAGGTGCTGTTACACACTTGCTGAAAGAAACCAAGACCCTGGAATAGCTTTGAACATTTGGAGCTGTGTTAAATTGCATCAAGTCTGGTTGGAAGATTTCTTGGCATCATAAGGTATGACTGAACAAGTAGCAAAGGAGTCTTGGCTAATTACAATAATAGTCTTCAGTCTACATGGACAGCCAGCTGTCCAAAGTTCAGGTAAGAAAACCAGGAGCCGATCCAGCTGCCTGCCCTTGCTTCTACTTCCTATACGCTACTTCCTGTTTTCTTTCCATATTGCTTCCTGGGTTATCCTGCCTGCCCTTGTTTCTACTTCCTGTAAATCACTTCCTGTTTTCTCTCCATATTGCTTCTTGGGCTATGCTGTCACTGTTTGCCCCTGTCTGCTGCCTGTGCCTGAGTCTAGATTTTCAAGTAAAGCCAATAAGTATATACAACTTAATTTGTGACTGTGCTCCCTCTTAACAGCCAAGGTAGCCCCTAGTACATAAATAACCTGTCTGATATTTCAAACAAGAAAGCTACCCCTCTGTAGTGACAGCTGTAAGCCTGGTATCAAGCAAAGGACTCATTCATATTTCCTTGACCTGTTATGTGCCAGAGACCTTGAGGGCAAGAGAACGGAGTGTACAGCATTAGTCTAGAAAGATGTGAAGGTCTGGGAAGCCACAGAGCAAAGAGGGAGGAAGGAAGCTGGTATTAGGGGGACATCTACTTGGTGCAAATCTCTAGAAGAGAACTATATTACCGCAATGGTATGGTACGGCATAGGATGTTACAGATAGGATTATAGCATGCGTGTTCCTGTATTACTGGGATGGTATGATATGGTATGGAGTGTTACAGATA
>NW_021604656.1:7641757-7641977 GCF_004785775.1 Grammomys surdaster
CATGTGTGTGTCCTGTATTACTGGGATGGTATGATATGGTATGGAGTTTTACAGATAGGATTACAGCATGTGTGTGTCCTGTATTACTGGGATGGTATGATATGGTATGGAGTTTTACAGATAGGATTACAGCATGTGTGTGTCCTGTATTACTGGGATGGTATGATATGGTATGGAGTTTTACAGATAGGATTACAGCATGTGTGTGTCCTGTATTACT
>NW_021604656.1:7641987-7643317 GCF_004785775.1 Grammomys surdaster
TGGAGTTTTACAGATAGGATTACAGCATGTGTGTGTCCTGTATTACTGGGATTGTATGATATGGTATGGAGTGTTACAGATAGGATTACAGCATGTGTGTGTCCTGTATTACTGGGATGGTATGATATGGTATGGAGTGTTACAGATAGGATTACAGCATGCATCTGTCCTGATTCTCACAGTGTGTGAATGCCACCTTACTTAGAAAAAAGGATGGGTGTGATTAAAGGTTCAGTATTGGAGACACTGTCCTAAATTTTGTCCATGGGAGGGGGCTGAGGGAGTCTGTGAAAGTACGGGTTGGAATGGTGTGCTTGGATGTGGGGGAAGGGCCAAGAGCGAGGACCTCAGCAAAAGTTTACAACCTGATAAAGCAAGGAAGCCATTTTTCCCTAGTGGAGAAGAAGCCCAATCCTACAAATGCCTCAACATAGGCAGCAAGCGACTCATTTCAAATTTCTAACCAGTGATGCTTTAAGCCATTTGGCATCTGGCATTTGTTATGGTAACAACCAGTATAGTCAGGATATAGTCAGGATAGTTTTAGAGTAGGCTGCAATAACAAAATCCCCCAGTCCCATTGGCGGAACACAACAAAGGTTCCTTTCTTATTCCTGTTCTAGGCCCAGTGAGGGGAAGTTGTGAGCTCTGCCCATTGCTTGCAGCCAGTAACTCAGGATGATGGAGACACCATAAGGCGAATCACTTCTGAAATCACCCAGCTTTTGTGGAGCATCGAACACTACTTCCCAAGCCTTCCTCCTGAAGCGGTGAGAGATTTTTGGTCTACCTTTCATGGAGTCAAACCACACAATAGTAATTTTACTGGGGGAAGGGCTTGCAGTCCCTGGTGTGAAAAAGTTGTGACTCTTGAGGCAGTGGAAAGGTCAGTGTGCCCGGTTTTAGGGACAGTGTGTTCAGTGGGAGTTGGAGGTTGACACCTTGTGAATAACAGAGTCAGTTTCAGATCTTGACAATGAGTGTTCCGTGTGGACAGGTAGCTGGGTACTGTCTTTAATTGGTAATCGAGGAAGAACTCTTCGTTGGCGTAACGTTTAAACTGGGAGATGAAGGAAGAGTCAGCTGTGAGGTCTTTAATTCATTTATTTTTTTTTACATGACCAAGCTAGGGTCATTTAGGAAGAGAAAATCTCAATTGAGAAAATGGCCCATCAGGTTACCCTGTTGGGGGTCTGTGGGATATTTTCTTTACTACTGATCGGAGTCCCCAGAGCAGTGCCACCCTGGGCAAGCGGTTCAGGCTTGTATAAGAAACAAGGCTGAGCAAGCCACGGGGAGACAGCCTGTAAGCAGCAAGCCACGGGGAGAC
>NW_021604656.1:7643327-7650939 GCF_004785775.1 Grammomys surdaster
CCTGTAAGCAGCAAGCCACGGGGAGACAGCCTGTAAGCAGCAAGCCATGGGGGTGGGGGTGGGGGGGTGGGGGATAGCCTGTAAGCAGCAAGCCACGGGGAGACAGCCTATAAGCAGCACCCCTCTGTGACCCCTGCTTCAGTTTCTTCTCTGATTTCCCTCCATGACAAACTGTGACTGGGACATGTAATCCAGATAAGCCATTTCCTCTCCAAATCGCTGTTGGTAATAATGTTTATGTGCGTATACATATACAAATATATCATAGCAACAGAAAGGCATCAGTTATGTGATGTTCTTGAGGCAAAGTGGTCCAGAGGTATCCAGAATAGTGATTTCCAATTCTGCTTCAGGAGCAAAATCACCATGGAAACCCTTGCACCTCTCTGCAGGACTGAACAACAGCCAAAGGAGGGACGAATGGAAAATGATGGCTAGTGGTAGGCTGAAGACAATCATTCTTTTACAAAGTTTACTTAAACTTTCTGTATTGCCAATAAGCTCAACAGCCATGCTTCTGCTCACCCACAAGTGTTCTCTCCTGGTCATGCGGACCTGCTGGAGACCTTCTGTCTCCTTCCCTGTCCTGACAGTACACAGCAGAGGACTGGTACTGCCCACTCACCTTGGAAAAATCTATGTGTTCTCTTCTAGACTCTCATTGATGAAGAAAGGACTCACTCTAGAGCAGGGTAGAGAAGGTGAGGGTGGGGTCAGGGAACCTGTGTTTGGAGCATGACTTTTTATACGTGGAATTCCTTGGCAGAGTTTGAACAAATCAAGATTTTTGTATGAAGTGGGATGCATACCCCCAACCATGTTTCTTCACCTAGAATCACCTGGAAATTCTTTCCCGGTCAGTGGCTCTGTTGCTGCCTTTGTGACCCCTCCCTGGACTCCCTCTGAAGCCTGTCTGCTGTCTGATGAGAAGCCTGGGTCATAACCATCTTTTTAGGAATAGTTTTCCCTCTAGCGTTAGCTGTTCCTTCTAACACATCCCTGCCAGGTTAAAGCTGCATAGGTCTAAATGTTGGACCAGACTGCACAGTGTGGGGAAACGGATTAAAAACAAGGTAGAGCTATTACCCAGAGTCAAACCTGCAGTGTCCAGTGGTTGCCAAGGATCTGTGCTCTGATGTCAAGGGGACTTTGGGCAGGTGGCACTAGCCTTTCTCCTCGTATCAGAAGGATTGTGTACCCCGCATCTTGTTCTCTTGCTCCTCCAGATTCATTTAAGCTTGGCAAAGTTCCACCCAGAGGACACCATTGGGCCTTCTCTGATTTCAAGGCATTCTAGTCAACCCTGAAGAAAACACAGCCTGGCTGTAAAGAGATGCCAGTGCGTCTAGGAAAAGACCTCAGAGGAAGTGGGAGGCAAGGGTGATGCTCCATCTGCCTTCAGCCGGGGAGGTGAATCAGGAGGTTCTGGCAGAATCTTCCATTTAGAACCCCCATGGTGATCGATTATATCGGTTCTCATTCTTCATCTAAACCTCTTAGCATTATTATTCGTAAGTGCTAGGGAATCTTTGAGTCATGGCAAAGAGTGTGTTGAATACTTAGGTCAGTAATGTTCTGACTTTCTGAGCACTTCAGTTCCTGATACCAAGAGGAGAAAGGAGATCTCATCTTAGTTCATCAAAGGGGGATGAGAGAAGGCTTTGGCAAATTCCAATAACAATTCTTCATTAGGCAGAGCACATTTTACATGCACGTGTGCTTTTCTGTGTAGGTTACATTTGCTGTAAGTAGAGGAAGGTAGTTACTATTAACCGTACTAACCGTGTGTGCTACAGAACAGTGGAATTATTTCCATGTAACTGTGATATATTTTTCTTAAGCATATAAAGACGTTGGAGTCATTGTTAACAATGCTTCATGTCTACCACATAAATAGCATCAGGGAGGATTTTGAATGTATTTGCTACAAAGAAACAATAGAAGTGTAAGGTACTAGGTATGAAAATTAGGCTGTATTGATCTATGAATAAAATGATCATGTCGCACCTCATAGCTGTATATTTCATACATCAATCAAAATGAAATTAAATTTTCATAAAGAGCAAATAAAGAATGAGACAATAAACTCATCACCAGAGAGGAGGAAACATACACCTGCTTTTGAAAAGCTTGGCGATTTGCTGTTGTGTGTACATTTCCAAAGCCCAGCTACACTTTGAAAGCCAAGTCCGATTAAAATGAGAGACAACTGAGAAAACACAAGGTGCCTAAAGCGAGTGGTGTGTGCGGTCTGACTGTGCTCAGTCATTTGCTCAGCGCAGGGCTGCGAGGCTTTGTGGTAAGCTGGTTATTTTGATGAACGGGGCCTCTGAGGCTGGAACTGTAGTTGACAACTGCGCAGCTACCCTCGCTTGCAGCACCTCCCGGTGGGGGGGCGTATTTTCCTGTTTTGATTCAGTCTTGAGGTTCTCTGATTTAAAAATACACATCTGCTTGCAGGCTTATATGATTGAGCTTTTGTGATTAAAAAAAAAAACAAATCTTGTTTTGGCTAAATATGATATCTTGCTAAAATTTCTCGGCTTTCAGGCACTATCATGTAATATTTTTTTAAAAAAAATGTTTATTATTTTGTGTGTTTTGACTACATGTGTATCTGTGCACCACATGTGTGCAGTGCTTCCAGATGCCAGAAGAGGGTACCATGTTCCCTAGATTTGGAGTTACCTACTGATGGCTGTGAGCCATTGTGTGGGTGCTGGGGATTGAACCCTGACCTCTACAAGAATAGCCAGTGCTTTAAACCAAGGGACTTGCCTGTCCAGCTCATGTTTTCTTAAGTTTACATTTTCAGGTCTTGGGTGACTTGTACATCTTTTATCATCCAAAGTGGACAGAGCCTGAGAATCCAATACTTAGAAGAAAGAGGACACAGGGAAGTCGGAGAAGGTATAGGTTTTGAGGTTGCAGGAGGAAGTGGTCTCCGGCTGCAAGAACTTGCAGTGTGAGGAAGGGACCACCAGTAGCCCAGACTGTCAGATTTTGTGGGCTTAGTTCATTGTCTGAGAACAGTCCGGTCCTGTCTTTCACTTGAGACAATGTTTAATGAAGAGGATTGAAATTAACACAGTAGTGCTCCTTGGACTCTAAAGGGGTTGATTCTCAAACCATCGCTTACCACAGAGTCCCAAGCCTCGTGATGCAGGTCTCTTTCATGGTATGGAGTAGTGTTCGCTTAAAATTTAGTAAGTCCTCCTGCATACTTCACATCCTCTCTGTATCACTGATCATGTAAACACAATGTAAGTATGTAAATAACCATCATACCAGCTTGTTTGGTTAATGCGACAAGACAAAAGTCTGCACATGCGTGCAAATACAACTTCTAAAAAGGATTTTTTTCCTTCTGGTACTGAGAGTCAAGCTTAGTGCCGTGTACATGTGAGGCAAGCATCCTAACACTGAGCTACGTTCTCAGCCCTAAGGAATATTCTTGGGGATGGGGAGACTGCTTAGTAATTAAGAGACATGGCTGATCTTCCAGAAGACCTGGGTTCAATTCCCAGTACCCATCTGATGGCTCATAATCATCTGTAAAGTTGGTTCAGGGGATTCTGGTTTCTGAGTGTATTGTATACATATAGTACACAGATATACATACAGGCAAAACACCCATATGCATAAAGTAACAAACACATAAATATTTAACATATTCTTGATCCAAAGCTAACTGAATACACAAACACACACAAACACACACAAATATACACAGACAAACGCACATACATGTAAATTTATACATAAAATTTCCTGATTTAAGGGTTTCTTTTTGAACCTGTTTTAAAGACAAATAGTATCTTACAAACTACCAGGGTGGATGTGTTCGGCTTTCTTCCTATCAGCTACTATATATCCACGTTTTCAATGGCCTTGTTTACCAGTTCAAAATTCCTGAATTTCACTCTTGAGGGGAAAAAAAAATCTTGTTTTGTTTTTTTTTCTATTTGCTTTCGATTCTTTATTGGCTGGACATGGTCATGCACGAGCTACACGTGAACTGGAAGCAGTGGTGAACATGCACGAGCTACAGAATCACGTGAACTGGAAGCAGTGGTGAACATGCACGAGCTACGGAATCACGTGAACTGGAAGCAGTGGTGAATTTGCCATAGAAATTACCCACAGTCTTCCCTTCCACTTCATTAGACTTTGTGTTTTAATAGAAGTCGGTATATATACTTATTAACGCTTCTAATTTTTGGCTGGTGGCGAGAAGGACCCCAGAAGTTACCTACCACCCTGCAACAGACATCTTGGCTTGCTCACGTGGATGGTATTCTGGGTAGAGATGAGGAAAGAACCCCAAGTCCTTATCCTAAATGTGATGTAGAATATCAGTGTTCTTCTCCTTGTGCCTCAGCCTATGCCAGCACAAGGTCAATGGAATGTTGGGTATAGTTGTGCTCTTACCCATAGGGTATGTTTCAAGACCCCTGTAGACTCCCCAAATCTTGGGTATGACTCAATCTAACTAGAGGTGTTTGTCTTCACATATGATCATATTATCAAGTTTAGTTTATAAATTAGGTGCTTTAAAGGGTTAACAGTAGTGCTAACAATGGAGAATGATTTTTGACAAATAATATTTAGAAGCTAGATGTATGTGACTGTTCTCTCTCTCAAAGTCTGGATTTTTCCATTTAATATTTCAGTCTGAAAAGAGTGGGCTGGGTGTAAGTGAGACCCATGGACGCAGGACACTACTGCACAGAGTGACGCTGTGGGCATAGGGGACTGCATGTATGCATGTGTGCAGCCCTCCCCCACCATACGCTCAGTCACGTGAATGGAGTTCATAAGAGAACTCCATTCATAGGGACACATCCTGTGACATAATGCTTGTTCTTTGTGTGTATATGTATGTGTATATGTGTATGTGTGTGTATATGTGTGTGTGCATGTATGTGTGTATGTGTATATGTGTGTGTATGTGTGTATGTATGTGTATGTGTGTATGTGTATCTATGTGTATATGTGTGTGATGTGTATGTATATATATATGTGTAAGTATGTGTGTGTGTGTGTGTGTGTGTATGCACTCTGTGGTCTCACTGCCCTTCCTTTAAAATAATTCCTCATGAAATTCTTTTTAAAAAGATGTAATGTTTATTTTGTGTGTGTGTGTGTGTGTGTGTGTGTGTGTGTGGCACCATGCACAGCAGGTATCCTGGGAGGCTGGAAAAATGTTTTGGTTTCCCTGGAACTGGATTTACATGTGGCTGTGAGCCACCAGATGAGGGTACTGGGGACTGAACCCCGGTCCTTTGGAAGAGCAGCAAGTGCCCTTAGCTACAGAGCCGTCTCTCAAGCTTTCCCCTGAAAACCTTTAAAAACCCTATGGAGTAGATTTTTCTAGAAGCCACACCTGGCTGTTTTATCAGACAGGCTCAACAGTTCTCCTCCAAGCCCAGGCTGAGAACTTCACCTCTGTGCTGGATCCTGCTGCCCATCCTCAGTGCCCAATAATAGACTTTGTTTTCTCTTGATATTGCTTGCATTTAATTCCCACCATCTGAGCGGGGCAGGGCTCACTCGGTACAGTGAGAGCCTGTTTGTGTTGTACGCACCAGGCTTATGGAGGACAACAATGCGTTGAGGTTTCCTACCTGTGCTGCGCTTGCTCCAAGCCGGCGTTTATGCACATAACCACAGCTGTGCGTGGATCATTGCTGTGTCTTGACTGTTATACTAGCTGCAATAGGAGGGAATAGCAGGGTGTGCTGAGGCAAAGTCTTGGATCTCAGTCATCACCTGTAGGGTTGTAGGGGGGACCCGAACTAAACAAAATCCCAAATAAATGATTAAAATAGATTTTGAGTTTAAACCATGGTGACTAATTTTTCATTGAAAAACAGAAACATTCTTTACAAAACTTAAGCTAAAACTTTTGACAAGGTTTTGAAATGACTTTTGAAAAGAAGCTGTCATTCCATCTAAAACTCAACACTCCTAATTGTGTTTGTTCAACCTTTATGTGTTTAAAGTTCGTTACAAATATTACCTCTCTGAGTCCCTTGGCCATGTTCCCTAGTTCACACCTAGGCAAGGCTCACTGGCCTTTATTGCCACCGTGTGCTTCTGCTCAGAGAAATGGACCAGACTATATGCAGGCATCTCTCATTCAAATACTTGTAAAATTTCAGTGTCCGAAGAACATCATGAGTTTATTTTATCCACCATCAAAAATATTATTCTAATCGTATTTGTTAAATTAATGGTGCACGTGTGCATGTGTAACCTTGTGAGTTTCTTCGCCGAGTTAAGAGACTTAAAACAATTTTATAATTCTCCTAGAGAAGGTGTAATGTAAAGCTATCCATCACTTTTACATATTAAGTGACTTAATCAGAAGAGTTGACATCAATTGAAGAAGCCATCATAGGAAAAGGAGACCACGAGCAACATAGTGGCTTGACTAGCCAGCCCCTGAAAAGCTGCCGTGTTCCTTGGCCAGTTGAGCGGCACTAGCCAGCCCACTTGTCCATACATTATTCATACACGTCATTCATTATATATAGTTAATGGCATGCACATGGCCTGGATTTTCTGGTTTGCTAACTATTCTGTCCCTATAAATAGATGCCTGATTGTCAAACCACATGTCGATTTTTGTTTCAGAAACTGTGAGCCCTGTACAATGGAGCAAGCATCCGCAAAAACTGCTGGGTACCAGTTCAGCTGAGGTAGACTGGCATTTTTCCCTACACCCATCAGTCCATGGTATTAATTTATTAAAAATACGAAACAGGAATCAGTATCAGTTTCTTTAAGCCTAAGCCACAACATGAAAAAGGATTGGGAGTTAATATTTCTGAAAAAGAAAAAAAAATGAAGATGTTCCCTGCTGAGGGTGAATCGGGCAAGGATGAGGGAAGATGACTGCCCTCACGGAACTTCTGACAGCCTGTGCAGGGCCGCCTTTGTTTAAGGAAAGGGTTCTTTCTCAGATGTACTTTGCTATCATGTTTTTGGAAAGAGAAACTACTGTCTGCTCGTTCACAAGTAAATCCTACAAATAAACTCTTTCTAGAAGAGCACAAAACCTTCTAGAAGGTTGACCACATCAAAAGCCACAGGTTGACACACCTTAACAAATATAAAAAAATGACATAAGTCAAATAGAACTGGAAACCAACAGCAAACGTAACCTCAGAAACTATGCAAACATGCAGAGATTTAACTATACATTTTTGAATGAACAGTTACTATTAAAAAAATCAGGGCAAAGTAAAATAGATCGTAGAGTCAAACAGAAGTGTCTGCTCGAGGCAGGTGTGGGTCATTACATCTGAACTCAGATCCTGTTGCTTACACAGCAAGCGGTTGACCCAGAGTCGTCTCCTCAGCCCCAGAAGTACCTTTTATGCATTAAAAATGAACTCCCTCATAGACATTACATATTTGTTATATACCTTGATGATTGATTTTTTTTCTAATGTGTATATGTTAAGTTTTGTGTATTTATACTTGTTCTTTTTTCTTTTTGGTTTGCATTTGATCTGAAGCTTAGAAAGGTTATTTTCACAGTGTGAATTTTCTACATTTTTACATATAATATATATATATATATATATATATATATATATATATA
>NW_021604656.1:7651039-7663332 GCF_004785775.1 Grammomys surdaster
GTGTGTGCGTGCGTGTTCGTGTGTGTGCATGTATAAATTTCAATAACGTTAGAGAGACCAAGATGTCTTACATTTTAGGTGAGCACGTACTTAGCTACCTTTCCGAGCACATGTCATATTTATATGTTCTTTTCTCAGTAAGAATGTGGAATTCCTAAACTGTCTGTCTCATTCTTATCAGCCTTGTCACCAGTGGCAGCTATCTGTAAGCTCTGGGAAATCATTCTTGACCAGAGTCTTGATGTTAGTTAGCCCTGAGAAGACCACGCCATGTGGCAATTGAGTTAAAACCTTATTGTCTCTACTGAAAAAAAAATGCAGAGAGAAAAGACTGTTCTTCTGAACCACCTAGAAACAGATAGCCAGCTTGCACATATCCCAAAAGTAGCCGCCCATGAGGGAGAGCATGACGAGCCTGTCTGGCCCACTTCGTCTCCCATGCCTCACTAGCCATTGGGTTAGTGAGCTGGTCAGGTCTGTTGGCGCAAAGCCTGCCTCAGGTTCAAGATGTGTGGAAACCACATTTGGAGGGAATTCACAGGGACTCCTGACTGACATGATGGTGTGGCAGCCCCACTGCCAGGAAAGTCTCTTTCATAGCTGCACGACTTACGCTTCACCAGATTCTGTGGTGTCTCCTCTGAAAGCAGGCCCTGCATTTGATCCTCTCTTTATTGCAGGTTGCAGGCTACCAGGCCCTGCTTTCCAAACCTCTTCCATGCAAGAAAGCCTCATTTGGACACAGTGGCCCCGTGATGGAAGCCTTTTACAACAATTACTGTGAGAGGGGAAAACAGGATGCGGCATCATGTTTTCCATAAGCCAGGACAAAAATCTTTTATTTCTGAATCAGAAGATAATTAAAAACATTGAATGGGCTATATTTTTTTTTTTCTGGCTCATGTTTAAAAGAAGAAGCCAAAAGCCTTGTTGGTTAATGTGATCCTTTTCTACATTCCATCTACAAAACCATCTCTGCTCACCTCTGCCTGGTATTCATTTATTGGTTCCAGGAATACTTGTTGAGCACATGGCATACTGAAGGACTGAAACCAGTTGTGTGTGTGGTTTTTTTTTTTTCCCCGATAGGATGACCTAGGACAACTAGTGGTTTCAATGAGAATACCCTCCCCCATGGGTCCATACATTTAAGTAGTTGGTCTCCCGCTGGCGGAACTGCTTGCGAAGGATTGGGAGATCTGATCTGGTTAGAGGAAGTGTTTCACTGAGGGTAGGCTCTGAGGTTTCAAAAGACTAATGCTATTCCTAGTGTCTCTCTCTTCTCCATAGTTAGGGATCAGGCTGTGAGTCCTCAGCTGTCCTTTTAGTTCACCATTATGGACTCTAACCCTCTGAAACAGTAAGCCAAATGAGACATTTTAGTTTATAACTTTCCAGAAATTTCCACCTCAGGGAGTCTGTGTGCATTGCTGAGGTCACACTTCTCTTGTCCTGTTTTGGATTCTTTTACTTGGTTCCTGTTTTCTCTGATTGTGCCTTCTGATAGGCTGACAAGACACATGCTCTATTCTTGTGTAAGTTTGCCGGACAGAGGATATATGTATGTATCTCCCTTTGTTGCTGGCCCTTCACATTCAGAATGCGTGCGCGACACGCAGTGTTCTGACAGGCGACAGTCTTTTCTGCAGTTTCATCTCCTCTCTAGAGTTGATGTGAGGCTCTGCAGGAGCTCAGTGACTGTCACCCTGCTTCATTCTGCATAGGGTAGCCTGTGTGATTTGCACTGTGTCCTTCAGTGTGTACCTGTCTGTGGATCTCCCTCAGTTCATCCATCCCCTCTCAGTCCACTCCACCTGTACTTCCTGCTCACTCCTTTCTCAGCACACACATTCTGCATACCGTTTGGATTACTCCTGTTTCTGGCCTGGTGGTGTCTACCTTGTTTTATAATCTGGCTATAATGTCAACAAAGCAACAAACAAACAAACACCCTGTCCCCCATCATTGTTAAGTATTTGGAGTAGCACCAGTATGTCAAAGTTTGAATTTACAAAGCTATCCTGGATAGAATTCTTTAGAATGAGTTCTAAAGTATCTTAAGTAGTCACTATGAATCTTATGAACGCCTCCTTTTACTGAAGAGCGTAAATTCTTTACTCGTCTTGGCATTCTTACATGGATATTTGTTGCTGTGCAAGGGGGTCAGACTCTGAGGGCCAAGTATTTGGATAATGTTGTCACTGTGCGGACAGTAGGGTGGGTGTGCTTCTGCAAGCTGAGATGGTGACAGAGTCCCTGGACGAGGTGATCCTGTGCTCCTATGACTTCATGTAAACGACTCCCAATCCCATGCTTCCTAAGTTTCCCTGTAGTCAAGAGCTCTTCCCCTTGGCTTTATGTCGGCACACAATCCATTTCTGTAAAGTGTAAAGCATCAGGTATCTGTGATTGATAAGTGGAGGGCGGGCCCATTCAGCTCCTGCTTCCCCACCTCCCCACTCCCAGGTGCCTTTGTGAAGCTCTTAGCCTGAATCTCAACCCCCACCCCACAGTGACTCTGCTTACTAATAGCCTTACTAAGCAAATAATTACGGGTTACCATTGGGCATCTACAAACTACAATTAGTGTGTCGTTAGAACTTACCAGCGGCTGTTTCAGAGTTCCTACCAGGACAGCTAATTGTTAAACATCCTCGCAGCAGGTCCCCTAGATGTGAATCCATGCAGAAGCATTGAGGGAGCCTCCGTGTTTAATGGAGCTAGCTGGCGAGGGCTCTCAGGAGAGCTGCAGAGAGCTGTCCACATCTCCCGGGAGTTGCGCTGGCAAGTGTCTTGAACGATTGCCTCTTTGTAAGGTAAAACCTTGCATCTCAGGTTCTCACAATTTTCCATAGTGTAAATATTTCCATCACAACTGATTTAAGTTAGCTGTTGCCTGGACATCACTAACCGCAGAGCCGGAAGACACACATGCTGTGCTCTCGGATTACTTTGTGTGAGTGTCATTTAAAATAGGACATTGGTATTGTTATTTCAACTATGGGTGACAATTTTGAAACAGATTTTCAAAGTTTAATGATCAATCAAAAAAAAAATCTAATGAGTAGATGGTTAGTGGCCACAAGCTTGTGGTCTTATGCTAAGGACCTGAGCCGATACCACACCACTTGAGTGCAGGAGAGCGGCAATCCAGGTTAGGTGCGTCGATCAGTCTGTACGTAGCCTTCAGGGCTAAATGGTTCCTGCTCCAGGCACGGTCTCTTGACAACCACACCTGACTATACTTAGAGAGTTCGCAGCGGCTAACTTTCAGAGGCCTTGCTGTAGGCACCTGCATGTTTCCCATCTCAGAGGGCACCTCTGTGGTTTCTACGTCCTGTTATTATTTGCCACAAGGAACTTTTCCAACAAGCAAGTGTTTGATCTTACACTTCATATCCAGACTCATCTGATGCACTGGGCCTCACAGCTCCTGTGGTTCAAAGCTCGCGTGGTGCGCAGGCAGGTTGTGGGGGGCGCTGGCACGACGGTCCCTGGGGCTCAGCAGTGTGGCTCAGCTGATGGTTCGGTCTCGCCACTCTTGTGGCGTCTGAGGGAGCCCCACAGACGGCTGGGACAGGGAGAGCCGGGACCCAGCGTGCCCCGCGGCCGTGTCCCTGGGGCAGCCCGTGAAGGGACAGGGACCACTGCTATAGGAGAGCGCTGGAAGCCACAGGCCGGGCAGCTGGAGCAGAGAGAGTGCCCCGCCCACCACTGCCGCAGGGAGTACAGGGAGGGCGGGGAAGACTTTCCCTAGCACGAGTTTCCCACTTACACAAAGAGAGTCCAGAGTCCCAGGAGACACGTGGACTTGAAGACATGGAGATTTTATTGACCATGATGATGTATCTGAGTGGCTGCTCTCCCACAAAAAACAGGAGGGGCTTGCTTATATTGGGGGGCGGGAGAAAGGAGGGGCTAAGGCCTTTAGGTAATATGTAAATCTTGAGGCAGAGACCTGTTTCGTGCCCTCTACCTGTGCCTTACTGACCCACTGCATGTTAGGTCTCTGGGTTCTGGGGGCGTGGCCAAACACCTCAGGATTTCTACAGTCCCACAAGCTCCTTGAACGCTGTCATTTTCATAGTTGCGATGGGATGATGACATTTGTATTGTTTTTTCCACTGAAAATGCCATGGTCATGTCTTGAACCTCAAGTTTGTGTGTCTATGGTGCTCTGTTAGTTAGCCAAGTGAGATATGGGGACCCGGCCCTGACTCAACATTCTGCATTTCTATTAAAGACATGGAATGAATAAATGTAAAATTACTTCTTGGCCAGGCATGGTGGCTCATGCCTTGAATCCCTGTGCTCAGGAGGCAGAGGCACACAGATCACTGTGAGTTTGAAACCAGCCTGGTCTACAAATCAAGTTCCAGGACAGCCAGGACTGCTACACAGAGAAATCCTGTCTCAAAAACAAACAAGGAAAAAAAATGTTATTTTCTGTCTTTATCTAGGAAGGTTTTTCTTTTTTTTTTCTTTTTTCTTTTTACTTAAAAGATGTTAAAACTGGGTACACATGCATTCAATTAAATATATTCATGCACTCACAGTTTTATTTGGAATTTTCTAGCAGTTCTGCTTCTTGCCTCCCTTATTCTCTGTTTTTGACAAGTCCTCACAGTAAGTACCCTGGAGAAGGATTTCTTTCCTCCTATGTTGCAATCGACGTTCCAGACTAAATGATACTAAAAATATGATGATGTAATTTGCTTCTAAACAAAGGCAAAACAGCTTCTAAGCAACACTCTTTAGTTTTCAGAGCTGAGAGGTGGTGAAGGTTTTCGGTGATTCTGTATGATACACTTCACAGCATATACATTGAAATAAATGTCCAACTTTTAGTCAATGGTTTTTCAAACTACGATTCTCAAAATATTCAATACAAAATAAAATATAAAAAAACCCACCTCCCCCCAGTGATACACTTCCTCCATGAGGCCACACCTGCAGCTCCCCAGTGACACACTTCCTCTGTGAGGCCACACCTCTTAAACCTCCCTAAACAGTGTCGACAGCAGGGGGACTAAATATTCAAATCTCTGAGGCTATATCAGTCATTCTCATTCAAACCATCACACATGCATACGCACACACACACACACACACATTCACATGGATACAAAGATGCACACAATACATGCACATGCATGTACACACATACACATAGGTGCAGGCACATGTGCATACAAGCACATACATATATATAGGTATAGACACAGATGCAGAAACACACACATACATGTAAGTGCAGACGAATAGGCATGCACGGACACTTAATTTTACCTAGGGTTGATCAAATAAATATGTTAAGACTCTTTTCATATCATATCAATAAAACCCTGTGAGATAGTATTACGGAGTCTGAGAAACTCGATCTGAATCATTAACTAAAGACTAGTGTCGGCCTCTGGCAGATTTTATTAGAAAGCTAGCCACAAGCTCCTATTCATCTGCTTCTGTCTTGTAAGGGCTGAGATCAAATGTGAACCACGATGCCCAGACTAATCCTCCTCCTTTGGTTTGTGTTCATAAGATATCCATCTGCATCTCTAGAGAGCCCTGACTAACAGTCTCTTGCCAGAAGAAGTCAGAACAGCGGTCGATAGGGGTTTGGCGGGTCTCCTCCTTGCCCAGGAAGCCTGTCTCATCAAGGGCATCTCATAGCTTCCCCTTTCATCCTACACCAATTTTCCTTACCTCTTCCCTGGAAGAAACGGGGTTGGGGGCAGTTTCTGGAGGTGACAGCAGGGGTCCCTGTGACCATCACTCATAGCACGCTGTCCTTCTACAAATTCTGCCTCCTATTGTCTGTCTCAGTTGCCATTCAAGTGACCCCAGAGTGTGGCTTTGACAGCTTGGCTCCAGATTGGCTGGTCTTGATGGTGATTCTTTCTCTTCCCCAGGCCCTTCAGATTTCTGGGGGCTTTCCTCACTGGCTCGGTTCTATAACGGGTCTAAGAAAAGGCATGTTACGTTTGCCTAGATTTTCTTTCTTGCTGTAAGAAACAAGGTGTTGGTATCCAGACCCTTTGTCAGTCAACACTGAAGCTAGGAGTCTTCTACAGACTCAAGAATATATAAGTTGTTTTCTTTATATGTATTTAATTACTTAGACTACTGTAAAAGATTCCATTTTTAGTATTGTGGGCTGAGTAGTCTCTCCTTTCTCTATTGACATGTCCTATCAGTTTTTTATATCAAGTTTGTATATGCTTTTAATTTGTTTATAATTTCTTTGTTCTATTTTGTTACATATGTATCTGCTACTGAGCTAATGAAACTTACAAAAATTACTGAACCTGGTGACTGAGGGTGGAGATCAATGGCAGAGGGTTTGCCTAACGTACACATCCCTGGGTCTGACCTCCAGCACTGTGTTCAATACACACACACACACACACACACATGCACACACATGACACACATACACATAGATACACATGCACACATGTATACACACATACTGTCTTTCTCACCCACACATATGTACATGTGCATACACACATACATATGCAGACACATGCATATACACACATGTGCACATACATATATACACACACATATACTCACATCAATCCTGCCCAATTATTTTTTAAAAGGTTTTATCTATTTTAATTTTATGTCTACATGTATGTACACCACACATGTGCTTGGTATCTGCAGAGCCAAAAGAGGGCATCAGATGCCCTGCAACTGGAGTTACAGGTGGTTGTGAGCTGCCATGTAGGTGCTGAGAAAGAACCAGGTTCTTTTGGAAGAACAGCCAGTGCCCTTAACCATTGAGCCATTGCTCCACTCCTCCTGACCCCTCCCCATATTTTAATAGTTGTTTGAGGTCTTTAGAGTTCATGTCCGTCTTCTCGGTCATACAACCTTTCTATATTTTCAATAATAATTTCCTCTAATTCTGTAAATTTTTCTACTACTTCTCAAATTTTCTTCTACTTTTCCTAAAATTGGTTTATTAGTCTGCAGTTTTGGAATTCTTAATATTTATATACTGAAAGGTAATGATAATTTTATAGAGATTGATATATACATTTCAGGTCCAAAAGAAACTTGGGACAAATGCCTATGTGTGATGCCCACTAGCATACAGGCACATGCTGGCCTCCAGGCTCCTGAGGCTCAGTACCTCAGCTCCTCTCAGGTGCTTTCCCTCCCAGAGCACCGCCCTGAGCCTCTCAACTCACAAGCTTTCTTAGCTCCTTCTGTATAACCATGTTGGCCATGTGCCCTCTTGGTCCCCTCTCTCATGGACGCTCTCTCTCTTTTCTCTCCCTTTCTTGCCTGCCCCTGCATGACCTAGCTCAGACCGACGGCTGTGTCTGCTCCACTACTCCCTCTCTCTGCTCTGGACTTTTCCAGATGCTCCTCCCTCCTCTCTCTCTCAGATCTCATTATGTGCAGCTACTCGTGCAGTCATACTGATTCAGTACCACTCTTCTTCCCTTTAATGGCCTTTCTATCTTTTCTTAGATGGCTCTAGTTTCTTCCATGCTTTTCGTTTTTGTTTTTAAATGTTTGTGAGAACCGGGTTTTACGTCATGTCATTTTCCGGGGACATTGTTTTGTTTTGACAATTGGTTTCGTTGTTGAATCTCCTGCACCGAGACTCAGGAGACTCTTCTGTTTTGTCTTTGAACCTTTTTTTTTTTTTTTTTTTTGCTTGATGTTGCTTATCTTCCTTAGACCACAGTGGCTTCCCTCTGTTAGATCACTAACATTAACGTTATGTTTTAGTAATTTAAAACAAACCCTTTTTCCTTTTCAATATGTTCAGTTTTCTGAAGCACGTCCTGGGGTGAGCTTGACTCCTCTTCTGAAGCTGTTGTACCTCTAATGTGGACGTCACTTACTCTGTTTGTATTTTCTCCATTTCTGGCTCATATCTCTTTTCTCTCATCACCCTTTTCCACTTAGGCCATATTTCATTTAATTGTCTGGTTTTCCTAAATATTTTTGACTGTATTCTTTTTGTATGTGTGTGTTTCTATGTGTGTGCATGCTCATGAATATGCAGGTATATGTGTATATGTGTACAGGTGTACACATATACATGTGCACTGCATACATGCATATATGTGTATATGTGCATATGTGTATAGGTATACATGTATATATGTATATGTGTATATGCATATGTGTATATGTGCATGTGTGTACATGTGCATGTATACACATGTATATGTGTGTACATGTATTCACGTGTATAGTGTACATGTGTACAAGTATTCATGTGGACATGTGTATAGTGTACATGTGTATAGTATACATGTGTATAGTGTACATGTGTTTATTTGCATATGCATACATGTGCACACGTGTACGTGTGTATGTATATACACGTGATATGTGCATATGCACATGAATAGAGGCTAGCAGTCAACTCTGGTGTCATCATTTTAGTGCTTATTCACCTTTTTATTGTTGTTGATGAGACAGGTCTCTCACTGGTACCCAGGGCTGGCTGATTCACCTAAGAATGATGCTGAAGGAGCCCCAGGGATCTGCTTGTCTTTGCCTTCCCAGTGCTGGAACTGAAATTTAAATTACCACCTCTGGCTTTTTAATGTGGCTGCTGAGGGTCAGACTTGTGCAGCAAGCCGTTTGCTGACTGGATCCAGTATAGGCCATGCTCTTACACTGCTGTGGGGCATAGCTTTCTGAGATGTACTCCTCAGCCATCTGCTTCTGTGTTTCTTTCTTGGTTCTTGGGGAATGCCTTTATAAACTGTATACTTTATTCATTATTGAGTGATAGTTTTCCTTGCCCACTTTTTGCAGAACAAAGGTAGATGGATTAATTGGGGTACCTGGGGCATCAGGAAAATCTGTCCAGGGGCCTCTGACATTGCCACTGGCACTTTGCCTGGTGGGGGATCTCGATTCCTGTGCTGGGGAGGTCATGCTCAGCCCTCCCTTTGGGAGCTGGTCACTCACAGTTTGAGTTTTGCTTACCTGCAGACCACCGTGTTCTTTCTGAGTTAGCTTCATTGGCGGTGTGCTTCTTGCAAAGATGGAAGTTTACTCTCTGCAAGCACTCGTCCCGCTGTGCGAGCACTCGTCCTGCTGTGCACCCTTCTCCCTTTGTTCCCATCTAGATGTCCTGGTTTATCTCCCATGGGCCGTGGAGTCAGCAGAGTTCCATGTTTGTTTGAGATGGCCAAAGCCGAGGACTCTTCTTTATAAGCCTGTCTCCCTAGACACAGTTACCGGTGGACTCAGCAGCAAGATGTAGCTTAGGGTGGGGGTTACACCCCAATTTTCCTTGTTAGCTTAGGGGAGAATAGGAAATAGAATTATCTTCTTAGTACTATTGTAAATAAAAGGCTAATTATTGTTGAAAAAAACGATAATCAAGTTTACCAACCAGAGTAATCAGATCCAGTCCCGCCTTCTAGGGTGCAGCTTTTTTCTCTCAGAAATAAACCCAGCAAGTCAGACGGTACAGTTAAAAGCTATTATGCCTAACGCTGTAATCAGAACCTGTCTTAAAGTGCAGATGCAAATATTGCTTTGTCTACCTACAATTTTTTTTACTTGTTTTTCATGAAATGCATTTTTAAAAATTATAGCAATTAAATGTATATGAAATTTAAAAGCTTCCACACAGCAAAGGAGACAATGGGCAGGATGGAAGAAAATCTTTACCAGGCATACTGCAGGCAGGGGCTTAATATCTAGAATGAATATATATATATAATTTCAAAAATTGAACACTAAAGACCCTCCCCAAACTGCCAGTCAAGAAATGGACTAGTGAGAAAAAAAATCAAAGTGACCAGTAAGTCCTTTAAAAGGTGTTCAACATCCTTAGCCATCGGGGAAGTGCATGTTATAACCACTTTGAGATTCCAACTCATGCTGGTCAGAAAGGGATCAAGAAGAGACAGCAGCATACGCTGTGAGGCTGAGGGGAGAGATGAGCCCCAGCCCCCCGCGGATGAGCTTATAAACTGTTACCGCTATTATAGAAATCAATGAGGGTCCCCCCCAAGTCAACAATAGAACCGTCACCGGCCCCCTCCATACCACTCCCGTGCGTATCCCTGAAGGACTTTATCACTGACCCACGATGCTCACGTATCCCTATTTATTGCTGCTTTAGTCGCGACAACAAGGAAATAGGATCCATCTAGATATTTATCAGCAGATGCACGGGCGATGGAAATGTGGTAGCAAAGCGGAATTATAGTTTTTTCAGTGGTAAACAAAAATGAAACCCTGACATTTGCGGGAAAGAGAATGTGGCCGGAAACTGTTACAAGTGAGGCAACTCAGATGCGGAGAGATGAGAAAAGAGCAGGATCTTCCGTCTCGTGTGTGTGTGTGTGTGTGTGTGTGTGTGTGTGTGTGTGTATGTGTGCGCGCGCGCGCGCGCTCACGTCTGTATGTGAGTCTCTTCTGTCAGTGGAGGCGAGTGTGTGACTAGGTTGTGAAACCGGAGAAGAGAACATGGGAGAGGGAAACGAGGCATCGAGAAAGGCACCGGAAGCCGAAGGGGGTGTGGAGCACGGGAGCAGGAAGGAGGCTGATGCGGGTGGGTAGGGAGGTGAGGAGGTGAGGCAGAAGAGAGGAGGATAGAAATTAACACGAAAGATTTTGTTTGAAAATGTCCACGACGTTACGACGGAACCTAATATGGTGTATGCTAGCTTCAAAATAAAAAAAATATATATATATAAGAGACATATACACACGCATGTGGGCCTCAACATGTTCACATACACACGCATGTGGGCCTCAACGTACAATGCTTTATGTATCATGTAATATGAATTTTACATAACAGACTAGAAGAAGATGTCTAATTTTAATGAAAAGGCAGTATTTCAGGGATGAACTGTCTCAACAGTAAAAAGATTAAATAAATATTCAAATATATTTTTTCTTGGATTATCTATATGGAAATAAATGTTACACCAAGGCTCAAGTTTTATTTAAACGCTGACTTGATGCGAAACAGCTGTCTTTGATGCTGACTTAAATGATTCGCCCAAAAGTAACCGACTTGGAATATTTGTCTTTTTACCAGTCACCAGCATCATCCGGCCTGTAGGTAATTAACCTGAATGCGGCTAGCTCGGACTAGCTTTATAATAATAATGACTCCTAGAGTGTTCATCAGCCCATTCACATGATCAATTCACGGTTGTCACCTTGCTTCAGCTGACCAACCTACAAGGTCCCTGCGACACTGTGATTACATTTCGTCTTGGCACAGATACTTCACTCGTGGCTGTGATGTGGGCGGTCCTTTTGGCTTTCATTAATTCAATATAAATCCAAGGCTTGCAGGTTCAGCAGAGCTTGCTAGTGGCTTAATTGGGATTGCTGGATGAAGAATATCGATTCGGTTTCACTCAGGTAAAGATGAAAGTGACGGCCGCGATAGATACTGCATTTGAAGGTCATCGGGCTGTAGCCACACGGTGAGCAAGATATGAAAGCCCGAGGAGTAATGGGTTTTCATTTGGAAAGCCTGGGGACGCACAGGAGCGAGTGACCTTGAAATCCACGGTTCTGACTCAACAGCGTTTGCTTTTGAGTTTTAGGGAAATGCAACCGTATTTGAAAGAAAATTAATTTAAGCAGTGTTAATCTTTGGGATGTTTGGGCCTGGCATTATTTACTAAATAAAGGATTATTTACTAACAAAGGATAAAATCACTAACTCGTTAGCCTTTCCTTAGCCTCGGGTTTGTACCTAAGGGGCTGCTCACTTCCGGTGGCTTTGAATGGCTGCAATGCTGGCCCTGAGCTTCCAGAGCCCAGCTGCTGCAAGAGTCCCACATCAGGAGTCTCTGCCCCCACCCCATGCCACCCCCACCCCCAAAGCTCAAGTGTCTCACAGACACAGCTTCAGTCTGGGGCTCAAGTGTCAGATCTGCCTCCCTGCCTCTGCTCTTTAGGAAGGAACAATGTTTCCTGCCTCTGTCAGTATTCCCAGCCAAGCACACAATATCTAAAGACACACAGCTGACACCCACAAGTAAGAGAAGGCGTGCCACATTAGTCTGGGTTACCCCACTTGGAGTGAGTGTTTGCAGTCCACTCGTTTGTCTGTGAACTGAAAGGTGGAGATTGGCATTTTACTCATCCACATTCCTGCTTCTAAAGCCTAGGTTACACCCACAGTGTCACAGCCACAGTGTCACAGCCACAGTGTCACAGCCACAGTGTCATAGTCACAGTGTCATAGTCACAACAGTGTCACAGCCACAACAGTGTCACAGCCACAACAGTGTCACAGCCACAACAGTGTTACAGCCACAACAGTGTCA
>NW_021604656.1:7663342-7678313 GCF_004785775.1 Grammomys surdaster
ACAGTGTCACAGCCACAGTGTCACAGCCACAACAGTGTCACAGTCACAGTGTTACACAGCCACAGTGTCATAGCCACAACAGTGTCACAGTCACTATATCACAGCCACAGTGTCACAGTCTCAGTGTCACAACCACAGTGTCACAGCCACAGTGTCACAGCTCCTCTTCTGGGGCCCAGCCCTGCCCCTCTTCTCATGCCCAGGTTATAGCCACATTGTGACAGCTTCTCTCCAGGGGGCTGGCTTGGGATCACTTCTTCTGCTTTGGCTGTGCCTTAAAATACCAAGTTCTCATTACGAGTTCCAGATTTAGAGTTAAGTTCTGATCTTGTCTTCTCAGGCACACCAAAAAGAGACTGTTTATCTCCAGTCAAATCAGCAGCTTCCCCAGTGACCCATCGCTGGAAACGAGATTTTCCTAACAGCTGCTACAGATGCATGCTTTCATTTGATCTTTCTGTTTTACCCTCGTTTCAAATGTGTTGCTCTGTGTTAGGGAGTTCCCAGAAGTATCTGCCATTACACATCATTGTGGGAAGTAAGACATATGAGGTTTTCTTAGATAGTAATTGGGCTCGAAATGCTCTCCACTACCTCAGAGTCTGAGGCCAAGGTCACTGTGTGTGTAAATATGTATGTGTGTGCAGGTTCATGTACAGGTGTGTGTGTTCGTGCATGTGTGTGAAAGTATGTGTGCATGCATATGTGTGTGCATGTGCATGTGCGTGCATGTGTGTTGTGCATGTGTATGTGTGCATGTGTGTACATATGTGTGTGCATGTGTGTGTGCATGTGTGTGTACATGTGCATGCATGTTGTGTATGTGTGTGTGTGCATGTGTGCATGCATGTGGTCAGAGGGAATACCACTGCCTGTTTCTCCTTATATAACGCAAACTGACTTAGGTGGGTAGAGCCAGGCTGTGAACAAAAAGTTTCTAGAAAAGCAGGTGAGCACAGGAAGCCTCCTTGGGCCACAGAGAACAAGGATGCCACCAGGAGACTTCTCCTTTCTCCTTGACCAACATGCAGGAGTCAGAGACTTGTGCCAGGATGATGGGGCCAAAGGAGAAGACAGTGGCTTGCACTGGGCATCTTCTACCAGCTGCAGGAACAGACGCTGGTCTTTTGTAGCTCTTTCTAGCAACGAGCCCTTTGGTGCCACCTCCACGTTCTATAACACCCGTTTTATGCCCTGCTCACAATAGCAGCCTTAGCTCTCCAGCACACCGCTGTAAGTCACTGGCCTGGATGAGAAGGCTCTGGGCACTGCCTTTTACCCCCATTCTTCTTGACTGCAGGGACTATTTGCTTTCTATTGTATTTTTGACTTTCTAAAACTCCTCATTGTACATCTGCTGAAACTCCATAGCCAGGTGCGTGACTGCTGTTTAAAAGCCCCATCTGGGGCCAACAATACCTCCCATCACGCAGGAGTGTCTCCTCCTGAGGCAGCCGGCCACTGTCAGTAGGATGAGTTATATGACCAGTTAGCACTTTTTTGTCCTGGTCTCCTTTGAACTAACCACACAATTTTAGGACCCCTGGCCAGTCAGTGTCCATGACCAAGGACAGGGTTCTCTTTATAGATTTCTTGTGTAGATTTTTTCTACCGCAGGCATTTCCATTGAATTTTGGAATAGACCAAGCATGACCATGGTTTTCCCATTATAACAGGAACATCTAGACATAGACTTCAGGAACCACATGTGGAATGCTAGAATATGCTGAGCAGCCTTGTAACAGGACATTCCCTGTCCCCACTAGATGCCAAGCTATCCATTCCGTGCCTTTAATAGTCCTTTCTTATTTGTCCAGAGATCCTATTGTATCCGCAGACAGCCATACTCAAAAACCGCAAATACATAAACAAACATAGACCCAAACAAACAAACATCACAAAGGTCTTCAGGTGACAGCCAGCCCCAGAGAGATGTGTGGGCCCAGGCTAGTGCTGTGTACACATGAGGTTTCTTCTGTGGCTTACAGAAATCCAATCTAATAAATATTAAATACTAATGATGATTTGTTACTAGCTTGAAATGACTTTAATTTAAAAACTGGTTATGTGCATTTACGTGTGTGTGTGTATTTGCATGTACATGTATATGCACACACCCATGCTTGCACAGGAGTGCAGATTCCTACAGAAGCCAGAGGCGTTAGATCCCATGAATCTGGAATTACGGGTGCTTGGTGAGCCACCTGACATTAGGTGCTGGGGACTGACTTAAGGTCCTTTTGGAGAGCACACTCTTAACACTCTTAGCCACTGAGCCCTCTCTCCAGCCTCTGTCACGTGATGGTAATTCAAAGTGGTACACAAAGTGTGCCTATTCTCCTGGCCTCAGCCCCTTTCCTCCCTCTTTTCTGGACGGAGAAGCAGGATCTCAGATGGCTCTAAACAATAACATGAATAGGGAAAACCTTAAGACCGGATTTTGAGGAAGGAAATATTCTCAGAGGACATAAAAACTGACCCTTTCTTGCAAGCAGAGAGTCAGGGAACTTTACCCTGACGTACCTATGAGAGAAGTCACCCATTCACTAGGGGCCTGCCACAAACCAGGCTTGGTGACATCTACTGGTAACCCCCACTTTGGGAGGTTAAGGCTGGAGGACTGAGAGGTCAGGGCCACCTTGGGCCACGCGTGACCCTTGTGCAACTCTTGGGCCACCCTCTTTTGAAAAAATGACAGCAAAACAAATCCCTCAATAAATTCAAGACAAGAAAGAGCTTACTGTGATTAAGTTCATTTCCGTCCACCTGCAGTAACCTACCAGTCTGGTAGTAGTTGGGGAATGAATATTCAGGCTCTGAGTTTGTGGCAGTTTGTGTTTAGCCTAAGATCCACCCTTCGTCAGCTTTACACAGGCGCGGTCTGCTGTCTGTTCTGCGTGGCTCCTGGTGGCAGTCTTAGCCTCACAGATGAGGTATTCACAGCCAAGCGGCACTGGCTACAGGGAGAAGGACGTGAGCTGAGATTGCATAGCCTGAGACTCCACACAGTGCCGGTCAGAAATGCTTCTCGTTAATCTCCAGCTTTAAAAAATATATCGAGGAGGGACTCAGACAGGAGAAAGCTGGCGGGCACCTATGGTGATGACACAGGACTCCAGGATGGGCATTTTAGTGGAGACCATAGGATGGATGATATGTAGGGTTGTACTCCCGAGTCCACGCTGCCACAGGGCATGGCCACTTAGGGAGGCAGAGTGGAGGGAGTTTGACTGTGCTTATCTCATGCTGCCTCTGGGGAAAGCCAGAGCTGGTTTGGGGGTCCCTGGTCCTGCAATGAGGCCAGAGCTGTAGGGTTTTCAGACTCTTGGACATCTAGGCGCCACTGAGAGTCTTGAAAGAGCAGAGAAAGGAGTTGGGGCCTGTGGCTGGGGACAGCATCTAGCCTGGGGCCTGGAGAAAAGAGCTCCAGCTTGTCCCATGGGGATGGTTGTCCTTAGCTTGGCAGAGGCAGGGTTGGTGGCAATTGTGGCTGGGAGCACAGAGAGGCTTTCTGAGTGAGATCAGGCTGTGGCTCTGTAGGCAAAGGCCTTATTCATGTCTCTCCACATCGGATCTTGATGAAAAGAGACAGTCCATGGTTCTATACAGTTTATTGCCATGGGGGGAAATGGATGCATAAAACCATACCCCATTTCTCAGGGTAGGTCTGAGATTAAATACCTTTTGCAGGGAGGAATGTCTGGGAAGGGAAGCTTATTGGCTAAGCCCTCCAGGCCTCTAGATACCTCATTAGTAGGGAGAACTCTACTTTGGAAATACATGACCCCAGGTCACGTCTCTTTGTGTGAAGCATGGTACCTGTTCCAAGTCAGGAGTCTGGCAGGGAGCAGGGAGTTGCCTAAGCCTCAGGTGTGCACCCACCGAGTCTCTGGGTCTCCACCTTCTCTACCTTACCAAACTTCCTGGCGTGGTTTTAAATCTCACAGTGATAGATTTAAGATGACAAATGAGACCAAGGACCACAGAGTAAGTGCTCAAGCTCACCCGAGCCCCAGCCTCCCTCTGCTACACTGAGTGATGGAGAAAGAATTCTGGGGGGTTTCCTTGGCAACGGTGATGGGTAATCTACCAACCACAGAGCCAATATAGAAAGGGTGGCCAGTTCCTTCTCCTCATTTGAAAACAAGTGGAGAAGGGTCAGTCAGTCCACACGGTAAGCTTTGTGTGGAGAAGACGAATGTCTAGGCTTCAACATGTCCCTAACATCGGATGGATTACAATACACATATGTAAAATTTTAACACTCAACTGAAGAGAGACATCGGTGGAGCCTGTTTCCCTTGTCCTAAAACGCAAAACTCTTTTATTCCACGGTGAGTGAACGGTCTTCCAATGTGAAGGAGATGGACTGAGCTCTCGTGTGCACACAGTAACCAACGCTCTTCGAGGATTCAGCGAGGGAAGGGGTGGGGGTGAGAGCACAGGAGCTTCGATGCCCGGGACACGGGTACCATGGCCTGAGGTATGAAGGAAGAAGAGAAGGCCCGAGGAACAGAAGTATGCAGATGTGGGGCCATTTGCAAAGCGTGTGGAAAAATGATGTCCTCCTTGCTTTGACAGGTGGGTGTTGGGTTCCCAAACCCCAAAAGGCAGTCCAAATGTCTAGAAATGAACTCAGCCTCAACTGTAGGAGGATTTTTTGCAGTCAAAGCCACCACTCTTCTGGAACTTGTGAAACAAAGTTTCCCTCATCTGCCAAAAGGAGCCACGTGTCCTTACCGCTAGCAGAAGGGGCACAAGGCTACCTGTGGCACCTATCAGCATATATGTTTTCCACATTCTGTGCAGGTTCTTACAGCTCACGCTATTTTGGATTAGTTCTCCGGTGCTCGGTAGCGACAGGTGGCCACAGCACGGAGCATGCAGTTCTAGACCGCCTCCTTCTGTGTTATCACTCCTTTGTCTCTTATTTAATATCTTGTAGAAAATGCAGCATTGTTTCAGTTCAGAGCAGGGCTGAGGAGACGGCTCAGTTGCTAAAGTGCCTGCTGAGTAAGCAGGAAGGCCTGGGTTCTGTCCCCAGGGCCTGCATGAAATGGGTGTGGGGCATGCGCTCAGTCCTTGTTCTGGAGAGGTGGAAGCCACCCTGTCCAGGACTCACTGGCATAGCCCTCTCAGTGAGCTCCAGGCCAGTGAAAACTGTCTGCAGGAAAGCAGGCAAGCAACAACAAACAGAAACCCAAGGTGGAGAGCACTGAGGAACGATACTTCAAGCTTCCATGTGTACCTAAATACATGCGAACAAAAATCAGCACGTGCATGCAACACACACACACACAGGCACACACACACACACACACACACACACACACGCACATGCACATGCATCCAGTCCCCAGATCCCACTGTAGTTTACAGTGCAAGCCAGCCTTGAGCTTGCTATGTACTTCACACTGACCCTGATCTCATGATGCCTATACCCCAGCGCTCCGTGCAGGGATGCCAGATGCGTAGGGATGGGTGTAACTTACATCCTTGGGTCTAAAGTCATGTGAGGCAGAGCTTTGGGTGTTCTAGTCTGAATGCAGTTCTTTAGCATTAGTCTTAGGACTTCATCAAGCCTTCTGACAAAGGAAGTGGGGGTATTAGGAACACAGGAAAATGGGTGATGTTGGATTCGTGGCCAAGTCTGATCATGCTCAGTCCCATGGGAGGACACCCTAACCTAACAGATATTGGGACACTGGATTTTTTCCTTTACGATATGAACTTCATTAATTTCCTGGAATTTGAAAAAAAAAAAGAGTTCACTGGAAATAACAAACAAATGAAGCAAGGCAGTAACCTCACAGACATTAGAGACTCAGGGTCTCTGGAAAGGCAGCCAGAGAAAGTGCATAGGTTGCATCTAATTTGCCTTGTCATCTTCGAGTGGGAAGAACATGGGGATGAAGGTTAGGTTGAAAAGCTGTTAAAAGCCAGAACAAAATAATGACTGTCTAATCCATCAAAGGAAAACTGTCAGAACCTTGTGTCTCTGTAAGACTTGGCTTGATGGTAATTAGAGTACAACTTCTGAGTTTCTATCGTTGCAAAGAAAACAAGCCAGTCAGAGAGAAGAAATAGAAAGTGGACGAGCAGACCTTTGCTCTCTGTAGAGTAAGTCAACATAGTTTATTTAGAAGGAGAGGAAATCTGAAGGACTGGACTCCATCTGCAAATGTGAAATACAGGGTGGTTTGAGGTGTCTTGACTTTCAGCAATGTTCTCTGAGCATTGATCTGAAATGTGCTTCTCCAGACATCGCCTGGCAAGGCTAATGGACCCTAACTACTACCCGGCTGCTATACCCACAGCTCCTCTTGCTTAGTTAGCAGGCATTTGCCTCTAAGTCTTTGGCTTTCTAGGCTTAGAGAGCTGTCTCAAAGGTAGGCATTTCTAGGGCTCTTTGCTGAGATCTGGGCACATCATGCGGTTAAATGGCAGCTGGAGTTTGTTGGTTACATTAAAAGACTGCCTCAGAGAAACATGGGATGTATAAAACCACGGCGGTGCGGAACCCAGGGGTACTCTCTGACTCCGGGCTCAAATGCAATGGAACCCCGCTGCCGCAGTACCATAAAAGGACTGTGCGCAGCAGCAAGAGTGGTGGGGGAGGGGGACAGGGAGGGCACCGGATCTGCATCAACAACCTGCTTGCCTACTCACAGCAGTCTGAGCCTTTGATATCCAGGGAAATACTTCTTGCTGGGCAGTTTGAAAAGTTGCCCCAGGTAGATCAGAGAGCGGCTTAGATCACACTGCTGTAACTACATCGCTCAGGGTGGTTAGACCCTCGGAGTGGGCGGGGCTGGTCCAAGCTTGCTGAAGCCCTGCTCCACTCAGGCTTGTCGTTGACGCTCAGAGAGAAACCCACAGTTGCCCACCGGAAAGACAGCTCTTGGAAATCCAAGATAGAAGAGTAAGGCAGGTCAGCCTTGCCTCTGACCTTGACTCTGCCATAACGCCCCGAATGACCTTGGGTTAATCTCTGTCTCAGCGGTTCTGAGAGCATACAATGAATTAGCATGCTAGCTTTAAAACGGGCCCCTGGGGAGACTCTCAAGACTACTCAAGGAGCCTCTAAGAATTGGAGATGGGGTTACAAAGAGGCTTCTAGAATAGTCTGCCCAGTGCTAAAGAGGAAAGCCATTCCTATCTGCCAACCTTCACATATGCCCCCCGAAAGCTTTTATTTGAAAAAAGCATTATCAGCTTAAATATTTTCAAAAAGCCCTAACTAGATCATTACCCTCCACCGAAGTCTGATTTTATGGATTTCCTGGTGTCTGTCGGCTTTTGGACTGTTTGCAAGTGTTTTTTTATGGCTGCTGTAGCGGGCTCCCTTATTGACTTTTACATCCTTCTGTGGAGGTCAGGAGAGCTGCAAAGAGACATGTAATGACGTTTCGTTATTTCTTCTACGGCTGCCGTCTCAGTTGTTCTAACAAGGGGCTGCCAAGTCACTAATGGTTGGACTATATAATTAGAACTGAAGGATGTGATTCTCGTCGTGGCCTTGACCACTCTGCTCACTGTTCTCGGAGAGAGAGGTACTTGAGGTGCAGCCCCTGACGGCCTCTGTTCAAATCCTAGCTCCACCACTTGCTGGCGGTATTTCTGGACACATTCTTTTATCTCTGTTTATCAGTTTTTCATTTTTTTTTTAAGGTCGAAGCAAAAGCCCTGCCTATTTTGCTGGGCTATTATGTGAGTTAAGTAAGTTAAATTATTAATATTTAAAATGAGAGCCCGGCACGAATAACATTTCCAATAAACATTACCTACGCTTGCTGGTGGGCCCAACTTGTGTGTAACATGAAAGCGCTGGATTGGGTGGTGAATAAGGTCATCCACCAGTACACTGTACGGCATACTTTGTGTTCCCTGGCACACAGTAGGTGCTCATTATATTCTTATTAACTTAATAACGAAGAGTCTGCATTTCTCCTTGTAGGCACTGTATAATATCCAATTCACACGCACAATGCAGAAACATTCTCTAATGAAATTAAAGACACCCGAGCGTTAAGAGGAATAAATCAAGAACAGCGACTATTTATGGAGAACTAATTTCTTCAGTCAGGTCCGGTTTGGAAGACAAATGACCCCAAGCTCGTCAGCTCAACAGATGTAATGGAAGTGTGGGGCAGTAGTTACGGGGGACACTGAGGAAAAGGGGTGGGAGACACTGAGGAAAAGGGGAGAAGACAGCAGAGGTGTTGGGGGGTAAATAACTCAAGGCTTCCACCCAACGGTGGGAGGGAGTAATGGAAAGAACAATTTTATCAGAGGCCGGAACGCCTAGCAGGAACTGGGAACTGGAATTATGGGTAGACCAGACCGTCTGAGCCTATGACCTCCAAGCTCCCTCCCACCATTGCCTCTCATTGGCTAACTCTACTTTCAGTCTTCTACTGAGCCTATCAGGATGGGAGGCTGCATGGAGGAGAGCTCCTTAACCTCCAAGCTCTCTCCTGCTGCCTCTCATTGGCTAGCTCTCATCTTCTGGCAAAGAGGATCGGAAATGTAATTTGCACGAGTCAGTTCCCTGTGACTCAAAGAGGCACATATGGCCCCTGCTTGAGGGTAAGCAGTCTCAGAACCGATAGATCACCCAGGCCACGTATTTGGCATATTCTACATGAAACTTACCAGACTGTGGCCCTTCGGTCACTGCCAGTCTGTTTCCTGGTTTTGTCAATAACATTTTGTTAGAACACAGATTCACTCCTAGTCACGCTCTCATTTACATCCAGCCGGTGGCTGTTGCACTCTACTGTGGTGTAGACGAATAGCTGTGATGGAGATAGATAGATAGATAGATAGATAGATAGATAGATGTGTGTGTGACAGAGAGAGAGTGTGTGAGTGTGTGTGTGAGAGAGAGAGAGAGAGAGAGAGAGAGAGATCTCCAACCCTTTACAGAATGGGGCCAGCCTCTCCGAATGTGTGGTCAGTCCTCATCAGCTGTTAGGTGATCGTTTTCTAAACTAAGGAACAGGCTCTGAAGTAAATGGAATTTTTTGATCATGAGCACCTGGCCAGAGTGGAAACCTGCATCTGACTTCAATCCAGTCTGATGCTCGAACTCTGGATCGTCTGTTGAACCCTCCTGCGTTTCTAATTGGACGAGCCTTGCCCCTCAGCCAGGCGTCCCGTGTGCCCTCTCGTGCGTTTAGAGCCATTCTCTTGCGTGTCTGCTGAAGCAAACGTCGTTGGGTTGGCATGTCTCTGCCCACATTTGCCTATCACAAAACTCCCGGTAGAACCCAGGATCTGAAGGCTGTCTGTGCTGGAGTGAGCCTCACAGGAGCTACAGCTTGGAGCTGTTTGTTAGAAGCTGCACATCGGGTGAGTAACTGGCCTTTAGGAAACTCCTCTTGCTCCTTGTCTGTAGGGTCACTGCAGCTAAAGGAGGGGAGCAGAAGTTGGGGAGATTGTCCCTGACAAAATGGAAATCAATGTTAAAATGAGATTCACTTACAAATTCATGGTATCATTAATGTGTACTCGCCTAAAGCTAAGTCCACCTGCCTGCTGGAAAAACAAAACCCTCTCTGTGGAATAATACTGGCATTGCTTCTCCAAATTGCTTGGAGGTTCATCTTGGGTGTGGCATTAAGGATCTAAGCTATGTCGTCTTTGTACAACAATCGCAGCAGGACAGAGTTGCCCAAGCACTAGATTTCCATGTTCCGGGATTCCAAATGCTTGTGAAGTAGATACATTGTAAGTACTTGTGGAGTAGGTACGGCTTGCATTTGCTTTGCTCACAGCCATGTGAGGCATTCCAGCTCTGGGTATAACTTGAAAGGGATGAACCGGATGTATACAGGTGAAACTCAGATTCACATATGGCGCACAAGAACTGGCATGGATTTAGATCTTTGGTCTCATGTCGTATCTCCTAACACTCAGAGGTTAGTGTCTCGGATCTCAGCGAATAGCACTATCGGGAGGTGGGTCCTTGCTGGAGGCGACAGGCAGCACGAATGCCCTTGAAGGCTGTAGTGAGACACTGGCTCCTTCTTCCTCAGCTTTTGGGCTAACAGGAGGTGGGTGGTTTTCCTCTGCCACACACTTCAGCCATGATATTCCGCCGAAAGCAACAGTGCCATGTCACCAAAAACAGACACCTCGGAATCCATCAGCCCAAACCAACGTTCCAATGTCTCCTCTGTTTAAGCTGTATATCTCAGATACAGTGTCAGTGAAGGAAACCTGTGTGGGATTGTACCGGTGTATGCATTCATGTGTCTGTTCACGCCTGCTGCTGTGTGTACATGTGTGCACGGATATTCAGGAGCTAGAGGTTGACATCCACTGTCTTTCTCAATCATTCTCACCTTTGTTTACTAAGACAGTGTTTCTCAGAGAACGTAGACTGTGCTGCTTGGTGAGCTTGGCTGGTCTGCAAGCTGTAGGGACCCTCAGGCCTCTACCTCTCAGGGCTGGGATTACAGGCACATTCAGGGTTGTGGGCACTGGAGATTCAAACTCAGGTTCTTATGCTTGCACTGCAAGCCTCCCTACCAGCTGAACCCTTTACCCTGCCTCTTGGATGCACGTTGTGAAATAAGATATTGTTCGTTTATGTTGCGTTTATTAGGACAAAATCATATTACACATGAGAGCATCTGTAGACATTGCTACAACTGTGATATTGGCCTATCTCTAACTGAGTGGAAAATAAATAAGGAACCGCTGTCCCTTTAATCCAACCACCACATGCTTTGGTAATATCGGCACTCCAACAGAGGCAGTGGAAATAGTCTCTGGGGTCTGGGTCCAGCTCCTCAAGGGGAAGTCCATGAAGAGTGTTCGGGCAGCGCAGATGCTAGTCCCCACCGAGGCATCAGGGACCTGCTGAGAGGTCCTAGAAGCAATGACAAGAGGGGCACCCCCTCCCCTTCCTGGAGACTGAATTGCTGTTCGCTGATGTGAGCACCTGTGGACAAACTCCCTTGGTCATACCAAAAAAACGAGTAACGTTTGTAGGGCAGTCGAGCTCCCGAAGGTAAAGCAGCAGACATTAAATGCAGGCTCTTTCTCTTAAAGAGCTCGCTTTTCCCTCTAGTCTGGGAAACCCTAGTTGCTTAGTCAACTTCTCCGTGCAGCGTTGCAGCGCTGAGGTCTGGAAGTGGCTGGCCTGGCCCCACCCCTTGCCGCCCCTCCCCCTTTCTTCTGCCCTCTCCCTGACTGACTTCACGGTCACTGACTTGCCCACTCTGCTCTTTCCCAGCATCCTCGCTTCTCACACCTCAGTGAACGCCCCCATCCTTTCTCTTCAGCTGCCTAAGCACTATGCACGCCCGCTGCCCCGCTTTGAGAGGCCTGCGGTCACAGAGCGGCCCTGTGTCAGCGTTTGCATTGCTGAGCAGTGCAGGGCGTTCGTTCACCTTCCTCTCCACCTGCAGCCAGGCCGCTGCTCCATTCGGAGCAGCATGCTCCCTCTCTTGGACTTGGCCCAGACCTTACCCAGGTGATCTACAGGGCTCCAACCTCGAGACAGCTCTGTTGGTGACTGTTCTGTTTTCTTTGGTTTCCAGCACCACTTTTCCTCCCAGCCTCGGCTCAGCCCTGTGCTTACCTCTTGGATGTGGTCCTTAGCGCCGCGGTAGACAGTGGTGGTGGTGGTGGCGGTGGTGGCGGTGGTGGTATATCTCTCAGAGAGCACTGACAGTCTCGGTCCCTCTAAGTCAGAGTCTGAACAGGCTTTGTGGCGATTCCTAGAAGTTAGAGTGTCAGAGTGAGATGGAGACAGAAAAGCCAAATATGTTTTTTAAACTATGTAAGGGAACGGATCACCACTGCAGGCACCCGAGGCTCAGTTCACTGGGGCTCTCATGAATGTGAGTAAAATGTTCCACAGAGAACGTAAGCCGTCCCTCTGAATGTCTAAAGCCTGGTCCCTTCTTGGGACCCATCACCCAACCCAGCCTGAGTGGTCCTTCAGGGGCTACTTCTGTAGAACTTTAGGGAAGGAGGCCTCTCTCATGGGATGGCCAGTCAGGTATTGCTGTATCAATCCTCCACAGCCAAGTGGACTTCGACACCGTCTCACAGAGGTCAGAAGTAGCTTCCTAGAGGGCCTTAGAAGGAAAGACTTTAAGCTAGTGACCTAATATGCTGGTTCCAGTCGTTAGTGATCTAACATGCTGGTTCCAATATGACTGGCGGGCTTTCCTCCTTTTGCTGCCCTTCCCCCTCCTCCATTCAGAGGAGGAGCACCAAAGACTCTTGGCAGGGATGACTGGTGCTCTTTAGACCCTTTCTCACCCCACCCAGTGCCTATCCTTTTCCAAGTTAACCAGCCAGTAAATTAACGAAGTCAATCCCGATGTGACAGGCTAACCTTTCAGCTGTGTGTTAGTGTTGTTTTTAGTTTTGTCTGTCTATCCTAGGAGATAGGTAGCCTACATTGTGTTCCTTCAGGTAGCGTCCCCAAGGAGCTGACGGCAGATAATGCCAGTATGGTTATTTATCTTGTATTCTAAATGTCTATGTTCTTGGAAGTTTGGAGGATTTTTCAGGAGAAGGAGGAGGGGGAGGAAGAGGAGGAGGAGGAGGAAGAGGAAGAAGAAGAAGAAGAGGAGGAGGAAGAGGAGGAGGAGGAAGAGGAGAAGGGAGAAGAAGAAGAGAAGGGGAGGAGGAAGAGGAGGAGGATAAAGAAGAAGAGGAGAAGGAGAGGAGGAAGAGGAGGAGGAGGAGAAGGAGGAGGAGGAGGAGGAGAATCTGGAGATTTTGTATGATCGTGACTCAGGAATCCTAGAGATCGTAAGACCCAGGCTTACTTTTCTGCCAGGGCTTCAGGATTGGCATCCTCAGAGAGTATGTGACACATACAGTCCCTACACCCAAGCTGGGTACAGGAGTACCAGAGTGGCCATGTGGACAGAGATGCTGGCGACCCTGCAGTAATTAGGGAGACAGATGACAGCACTGTCCATTCAGTACTTTGTTGTGGTGTAGAATTTTGAGCTTTTGATGTGACCCACAGGAAAAGGAAGCAAATGGAGAAAGGGCTAGTTTCCTGCCAGCCCAGAGCTGAAGCTTAAAGTTGGTGATTTATTATATATATATATATATATGTGTGTGTGTGTGTGTGTGTGTGTGTGTGTGTAATTTTTCCAAATTAGGGCTCCTACCACACAAACTATTAATTGTGTGTTTACTATGTGGCAGGCATTGCACACAGCACAGACACACACACATGTGTGCACACTCACACACACACATGCATACATGTACACAAAGTAGTGCATCCATCTTGGCTTGGTCCTGGAAACCTGACTGAGTTGAGAAGAAAATGGAGAAGGGACACACACACTGACACACGTCCAGGAAAGCTGGGATAGGGAGGGCTGCACTAGCTCTGACGGAGCCGCATCAGCTGCTGCCGGAGCCTCATAGCTTTTACTATGCGCAGCACCATGGGGGTGGGTCAGAGAGTCCTTCCTCGTAGGTTTCTGTAGGTGAGCCATCTACAGGGGCTGGGGTGGCACTTCACCAATTTGCGTGGAAAAACAAAACAGTAACACAGGTACCGTTCAAATGGCACCAGATGGTTTAATATCACACAAGACATAGCTGAAGAGAGAATATGTGAGCTCAGCGGAGACAGCCAGAGAAATCCTATACATTGCAGTAAAAGTCAAAGGTGGAGAAATACAGAATAAGGTTTAATGTAAGTTCAGTGGGAATTCAGAGGGATGTAGGAGAGGGTATGAGGAGGCACAGCCTCCTCAAGTCAGGTTTGACATAGGATTTCAAGATTTGCTGAACACGAATCCTTAATTTTAGGGAGCCTGATAAACCCCAAAATGGGATGAAGAAAGAAAAACATTATACTCAAGTCAACGCAGGGAAACTTGAGGATATCAGACACTATTAAAAAAAAAAACTGGAAAGAAAAGCATAAACTACCAAAGAAAGATAACTAAACTTCCATTTCTAAAGTAATATTTTAAAGCATTGAATCTAAACCCAGCGGTTATCTATTCGTTCTAGTGTCCGCACAACAGAACATCCTTCGGAGGTACTGAGGAGGAGGGAAGTTAGACAGATGCGAGCTGTATTTGTATACTTGGGTTGTAGGATGTCCAGAAGTCAAGCCTGAGCCGAGAGCTGCGAGCTTTCTCTCTGCCAACCGGTTTTCGCATTCCAGAATGTGCTATGCAGGCTCTCGGAGAGAAAGGTCATCAGCAGCCTCCCCCAGCTGCAAAGGCTACACTCTAGCACCACCCTGTCAGGTGAGATGTGCCCATGGGTGTGGAAGTGGCATTATCGTTATGGGGACAACTCAGTACTTTCTGATGGGATTTTTGGTCAACTCCACAGGAGTGACTCATACCAGTCGCTATAAACCCGGCCTATGACTGGAAAGCTCATAGTCCCTAGGGTGGAATTTACTGTTGTAGTTTTTTAAACTACATATGGTATCAAACTGTGTCCGAAATAGTTTTAAATTCGATGTGTCATTATCGTGCGCGTGAGTGTGTGTGCCGTGCATGCATACGCACGGCACGATGCACATTTGGAAGTGAGAGGGCAACTTTGTGGAGTCGGTTCTTTCTCTCTTCTTTAACATGGTCCTCAGAGGAGCACTGTTGGCAGCGAGTGGCGGTTAATGCACAGCTAGTTAGATGAAAAGGTGAGGTTGATGCCTGGTGAGGGCTTATCCACGGGCAGGACATTCGTACCATTCTTTCCAAGTCTCATGGGAAAAGGTACGTGGAGCCGAAGCCAAAGGATGGGAAAGACTGCTATGCAATGCCGTTTTCTGGAGATGGGGGCGCTGCTGCACACACGAGCAGCTGCAGCGGCTTCCGGATGAGATCCTCACAAGACTGGCCCTGTTAACAGCGCTGTGGTGGGTGGATGAGGGTGGTAATGGTTGCCGTGTGTGTGTGTGTGTGTGTGTGTGTGTGTGTGTGTGTGTGTGACAGAGAGAGAGAGAGAGAGGGAG
>NW_021604656.1:7678413-7685330 GCF_004785775.1 Grammomys surdaster
GAGAGAGAGAGAGAGAGAGAGAGAGAGAGAGAGAGAGAGATTCCTCTGTGGTGTAAAAGCCGGTAAGGTTTCTTACTCGGATAAATGGCCCCCACTCTGCTCATACCATACACAGAATGCATAACAAGAAGCTCCAAATTGTTGGGCTATACCTAGGAAACTCAAAGAAAGCTGTAGACATATTTCCAGGCCTCTTTCTTACATGTTAGTAAGAATGAATAGCATGAACTGCTATACTGCCGAGTGATATACTCAGAGAGAAGATATACCTAACCCTCAAGAGACCTGAGGCCTCAGGGAGTGGAGAGGCATGGTGGGGGGTGGGGACATGCTCTTGGAGACGTGGAGGAATGGTCTGAGGAACTGTGGGAGGGGAATGAAGGGGGTAATGACTGGACTGTAAAAAATTAAAGTAATAAAACAACAACAACAACTTTTAAAAACAGCATCAACACATACCCTATAACTAAGACCCAGCCTGTCACAATGTGTGCAGTGTTTCCAAGGAGAAGGGCAGACATCTTTATTGGAGATAAACTTTTAAGTCAAGGGTCAGATTTTTTTTTTTATGCCCTTTAAGACTTAATATTGTAGAATGTCTTTTCTCCAAAACTTTATAGATTATTCTACAGATCATACATGGTGAAAGCTTTCTTTGTCTTGTCATGCTTTTTTTGTGGAGCCTGACAACTGAATTCTAAATTGTACATGTACAGGGCCGTGAGTAATGACAACATTCTTTTTAAAAAAAATTTTTTTTAACCCTTTAAGAATTTTATATATGCCTACAGTGTATTTTAATCAGATTTACCCACTATTTCTCCCCCAGCTCCTCCCACCTGTCTCAACTTTTTGTCCTTCTCTCCATTTAAATAACCCACCCAGTCCAGTCCACCACACACATGTCCCCTAACCCTACACTGCCAACCTCACCAACTACAAGTGGGAGGAGGTTGGCACTGGAAAGGAGCTGTGCCAACCTGTTGTATACAAATACAAATTGGAATCTGTTGGAATACAAAGCAGAACACACCTATTCTTATGTTATTGATTTCTTAGATTAGAATTCAAAGTAGTGTGTTTCCTCATGCCATCTCCACACCCTGTCAGTACAAGAAAAATAATTTTACGAAATATCTTGAATTGTCCGAGTCAAAGGCAAAAATGGAGCCAGACCTCATAACACACAGTTAGGATAGTAAAGGAAAAACACACAGATTTAATTAGTCACTGGGCAGCCTATCCTGAGTACCCCCTACGCCTCACAATGATAGACCCCTCGTTTGACTTCAAGGAGGACCTTGAAGTCCATATGGGGAGGCCCATCATCAAAGAGGAAAAGGTGACAGGCAAGCTAGCTTTGACTTCCAATTTCACCTGCAGTAAGACTTCAGAGAAGGAAGGCATTACTAGAAGCTGGCTTACATGGGGTTTGCCTGCCCCTTTGGAGTGAGCGCCTAGTGTCTCAGATCACATTTAAACAAAGTAAGTAAAAGACAGGATGCAGATATTCACATCAGCCAGGTGACAGGAGGGGTTAAGGTATGGCTTCAGTACAGACACTGGAAGTTAAGAAAGTCACCTTGAGGTGGAGGACAATGGTGGGGGTGTCTGTATTGCCTTGGAAATATATTTATATTGGATATATATTAAAGGTGAGAAATAAATTGTCATCCTATAAGAGTTAAGATGATCTCCACTTGAGCTCCTGGGAGACACGACAAAAATTTTTTTAAATAACTTTACAAGAAAGCAATAGCAGTAAATAAGTAAAATAAATAAATAAATAAATAAATAAATACTAAATCTGCCACATGTTGGTCCTTTGGAGAACCAACCACCCTGTATCACTTAGGACTCTTCCAGCTAACAACAGAAAACTTCAGCAGTTTAAAACCATAAAGGGATCCGTTGGTTCCACTAGTTATCAAGTTCTGTGGTGGGTGGGGTGACTTGCTTTCAAGGCTCGGGCTGTTCTCTTTCTTCCTCAGCTGGCTGTCGGCCTCTGGTTGTTAGCCAAATAAATCTGCTCTGTCAGTTCCTGCAATCACATGTAACCTTGCCTATGGCTTTCTAGTTCCTACGTCTGCAGGGCAAAAATCCTACCTAAGATAGGTGGAACTCTCCTGGGTTCAATCTTACAATGAGGCTGATGCTACGCTCTGTGACCAGCCTTTTCTGCAGCGTGTGTGCCTATTCCTAAGTCAGACAACAGTGGTAAGGGACATTTAGAAGAGTTGGGTTCCAACTTCAGAACCTGGCCCAGGACAATGCCCTCTTAGAACAAACAGTTTCTCCCCAGAAGTTAGACTAAACCCTCAGGGGAACAACTGTGATACTCAGCACCCCACAGACTACATAGGGTTCAACAATTAATGGCTATTGAGAAAGTTCTTACCAATCTAGGTGGTTCTTAGCAGAACGTGTGTGGTGACACTTGAAGCAAAGTTTGGAGCTGCCCAGCCCAAGCAGACAATCGAAAAGGAACATGGCTATCTATGGCTAAATCCTTCCTTCTTCACGGTTCTTGTCTCAGGGACAAATGTCTCTACATTTCTGAGACTCTCATATGAGCTGTCTTCTCATGTGTTTGGCCAATAAGTAGTGCCCAGAGAACAGGGAGAGAAAGGACAGGCACATGATGTTTCTGCTTTGTGACTTAAATATTGTTTCTTATTTTGAGACAGGATCTCTCTGTATAGTCCTGGTTGCCCTGTAACTCACTCTGTAGACCAGGCTGGCCTCAAACTCAGAGATCTGCCTGCCTCTGCCTCCCCAGTGCTGGGGTTAAAGTCGTGCGCCACCACTGCCCGGCTGACAGCATCATTATCATTGCTCAAGCCTCTTCTGAGTCTATGAATGCCTGATGTGTTTCCCAGAGTCCCCCAACATCACTTGCCCGTGGTTCCTGGTGCCGCTTGCTCTCTTTCTGTCCCTCCAGCCAAGGGGCAGAGCTACCCACGGTCACAGAGCTACCTACGGTCACAGAACAGCTGGTGGTTACTGCTCTTTGGCTTGTATCACTCCCTGTTCAGTCTCTCATCTCTTCCATATACATCTTTCCCAGGGAGCCCAATCTCCACCATCAGCTTCCCTCTGCTTTAAACCCTTAAAGAAGTTTCTACTTCCCTGGTGTTTTAAATACAAGTTCGAATTATTCTCAGCCTCTTGTAGCCTGGAGAAGCAAGGGTTAGCGTTGAACCAAATTAGGCAGAGAGCTCCAGGGCTCTGCCGACTCAGTCCGTGCACTCTAGCAAGCGTCTCTCCATGGGAGGTTAAATGCATCTCTGTTCCTTCCTCCCGTGTCTGGAGGCAGGGGCTGAGGGGGCGGTGCCCTTGGGGATGAGGTCCTGTGATTGTCAATAGCAGTAATGACAACTGACTGAGCATTTAGGTCTGATTTATAAGGAATGCTAGGTTTGCATTAGTGTAGTAGGTTTAAAATAACATCCATGCATTAGATGATATTCAGATTTAATGGAAAAATAATGACTGCATTAAATCAGGGTTTATTGTTATGGAGAGTTTTAATTTGGCAGGGACGCTTTCCTTTTGCGATCTGGAAAGAGCTCGGTGGAGGAAGGTGGGGCTTCCATGCTGGTTATTGACCTAGATCCATTTTCCACTCACCCGGGCATGAGTTCACCTTCTAAACAGGTAAACCTTTTCCCTCTCTTTTATCCTCCCCTTTCACGTTGAGTATCCACTTCTTAAAACCGTATGGGTTAATTTAAAAGTAATAAAAATTAAACAGAAGCCATACATCTTCTTTGCTTTATGAAATGGAGTTTCCATTGTGGACCTTTTTTTTTTTTCCTTTAAGAGGAAATGCATCATTAGAGCCTGCATTATTTATCAGAGAACCTAATGAAATCATCGCAACAATAGCCGAAGACACGCAGCCTGGTGCTCGTTCGAAACATTGACTATAAAATCTGGTTAATCACCGTGGGACCCACACTCCTCCCACCTCATCACACGGTGCTGAAGTCATGGAGGTTTTAATGTAAAAGCCTCAAAAATATTTCTCCTCTTACTAGTGTTTTTATTATTCATAACTCGGGGTGATCGTGAAAAATCAGCCTGCATTAGTGGAGGCAGAGCTGTTAGGGGATTTCACCGTACCGAAGATCGAAAAGATTGTCTCCCATTTCTTAGTCTCCTATCGCCGTGGTGCCTTTTGATTTATTCATCTTCTCACCTGTATAGGTTAACTTGTTTTATAAGGAAGGAACAGAGTAAGAATGAGGGGAGAGAGAGAGAGAGAGAGAGAGAGAGAGAGAGAGAGAGAGAGAGAGAGACTGACTCCATTTGGTATACAAATGTCTGCAGTGTTACCCACAAAGGACAAGGACCTGAAGTCAACAGCTGGGCCTGTTGCCTCTGTCCCCACCTCCATCAGTTTGGCATCCACCCAGGACTGGGCTTTGAGGTTCTAAGGAGGCTTGGGAGTTCCAGGGCCAAAGGAAAGTTTAAGGCACCTAGGCTAGGACCTTTGTCTCTCATGCTAAGGCTACAGGACACTCACCTTGCCTCCTGACCCTGCATCTGCATCTGCATCTGCAACTGCATCTACATCTGAGGACTCCTCTCGCCCTCACTAGCCATCACTTTCCCTCAATGAAACTTCACTCTGAGGAGCATGAGAGCCTGCAGGTGGCTTCATGGGTGCAGAAATAATTCTGCGTATCCAGACATCCGAGGAAAGCAGAGCAAAGGTTTCCCCTGGTATAGTGTACCACTAAGGCTGTCTGGTGACCAGAGATATAGTTTGGTGTCTGGAGTCTTGCTGTTTTCCAGGTAGCATTTGCAATGGTGTTTTAGAGTCGAGAGATACAAGAGCCATGGACGTTTTCTTCCCTACCCATGATGACCAGACTATCAGGTTACAATGCATAGAAAGGATGACAATCTTTATAGCCCTGTAGCCTTTTTGTGGTTTACTTTAAACCTTTCTTGGTCCTCTCATTAATCCTTTGCTTTTGGGATCGTATACACAGCAACTTATTCTTCCTTGACCCCTCCCTCCTTTTTTTTTGTATGTAGCAAGAACACAGTGATCAAGAGAGTCACCACCATGTTGTACTATCTGTCTTTTGGCTACACTCGGTGGTCCTGGATGGTCATCTTATACAAACTTGTACAAGCAAGCCTGTACAAGCAGGCCTTCCCTAAGCCGTTTGTACCCAGGGCTCTGTTTACAGCCAGTGTCTCCAGGTTGGGGTGAGCCATGGCTATGGTGCTTGGGGCCTATGAACCTCCACAGAGGATGGAAGAAGTGCAGCTGCATGCCTAGGACCCCCCTGCCCTGGAAGCTGGCTGCCTGTGCCTTTCCTGGGATGTAGCTTTCCCAGGACTCTACCAGGCCCATCTATTTCCATCTCTGCTTCCTGTCTAATCACGATTCTGTTACTACAGCCACGGAGAGCCTATTGATTGACAGTGCACATCTTCATAAACGAGCATCTAGTACCCACGGAGTGTCACGCCACAGCAGGCTTCCCCGCTTTTATTTAACTCATGCTATCAATGCAATTTTTTTGTACTTTCCTCTTTACTGTTTAGCTTTTGTTGTCCTTGTGTGTGTGTGTGTGTGTGAGAGAGAGAGAGAGAGAGAGAGAGAGAGAGAGAGAGAGAGAGAAGAGAGAGAGCAGAGAGAGGGGGAGTAGGGGAGAGAGAGGAGAGAGGAAGAAGGGAGGGAAGGGGAAAGAGAGGAAGAGTGAGTGAGAGAGACAGGCAGGCAGGCAGGCAGGAAGAGAGAGAGAGAGAGAGAGAGAGAGAGAGAGAGAGAGAGAGAGAGAGACTATGTAGCTCTGACTGGCCTGGAACTCATTTTGTAGACCAGGCTGGCCCCAAACTCACAGAGATATACCTCACCTGCCTTTATATCCTGGTTTGCTTGGAATAAAGGCTTATATCACCACATCCATCTGGTATTTATTTTATGTATATGTGAATTCTCCTGTATGAGTGTATATGGACCGTGTGCATGCAGAAGCCTGTGGAGGCCACAAGAGGGCACTAGAGCCCCTGCAACAGGAGTTACAGATGGTCATGAGCAATCGTGTGGGTGCTGGGAACTGAACCTGGGTCCCCTATAGAGCAGCGAGTGCTCCGAACCTCAGAGTTTCCTCAACAGTCTCACCAAAGCTACAGTTTTGGTTTAGGTGGATTGGAAAAAGTAGGGAAGAGGGCCCTGGGATCGACAGAGGCCAGTTCTGGTGCCCTGCTCTCCAACCTGGCACTTGACGGAGAGGGTGAGCGTCACAGGTGTCAAGATCAGATAGATGTGTGTGGTGGAGCATCATTTTGATAACAGGAGTGTCCTCTCTGGATCTGAATATCTGTTGTTCCTGATAGAGAAACGGCTCTTGTTCCTTCCACATAAACTCAGGGAAAAGCCCTGCTGAGAGTTGCATCTTCTGACCAATCTTTAGCTGGAGTCGGGGAGGGCTCCTGCTTCGAGTCAGACTTCCCCATCTACTTCCTGATTCTTGCTTCTTTACACTGAACCCCAGCTTTTAAGCTCAACACCTGAGAACCGGCTGCCTGTTCTCCATATTATTCTGACCCTCAATATCTGTGCCCAAAGAGAGGATCAAAAAGGAGAGGAAAGAAGAGGAGATGTTAGTTAATATCTCACAGTACCACCTCTCCAAATAAGCCAATTTCTTCTGTCCCTTATAGTTTGATTGTAAAGTTAAAAAAATTACTAAGTTTACTGAAATTTTGCTAAGGACTTTTTGATAAGTAGTATAGTATCAAACTCCATAATTTCTTCTCTTTCTTTCTTTCTTTCTTTTCTTTTCTTTTCTTTTCTTTTCTTTTCTTTTCTTTTTTTTTGAGACAGGGTTTCTCCTTTATGTAGCTTTGGTTATCCTGGAACTCACTCTGTAGACCAGGCTGGCCTCAAACCC
>NW_021604656.1:7685730-7699409 GCF_004785775.1 Grammomys surdaster
TTGGTTATCCTGGAACTCACTCTGTAGACCAGGCTGGCCTCAAACCCAGAGATCTGCCTACCTTGCCTCCTGAGTTCTGGGATTAGAGGTGTGCCTGCCTGGCTGTCTGTATTTTTATATACGGAGGATGAGTGAAGTTACTAATATCTGTTGATGACAGAGCTTTGCTCATGAATTACAGTTTTCCTCAGTCACCGTGGAGATGGGATCATTCCTTTTAACAAGGAAAACTCTGGGCCTGTATGATAAGTTGACACTATAGGTCACATTTGATGATTGCTTGTTTTAAACAGTGGTCCATATGTCAAGCACACTGGAAAGAAGTGTTTACCCGCATGCCATCACCTGCTGTATTTAGGTAAAACTGTGTGTGTGTGTGTTCTAACCAATCAGAAGGCGAGAATAAAGACACACCACCTGTAGTAATACTTTAAATTATTTCTTGCCACGAACACTGGCAGACTCTCATTTCTTCTTTATAAAGGGATCCATTGAACTTGGGTTTTGCTTTCGACAAAAATTTACCAGGCATATTTTCCTTTGAATTGCAGCATTTTAAAATTCATGTTTGTAATTTTTTCCTCTGGTTGAATGTATGTTTTGCAAAACTTTATTTCTTTTAGCTTTGTGTCAACGACATAACTGACACAGGGTGATTGTTTCAGCCCAAAGAGAGAGCGAATTGTTTCTGACGACAGAGAAAGGAAGTACTAAATGACTGAGGGGAGGGGTGGGCTGGGGAAAGGACCCTGGTTAAACTGGAGGAATTGGGGTGGATTATTATAAAGGAATCAGTTATTGAATGATCTGGAGGTGAGGTTCAGGATGAAAGCCTTTCTGTGGTGCCTGCGTCTATATTAGCTCTACCTAGCAGTGAATTGCGCTAGTGTGTCTACAACATGGCAGTCAGGGCGCAGGAATCTCAGGAGCATCTGGTTCACCTGGCCACTCTTGTGCACCAGAAGGCTGCATGCTCCAAAGTTCTTCCAAATGCCACCTCTGACATGTGCTAAAACGATGAGTTCTAGAATGTTCTCACTGATAGATGTAGGAGCTGACTGTGGACACCTGAATGAGGACAGAGAGGGTTTGCTGATGCCAGCTCTTCACACAGAACCCAGATGTCAGGTCGAGGAAGTGAGAAGAGGTGTTTAGAATCAGAGACGAAATCTTGCCCTGAGAACAGGCTGGCAGAAACAGGAGCGGCCTCACCTGCAGAGACTCTACCCTTCCTTTGCGCTGGCAATGGCTCTGAACCCTGGATCTTGTCCCTCCAGCACAGCCGTTTGGATGACTCTCCATTGCTTTTCTGTACTTTCGCCAGAGTCAACCCCCAGGAGGAAGCAGGCAACTGGCCCTAGAGAAGATGGTTTCCTCGATCCCACGATGTGTGTGTGGCAGGGCAGCTCTCTGCCTTGTGGCTTTCTAGAGTGAAGGTTAGACCTTGCCGCCAAGTTGGAGTCATGCATCTGAGAATATCTTCCAACACATACATTACATATGCATGCTCACAAGTGTGTACACACACACACACACACACACACACACACACACACGCTTCTGAAGCCTGGCAGCAAAAATATAAGTGACATCAGGACACTGTATGGGAATATGTATTGCTAAGGTCCATGTTCAGTTTTTCTTGGGAAAGGCCAGGCTCAATGGGCTTTCTCACCAGAAGACTGCTAGCATGGCTGAATGGATGGAACATTGACAGGACTGTAGGTGCCTTCCTCCTTATTTTCTGAAGGAACGTTTTTAAAGTCCTTCTTCACCTTCACTAATCTAAGGCATCAAGACTTCTCACACTCAACCTTGACGAGCTAGCTTCTTATGCCCACTTGTTACAATTCTAAGTATTACAAAGAGACCCAGACTTCTGGAAACTCTGAGGCTACATTAAGGGCTCACGGATAGTCGATATGTTACCACGAAGGTAGTTTTACTGGCTAACTTTTTGTAAACTTGACACAAACTCAGATCATGTAGGAAGAAGAAACCTCCACTGAGAACATGTGGCCGTCAGGTTGATCTGTGAGCAAGCCTGTAAGCACATTTTTCTTGATTAATAATTGACCTGTGAGGCCCCAGCCCACTGTGGGCATTGCTACCCCAGGACTGGTTGTAGGAGATGTGAGAAGGGTAACAGAGGGGCTGGAAAGATGGCTCAGTGGTTAAGAGCACTGTCTGCCCTTCCAGAGGTCCTGAGTTCAATTCCCAGCAACCACATGGTGGCTCACAACCATCTGTAATGGGATCCGATGCCCTCTTCTGGCAGGAAGGTGCACATGCAGATAGAGTAGTCATATATATAAAATAAATGAATCTTTAAGAAAAAGAAAAGAAAAGAAAAGAAAAGTAACAGCAAACCAGTAGGCAGTGATTCTCCATGCCCTCTGCTTCAGTTCCTGTCTTGGCTTCCCCTCATAATGGACTATGACCTGTAAGACAAATGGCCCTGTCCTTCCCCAGGCTGCATTTGGTCAGTGTCTTATCACAAGAAGGGAGAAACCGAGAAGCAAATTCAAGAACAGTTGAGCAGCTGGATCATTACTCAATACCAGCAGCACCTAGCTGGGGCTTTTCCTTTCTGGATTCAGGCTTCTATCCCAACCCCAGTGGTTCTTCCATCACAGAGTTTTTCTGACCGAAGCATCTCCATTTGCTTTTGGCAAGTGGTACAACTTGCTTGAACAAGTTAATGAGGGTTTAGAAAATGTTTTAAAGGATAACATGAATGAGAGACATTACACACCACAGATGCAAGCCAAGACTCAGATTCTCTGATACCTCAAAACAAATGTCCTGCCTATTTTCAGAGCACAACGTAAGAGCATATAATTCAACAACCGGACAACGGCTGACCTTTAAACGCTCTCAGCATAGAAGACTGTTTCTATCTATACTCATAGGTGACGTCTAGACTTTAGGTCAGAGTCACATTTCATTTGAGAATTGCTAAGCTGAAGAGTCTGTCTTCATGTAAACCCAATGCCCCGTTCTCTGGCAGTGTGGGGAAATATAAGTCATCTGCTGCTTTGACTCAGCACTGAAGGCTGGCTTCAAATCTTTTTCACCATATAGTGTTTCTGTTTCTAGTCCTGGATGCTTTCTTTTTACCTTTAACTCCTGTAAAACGCAAAGTTAGCATGAGATAGTCATTGTGTGAGGTTTTGGCCTTACTGTGCGCTAGGTTGTGCGTGCCTGTGAAGGGCTTATGTTTCACTTCCAGCTATCTATCTACTTTGAATACAAGCCCTTGTCCTTCTATGAAATGAGTGTTAGTTGTGTCTCCCAAAAGTTACTCAGCTAAGAGAGGCTTCTGAGAAGATGGGAAACTCCAGATTTTTCAAAAGGAGTCATAGCCGAGGGGCTTGTGCCTGTGAAGGGCTTATGTTTCACTTCCAGCTATCTATCTACTTTGAATAAAAGCCCTTGTCTTTCTATGAAATGAGTGTTAGTTGTGTCTCCCAAAAGTTACTCAGCTAAGAGAGGCTCCTGAGAAGATGGGAAACTCCAGATTTTTCAAAAGGAGTCATAGCCGAGGGGCTTCTGCCCGGCCTGACTTCTCAACCTTCTCTCCACGGCAGCGGAGAATCCTGTTGGCTCCACACAGCCATTTTTGTCTCTTCTACTGCGGACATCTTTGCCCTTTGTGGGACTTGCTGCCTTAATTTCTCTCTTTCTCTCTTACACCTCTACTCTCCCTCCCTTTCCGGACCTCTCCTGCTGTATGCAATCCCACCCCCATAGCTCTTTCTAAAACAAAATTTAAAAAGCCAAGTAAATTCAGAAGACAGAAATAGAAGAAAAGAAGTGGAAAAATTTAACTCTTCGGCTAACAACAAATGTCTTTCCCAGGGGGGTTTTCTCTACGGTGACGTGTTTCTGCTCCTCCAAAACTCATATTGAAACCCAACTACCAATATTACAGCTTAGAATGCTGGCATGTGGAGCCTTCCTGAGACTGGGTCATGGGAGATAACCCTTCGTGGACAAGGCTAGCACAGTTTGAAAGGGGTGGTCATGTGGTAATGCTTCCACCATGTGAGTGAGAAGCAAGGAGGGCCATGGATGAAGACGGAGTCTCAGAGCCCACGCTGTGTCTGCCAGCCACGTGAACTTGAACTCCTCAGCCTTTAGGATGGAAAGCGATCCATGTCTACCGTGTCTGAACTGCCTCGCCTATGGTCCTTTGCAACGTGAATTAAAATATTTGTCCACAATTTCTATTTCAAGTTCATATCACTTCTTTCTTTCTAGGCCCATTCCTTTTTGTTTTATCTTTTTCATCTTCTTTAGCTGGAATTATTCTGGCCAGAGTCACCAGGGTTTTGTGCTGACAAATTCAACAGATTCGGCAGGTGGCAATGGCACATGCATTTAATCCTAGCACTCTGGAGGCAGAGGCAGGTGGATCTCTGAGTTCGAGGCCAGCCCGATTATAGATTGAGTTCTAGGATAGCCAGGGCTATGCAGAGAAACCCTGTCTGGAAAAACAAAACCAAACCACCAACATCCACCAGTCCCTTCTGAGTCCCCTCTTGAGTCATCACGTCCAACTCTTCTCCTGAGCCTCTCAGACTGTTTTCACAGACAGTTTTACATCTTTAGGGATCAACTTCTCTATTTTGGCTTCTTATTTTCCCCCGCCTTTAGATTTATTCCTTGAAGTTCCCTGTTTCCAGAGGGAGCCAGGCATCGTGGTGGGATGGCATGGCAGCAAGCAGCAAGAGCACGAAACTGACAGATCACGTCTTCAACCACACACAGAAATCGGAGGGAGCAAGGAAATGGGTCAAGGTTACAAACTCAAAGTCCCGCCTAAGTGATGTACTTCCTCCAGCAAGGTTGTACCTCCTAAAGGTTCCATAATGTCCCCTACCAGGATCACCAAGTGGGGACCAAGTGTCCCTAAGGGGGATATTTTGTTTAAACCACTATAGTTACTTACAGAAGCATAGATTAATCAAAAGCAGTTCTATCATTGAAAATCCCATCCCAGTTTGAGTGGTGACTACCAAGACTACATCTCTAGAGCTCTCTCTCCAGCACCCAGGCAGCTGGACAGGCTGGGAGTCTCCTTTCCTCATCTGCCATTACTGTTCATTTAACAGTGGGGAGGGAGGGACCACGATAATCCTCCAGGTTTCAGGACCTTCCTGAGGCTTGACTTGTTTACTTCCTGAATCTTAATGAGCCTCTATGTAGGGCAGAATGTGTGAATTCATAGGAAACTGCCAGATAGCACTACTCCCCCTTTAATAGAACACACTCAGTGGCAAAGAGGCCATGTAGCAGTCTCTTCCCAATGGCATTCAGTCATTATAGCACCAAGTCTCCATAACACCAAGCAAGGGAAAAAGATTTCAATATGTGGACCCATGGGGGACATGTCAGACCTCAACTGTGGTAACTTCATTAAATCTTATTTTGTTTATTCCCTCCCTTACTGAGTTCCAGACGCTGTCTCCATTTGCCTGGATTGTTTTCCTCTGGCTTTGTTCAGGGATTGATTCTCCTCTCTGGCTTTCCCACCCTTAGCCATCCATCTGGAAGTAGCTTTGAGTCCTGCTGTCATCTATGATATATACTATGTGTTTCTCCTGGACTCTTAACCACATTCTGCAATAGTGCCCTTATTTAATGTCTGTCTTGGCCATTGGGATGTACGCTACATGAAACTACATGTGTTTCATGCTGTCTGTATGTCAAGACTCACACTATCTGTTTTGGACTGTGGGATAAAAATAAGGCATTGAGTGTGTTAAGCAGGTGTGACACATTTCGATTAGATTAGAAATGTGGGCACATTCTGGTTATTCACTTAGAGGAATATGTTCACCTTGAGTTAATCAGATAGTTCCTGATCCTTCCCACAGAGAAGGCAATATCTCTGATGGTGAGAAGACCCCTTTAACCGTGCTGCTTGGAAACTATCATGTGTTCAGATTAGGTGTTCAAAGTGTGAACATTTACAGTGCTTGAAATGCCTTTCTAATGAAACTTTTTATGAGATTTTTTTTCTCTTTCATGTCCAACTTTCCCACTTACTTTTAAATTAATGACTGAAAATATTCCTCCATTTGACTTTCCAACGAAAGCACTGCTAGTTAATACTGACTCCAAGATGGAAAATGATCAGATGTTATGAATGTAAGAAGGGGGTAATATTCTGCTATGTAAGGCCCAGGAAGGAACATAAGCATCTTTCTACCCATGGATGCCTAAGAAAGAAATGTCCTGGGTTTGTGGTCTCAACATAGTTGATATCTAGACTTCTAGGGTCTTCTGTGCTAGGGATAGCAGGCAACTTCACACTCAGGATGGAAAGCTGCCTTCCTTGGAGGTGATCCTGCTACTATGTGTAGAGTAATTTCTGAGCCTCAAAATAGCCTGTGAGTGATGCAAAGCCATGGGCTTTTGTGTGGCAGCAGGTCCTCAAATGCCTGCTGGCTTGCTGACGGTGGAGCCACACTGTCTGACTCTTAGCTCCTTGTCTTAAGAGCAAGGCAACCTTGGCCAGTTTCCTCAAGCCCCTTACACTTTGATTTTTCTCAACTGCCAAAGTCGATGCAGCTGTGTCTGTGTTAAAATGTGTTGTAAGCTGCATACTGTATCAGATGCTTTGTAAGTGTTACTAATTCTTGCTGCTGTTCCTGTCATGACTGTTGCTGTGGACGTTACCTTGCAACTGAATGTGCTGATAGAATCCATGTTTTGGTACTCAGCATTCAGACTTTATCCTGTTGGAAATTTGTCTTCTCTGAGCCACTTACTCTGTCTACCCTTGTCTGACCTCCACACTCTGTTCTTGACGGATAACTTCGTTTGTCTGGATTTCCTGCTCTTGATCTTGGAGTGTCTCTCTGGGGTGTGACTGTTAGGGCCACTGGAAAGATGCAGTTGTGATCTTGGATCATCTTCCTGGGCTATGACTGGTAGTCCGACAGGTAGGAGGCACTGTGCTTTCCTGTCCTTCCTGGCCCTCTAGGACTGTCAGGACATGAGACATCCTCTGAAGAGGGAGAAGAGATTGAGCAAGACCTTAGTCTTATTAGTAGTATTTCTCAATGCCTTGAATTTTTAGCATGAAGCCAAAATAAAAGGATGATGTACCACATGCTGGGGTCAGCAATGGCACTGCCTTGGATGGGTCAGAGGACACCGGCTACCAGGAAGAGGAAACAGGGCCGTGCTTATCACTGAAGCCCTTTGCTGTCTTGGCTCCTTTCCTGTTCTGTCTGAGTCTCCTCTGCCTCCAAGTTGACAGAATTTGGGTGGTGGCTCTGTCTGTGGTAGACCCATTAGGCTCCTAAACATAATTAGAAACAGTCACAAGTATGGGTTCTTTGCCCTCAGTCGAGCCTATGGCAAATGTCTCGGTATTTATTCAGTTATTACCGTAGCCCAGAAAGTATGCAGGCATGTCGTGGTGTGAGGAGGGCAGTCTGTCCTGCTTTCCTCTCTCAGGAGTTAGATAGCTCTTCGCCGTTGAGATGTCATCACTTTTCAATTCCCTCCAAGTAACCTCACTCTGCTCCGTGTTTCTGTTTAAAGCCTTGTACCATCCTGGAGGAAAACCCCTCTGCTGATCCTTCTGGTTGTCAGTGTCTGGGATGCTGTGTTACCAGCAATGGACAAATGTAACTGAAGTTCTCAGAAAAGATTTCCTGCCTGTTGGGATTTCCAGACCAGCATGATGCCCTTCCCCGGCAAATGCGATGTGCAGTCCTGTCCACTCGTTGTGAGTGAGAGGCCTCTCAGACCTCAGAAACGCCCCTGCCTGATGCATGCAGTCAGCATGGCTATGGAGAGATGTGAGCCCCATCTACACAGACCTGGTGCAATACAGCCTGACCATAAATTCCTGATTACTCTTTTTTTTTTCTAGCTTTGTGAAAGCTTAGCTCGAAGGCCCTGCAGATCTTTTTTAAAAAATTCCCTGGCAGGCTTAGGAGCCAGGAAAGATTTAATTTCAGACAAGAATGTTGCTGTTTGTATCACTGAGTTCTTTATTTAATTACAGTAACACATTGTTTAAATTAGGTTTCCTTTGAAAAGAAATGGATGTTTAATTGGAGGGGAAAATATTATGTGAAAGCAGACGAAGTTTTGAGACACTGGAAACTCTGCCCCTCTGTCCCTCTCTTCTGCCCTCAGGAAGTCTGTCCTTCTCACCCGGCAGCTTTGTGCCGGGCTCAGATCATCGCCCTGTTCCCATGGTCACCGAAGGCCCAGCCCAGGTAGGCATTGAGGCGGGCTTCTCCTGTCCTCTCAAGAGCCTGTTCAGAATGGAATAGAGCAACTGGCTTTTCAGATCCCTCAACTTAGAAGAGTCTGTTGGTGACGGATTAAACCTGTCTTAAAAGGCCATGTAAGATCTGAGGCAGTGCCTCACTGCCCACTGGACAGTAGGCCCCAGCCCCGAAGGAGTAGAATTCCTCAGCTAAATTTTGTCCTATCTCCCCTTCCTCCCTTCTTCTTCTCTTTCATATTAAAATTATCACGTAAGATGGCGGAGTGATACACTTGATGGTATATTTGAATTAAGTCACTTTTTTTCCCACAGTCACATCCAGAAACATGTCCCAGTCCTCGAAGGTGGCATCACACTAAAGTTTGATTTCTACATGTCTGAACTACCTGTCTGTGTAGGTTACTGAGTTCATAGGTTAGATTCAGAGCTGGGTCCCAGTCTCCCTTTGCGTTTTGATGCCTTATGATTGTCTGGTCAGTGCTTCCCATATGAGGCTGTGCCGCTGTGCAGTTGAACTAGAACCGTTGTCTACCTTATTCTCCATCCCCCTATAGCACATGCATTTGCCGTTGACTGAACAGCCGTGCTGTGTCTTGTGACTGCCATGGACTATCTTTCTAGTCCAGAATATTCTGCAAATATTTGTGGAAGGTCTGTATGGAGCTCTGTAGTGGGATATCTTCCCACTACATTTGTATAAAGCTCAGTGATTGGGCTGCATGAGAGGTAGGAGGAGTGAGGAGTCGGAGAAGGAAAAGGGGAGAAAGAGGAGGAGCTGGAGGGGTGAGAGGTAGGAGCCATGGAGAGCCTTGCATGTATGGAGAGCAGCCCTGAGTAACAACTTATATCTAGGTTAGTTAATTGGTCAACACTTCTAATTGTGTGGGCATCTTGTTATTTGAGCATTACCAAATATATAAAGCTATTGGATAATCTTTAAACATTAGAGTCTCATTTCTACCGGGTACCTCGTGGGTGGCAGGATGGTCTGGGCTCAGCAAAGCATTGTGGAGACAGTGTGGCAGATTGGTAGAGCCATCTCTCATGATGGCATCTCGTGGGTGCCAGGGCCGATGCTTCTGGCTGGCTGTTTCTAGCTGTGGCACCCACGTGGCTTCTGACCGTGGAGCATGGCAGCAGAGCTAAGCAGAACCACCTCCACTTAGATATTCAGCCCAAGAAATAGCCGTTTTAAATATTAAACTTAATGAAGCTCATAGGGATAGCCTTCGTGGGAATCAAATAGGTGTTGGCGGCCATCTTTTCTGGAAGTCCCCCACACTTGCTGCTTTAGAGTGTCAGTCCGTAAAGAGGATTGCAAGTTCCTCTTCTCGGAGGCATCTATAGCTCCCTGTGCACAAATGCCTGTCTGGAACCTTCCCATCTCTCTCTTCCTGGGAGGGTTCAGCTTCAGTTCATGAGCCTGGATCCATTATCTCCATTTGGAGGTACTTTGCTATGGGATTTCAATCACGCTTTATCCACATTCGTTAAACATTTTTAAATGGTTGTAAACCTCAGGAAGGGTGGTGAATCTCAGATAGATGGAAGGTACCAAGGCTATTTCAGATGAAAATGGTCCCTCATTGCCCTTTAGGAGGTTCAAGGGTAGAACTGTCATGTCACCTACCTCTCTGAGTTCTCTTTTTGATGACTTGTTTTTGTTATATTTATTTATTACTGATATGTTCACTTCTTTGGTCTATGCCTTTGCTTACAAGGAGCAAACCTTTCAGATTAGACAGCACCCAGAGAAGGGCAAGACTGCAGCAGCCGGTTCATCTCAGGCTTCCGCTTAACGTGCAGATGTTTTCCCCCAGTTCACAGGCGTGTCCAACCTTTTTAGGTGGAGGCACAGCACTGTTATCTACAGAGTTCACACTGGAGAAATGTTTGATCAAAACAAAGGGACACACACACACACGCACACACAGAGACACGCCTGAAGATGTAGGTAAATCTGTTATTCTGTGTTGGTCTGTGTTCCTAGCCGTCCACGTGGCTTGCAGGTGGCAGAATCATTATTTAACTTATTTTTAATTTTAGTTCGTGAAGTAATAGAAAAATAGAGCAACTCTCTGAATGTGCTCCGAAGTAGAAAGGAGGAAGGGGGAGGGAGAGAGAAAGGGAAGGAAAGGGTTAACTTACACAATGTAGTGGCCAGTTGTATATATGCAAACATACAGACATGTAAGCATGCACGTTTAGCTAAAAATGGATGTGCAAACACATATACATATGTATATATGAGCAGGAATACAGATGCACACAGACACACAAAACAAATATACATATATCCAACATGAGTGTGTGTGTGTGTGTGTGTGAGAGAGAGAGAGAGAGAGAGAGAGAGAGGTGGTTTATTTGGGTTCACAGAGACTTTTAAAGATGGAATTGCCCATTAAATAAGAAGGGCAGTGAAATCTATAGATCCCTTTCCTAGCTCACATAGAAAACCTCAGATGGTGGTGGGCTGGGACTGATGGTTTTACATTCCCATGGTACAATTTTATATGTACGGGGGTGTGTGTGGCCTACATGTATGTGTAATGCCCCACGGAGGCCAGAAGAGGGCTTAGGTACCCGGAATTGGAGCTGCAGATAGTTGTGAGCCACCAGGTAAGTAGGCGTGGGGACCAACCCCTAGCAAGTGCTCTTGGCTGCCGAGCCATCGCCCCAGCTCGAGGTTCCCGTAGCACTGACTAGTGTTTACCACTCGGACGACACTGAGGTCAAGTGTAAGTTGCTCTTTGTCATCGGTGCAGTAATTAGGGAAAGTGCTCGTTACTAGAATCAGCTCCAACATTCAGTGTCTAATACACGGAGACACACCGCCTACCTGGGTGACAGACTGATGTGGGGGTCTATGGTGAGTGACTGCCTTCCCCACAAAGTCATTCAGAGCCGGGGCTCATTCTGCCTCGTGCCTGGAGCCCTTGGATTTTGGGCTTTCATATACAACAGATGGGTGTGGAAGTAGGGGTTAAGGTCAGCGTTATAATCAACGCAGGTCAGAAGCAGCATACACCACATCTGCTGCTCTTCCACTGGCACGTCTAGTTAATGGCCCCACTTAGTTTTAAGGAGACAGGAGACGGGAGAGGTTTCCAGGCAACCACTCTCCAGTACCGGCTATACATGAGAAGGGAAACTGAATGTCAGCAGATTGTAACTTTAATTCTTCCAAACCCTATTTTTAATGATGCTTTAACCTCCCATTCTAACCCACCACCCACCAGAGGTAATGGGAAAGAAAGGATATGGGGGAAGTGGACCTGTTTAGGAATGGTTCTTTGGAGCAAATCCCATCTGCGCTGTCCAGAAATCAACAGTCCACTGGTCAGCAGCGGTAGATCAATCCACTCAAAAACACTTCTCAGATATATCAACATCCCAGTTCCGCAATGTCAGGATAGCAGCGTGGTGGCACAACCCAACAGAAGCAGCCGGGCTTCATGAACAGGGACACCAGGAGGAGTTCTTGCCTGTGCCTCTCTCAGTGAAGTGGAGATCAGTGAAGATTCGAGACTAAGAAGTGTTTAGCTATACAAGCAAGCCAAGCTCCTCTCCCATTCTGCTGAGTCCTATTTACACCCCCTCCAAACATCACGTGTCCCCCACGGATCTTGTCTCACCACGTGTCTTGCCTCAGCAAGTGACAGTATGTCTTAGCAAAACTCCACGTGAGTCTGTCTCGGCTGACATTACTCTGCCAATCAGCCAGAGTCCACTGAAGTGGCAAGAAACTGCAGCACACCACCAGAAGTTTCTCGGTGCATTTCTTTCTATGGAGTGCTGACAAATGCAGCTCAACTATGTAATGTAAGGTGGACCAGTACATGCGTGTCATTAGTAAAGAATCCTTCATCACGTGTGTCCTTTCGTGTGCTTGCTTTAGCAAAACATCCTTTCACCTGTGTCTGCTTCGGACAAACACTCCTTCACCTGTTTGCGCAGCAAAACACAGCCCAACACAACTGACTCCCCAAAGAACCCTCAAGTTTCCACTTGAGCAGACAACTGACCACCTTAGGTGCAGTGGCTTGTCCTTGGCTCTCCTGCTCAGAAGTCAGCGTTTCCTTACGGTTTCCTTACACTTTACTGACTTCATACACGTTACTTAGAAAGTCCTTATGGTCCCTTGGGTTCATGTCCCCTGAGCTGTGTTCAGTACATCGCTTTGAAACATTTTGCTGACATCACGGGTTGGATGAGGATGCCCTGCTCTGGGATCCAGACTTCTGGTTGCTATGTCTGCCTGCATCTTGACTACTCCTGTCTCCGCCAGCTTCTTACAGGCTCCACACGAGACTGTAGTTTTGTTTTCTTCATTGTGGTAACAGACTCCTACAGAAATTCATGGCACACAATGCCTACCCACCTTAAATGCTGATGTTTTCTCAGGGTCAGAAAGCTGGGCTAGCATAGCAAGGAAGGGTCATCTCTATCCAAGGTAACTAAGGATTCAGCTTGGACGCTTAACTGTGACAAACACCCAGAGGATGGACTCTCTCATCTTTCCTGCCTCGTCTATGTAAAGACGTGGCTGTTGGGACTGTTGCCTGAGATTCACTAATGACAACCTCATTTGTTTTGGGTTTCCTCATAGTGTGGCAGTCTTAGGATAGTCAGAAAACTTTAAATGGTCGCCCAGGAGTCTGAGGGCAAGGGTTCTGACAAATGGGCAGAAGTCTGTCATACTCTCTCATTAGTTAGTATTTGGAATCACAGTGTGTAGCTATTGCTCAAAGCAGTCATCAGCCTGCTTGAAATCAGGAGGTGGGAACCTAGACCCCACCTCTTTATGGGAATAATTTCAAAACAGACACATTTTACAACGTGCACGGGTTGCTGTTCATTGTTGTGAACAGATAGCTTGGTGACTAAAGGCACTGGTTGCCTGGCAACCCAAGTTCAACCAATGGAACCCATGTAGAGGAAGGACAGAGCTGACCCCTGCAATTGTCTCTTTTTAAAATTCCTTTATTGTAATCCCATTAAGACCTTGAGACATTATGGAATCCCCATCTCTGTTCTGCATCAGCCTCCATGATGTGCCTGGGTCTTATGCCTGGCTGAGGTCCAAGCAGCTTACCACAGATGTGAATCAGAATTATATCACCCACAGTGTGTCAGAATTCTCACCTGGGGTTGTGTGGTGTTCTACAACCCCATGATCTTGCTTTGGGATGTTTATTTTCACTAATCTCTAACTGAAGTATAACTATTTTCTTTAAGAGTGTAGGGTGGCCGGGCATGGCAAACTCCTTTAATCACAGTAGGGAGGCAGAGGCAGATGGATTCATGTGAGTTCAAGGCCAGGCCAGGCAGGGCTACATAGTATCTCCTTCTCTCTCTCTCTCTCTCTCCCTTCCTCCCTTCTCCTCCTCCTCCTCCTCCTCCTCCTCCTCCTCCTCCT
>NW_021604656.1:7704409-7708638 GCF_004785775.1 Grammomys surdaster
GTTTCCCAGTAAAACTGGAACTCTATTTTTGTGTAGGCTGGCCGGCCAGTAACCCCCTGGGATTCTCCCACCTCTGATCCTCAGAGCTGGGGTTACAGGTGCCCATCACCATACCCAGCTGTTTAGCAGGTGCCAGGGCTCTGAACTCAGGTTCTCATGCTTATACACTGAGCCACCCCCAGCCTCCATTTGGCTTTTAAAAAGCAAGCAGGGATGTGTACTAGGATGCCAGCTGTGCTACATGTCTGGGCAAAAACTAGAGGAGCCTCTGTGAACAGAGGTTCATAGACACACACAGAACAGGACATGGCCGATGGACCAGGATGACAGAGGAGTCGCAGTTATTCAGGCTGATGGCCAGGGTCCCTGCCATTGCTGTCCGTCTCAGGGTATAGCCACTTCCTCCCCATGGACACAGCAGTGTCACTGTGACTTGACTTGGGAACAACTTCTCCTAGAGTCTGCAATAACACCTGGAAGAAAGATATTTCCTCTGTGTGTGTATATGTGTGCATGTGTGTTCATGTTTTGTGTGCATATTTATGTCTGCAGGGGAGAACACTGTGACAGGCGAGAAGACAGAGTGGTGTTTTAGTCTTTGTTTTTCATCTCGTTTGAGTTAAGGTCTCCTTGCTGTTCCTGGCTGCAGGCATCAGGTTAGGTTAACTTTGAGCTGGTGGGGATGCGTCTGCCTGCCTCTGTTCTCTACACTGAAGCATGTCGATTAGGTGCATGCCACTATGCTTGGCTCGAGGCTGGCTCTGGGGGTCTGAATTTAAGTCCTTATTGGCGCGCCATAAATTCTTTACCCACGAGCGCGTCTCCCCCGCCCCATTTCTGATTTTTGGATGACGATGCACAGGATGGTCCGGAGCTTGGAAAGCTTTTGCCGTGCCGGATGTCTGTGCGGCGTAAGAAGACCGTGTTGTTAACGTGATGAGTTAGGTTAGTTCTTCCAACCTTGGCCAGAGAAAACTCCTGCAGTGGGCAGCTGTTAACGTAGAAACTGGGCGGAAACTAGAGGAGCCTGACCAAGGTGTTCAGAGTGACTGACCACATTCCGCTCGCACCCCAAGGTCAGAGGGGGTGTAAAGCGTAAGAGCCTGAGCCTGAGGACCGGAAGGAGTTCTGTGAGATGCTGTCTTCTTGGCATGACGTAGATGCTCTGCTCGTGAACCGCGGCTACGGTCACCAACACAGCATCAAGCCGACACTGCAGCACACAGCACTGATTAGACTCAGTGACTTTAAAAGAGCCAGGAGACGACTGGAACCAGGAAGAGAGACACTTGGGGAGGTTGGGAAGGAGAGTTGGTTGGAGTCGAATATGACTGAGATTTATTATATACATGAACGGACTTGTTAAAGAATAACTAAGCAAGCCGGGCAGTGGTGGCGCACGCCTTTAATCCCCGCACTTGGGAGGCAGAGGCAGGCGGATTTCTGAGTTCGAGGCCAGCCTGGTCTACAGAGTGAGTTCCAGGACAGCCAGGGCTATAACAAAAAAATAAAATAAAATAAAAAATAAAAAAGAAAAAAGAATAACTAAGCAGTATCTTAAGAACGAGTGTTAAGGGACCCTGTGCTCAGGTAAGCAGTTATTGGCAGGTATATGCTTCAATGTCTCTTTAATACTTATTTCATTTGTAACTACGCTTACATGATTTTGGGGTGGGAATGTCACAGGAACACATGTGAACGCGGTGCTTAGCTTACCAAGGCCAGAAGAGGGTGTTAGGTAGCCTGGAGCTGGAGTTACTGGTGGTTATGAGCCAGGAACCCATCTCAAGTCCCCTGAAAGAGTAGCCAATGTTCTTAATTAATGAGCCATCTCTCCAGCCCTGCCTTCACTATATCTTTCAAGGGACCATAAAAGAATAGAGTATAAATGTAATTACATTTGTTTGGTTTGGGACACATTTGGCTGACGTATATGCTGATGACAACCAAAGCAACCCCCTATGGCAGACACTCTCGGAGACCCTCAAATGCTAGCTCAGCTGTTTCAACAGTCCCACAAGGCAGCTGCAGCGTTATCTTCATTCTGGTTTTCAGATGAGGAAACGAGGCGTAGACTAATGTGTTCAGGGTAAAAGGGTAAAAGGTTAAAAGGTCAACTTACACATAACTAGTATAAGGCTGAGGGGAGCTTGAGGCAGACAATGTGGCTGTAGAATCCAAGCTCTGTTGGATAATCCTACATCTCTGTTTCACACTGCACACACACACACACACACACACACACACATTGAAGAAATCCACACAGGAAGTTATCCATCTTCAGGTTCAGGATAGATTAACAATTCTTTACAATTCTTGACAACCATTTGTACATGGATTTTGAATAGTTAATGGCATTAAGATCTTTCTACATTCTCTAGCCCTGAGTTTTAAAAGACTCGGTTTTTATTTACGTGTGTGGATGCAGTACCAACAGTCGCCAGAAGAGGGCATCAGATCCTCTGGCGTTCCAGGCGCTGGGAACCGAGCTCTGGTTCTGCCACAAACAGTAAATACTGAAACTCTGAAAGGTGAGTACTCTGACCTTTCTCGTTAGGAGCATCGAGTGGGGGTAAGTAAAAGGCATGTGTTTGCTGGGCCTGAGTTACCTGTGACTAAAACCTCCAGCTCAGTTGGGTTAAGTAGAGAAGAGGAGGCTATCTTCTCACAGACTTGGAAAGTCTCAGGGAGAGCTGGGGCCAGACGAGTGATCTCAGCTATGGTTTCACGCCCTTACTTCTTGACTGCGCCTTCTATTAGCTTGGCTCTCCAGCTTGATTTAGGCATGAAGAGCTCAGGCCGTCTAACTCCTCGGATTCAAACCCCACTGGAAAGCAAAGACTTGCAACCAGGTTCCATTTGATTGGCTTGGATTGTCACGTGTCCTTCGAACCAATCCCCGCACTGTGGGATATTTGTCTAACCTAACATAAATGGAGTCGGTATTTTCTGAAGAGAGGTTGGGTGTGTAAGGGTACGTCCTTTGACGAGAAGTCACAGTGCTTAGCCTTCTGGAGACAATGTGGGCGGACTTGAGGAACACTTACAGACTTTCCTGGCCATAATGTGTGAACCGGTCAGTAAGCTCCTGGGCTGGCCTACTCTTATGAATTCCATTCTGAAACACTCTCCTCGGGACTATGCAAACTACAACAGCATACAGGACCTCTGTTTTCACAGGGCTGTCAATGTCTCCGTTAGAATGGCAGGAGAGTGCATCTGACCTTGATCTTTGGTCGGCACTTCCTTCCACACCCCCTCATTATGTCCCCCCAGTGGGTTTGAAGGGCTCTCACATCCTTTCTTCTGATCGGAGGGCCAGGGGAGGGATGTGGATAATGCATATTCCATATCTTTCCAGGCAATCTTCCAGCAAGCCATCACCAAGGCTCCAGTACAAAGAACATGAGCCAGGTCAGAATTCGGAGGGGACGCTCACTGCAAGGAGAAGTCAAACCGGGAGATTAATTCCATTTATCTCCCATTATCCTTACTATAAATAGCCAAGTGTATCTGTTGTTATTATTTATTTAATTAGTTGTTTATCTACTCAGTAAACAATTATCTAGTATCTACAGCGTCTCTCTGGCTCTGTGTGGTTCCGGGGGACCAGGCAGCCCCCTTTTGGGGGGGAAGTTTGTGTGGTGCACCCCTTTTACAGAAAGCTGGTGTCTGAGCTGAGCCCTCAGCCAATCCAGGTTTCCCACCAAACCTGTCATGCTGGGTTCTCCTTTGCTCGTATCATGTTTGTATCTTCCGTATGATATTCAAAGACAGGAGACGCACAGAAGTACAAGGGCTGGACAACAGGTCTAAGCCCCACACCCGTCACTGACTCTCAAGTCACTTTGCAAAAGTGACTTCATTTCTAGATGATTGTTTTCTCGTTGATTAAAATGAAGATGACAGCTACCTAGGGAAGTGCTTCCCGGCTCTTTCATATGACAAGGTGAAATCCAATGGGCCGTGTGCGGGAGGCTTTTGGCGTCATGCTTGGCCCAGAGCAGAGACTTACTGCAAGTTTTCTCTTACCAGCCCCCTTCCCTGCTCCTTTTAGTCTTCTTTCTCCCTTGTCCTGATCCCACGGAGTCACATGGTATGTGGCGATTGTTGGTTCCATGTAGAGTCTCTTGGAGGAGGGAGCACCTGTCAGAGAGTAGAGGACCCCTGGGGAGGAGGGAACACCTGTCAGAGAGTAGAGGACCTCTGGGGAGGAGGGAGCACCTGTC
>NW_021604656.1:7708648-7716110 GCF_004785775.1 Grammomys surdaster
CACCTGTCAGAGAGTAGAGGACCTCTGGGGAGGAGGGAGCACCTGTCAGAGAGTAGAGGACCTCTGGGGAGGTGGGAGCACCTGTCAGAGAGTAGAGGACCTCTGGGGTAGGTTTGTGGCCTCCTGTGTTTCGTATACGCTGGTCATGTCCCCAAGTATGTGTCTGCATTTCTCAGCGGGAAAAATGGCATGAACTGAGGTGCCCACCACGACCTTCGAGGCTGTGCCCTAGGGACATCTGATGCTGACTGGACAAAGCCCTCAGCTAAGGTGGGGAATAGGCTGTTTTTAGTTCCTTCTAGAACAATCTCATTGTGAGCACATCTTAAAATGTGAGACAGACAGACAGCTGGTACCTAATGTAGTCAGAGACATCACTGGACAGTTACAGGGATGTCACTCAAACTGTTTTAGACCTAGGGAGAAAAGTACTGTTTAAATAGCTTCAGGAATGACGGTCCTCTGCCCTTCAGACCCTGACTCCAGTGCGTCTCGGTCTCAGCTGTCTCTCTGGCAGGTCCATCTGACCCAGCACTCACAAGTCCAGGAGCTTTGCTACCAGCTGTGACGTCATGGCTTAGAGACCTGCCCTCTCAGCTGTGCCAGTGAGAACTCCGAGACAGGGTCTTGCCCACTTGTTTTTTTTTTTTTTTTTTTTTTTTTTTTTTTTTTAGCTCATCACAGTGGACAATAGGATGCAATGCTCTGATGTCTAGGCCTGCACCCTGGAAGGAGACCTGCACCAGGAGGTAGGAGGAAGTAGAAAAATAAGTTCAGAAGGAAGAACAATACATTAAAAACAAAAAAAGGTTTCCCAGGCTCAGTATTTTTAATGCCTTAGTTTATATAACACCAAAGCCTCATGAGAAGCCAGGCCTCTGGTATTCTTGGGTCTGGAGAACATTCGAGAGTCTTCCGGGTTCATTAGGGATCTAATTATGAGTGTATTTGCCCTACCGATGACAAGGTAATCAAATGAATTCTTTCTTTGATTCTAACCCAATAGTCGGTGAGCACAGCAGCAGCGCTGGGAAGCCGCACAGTGGTTACCTCTGTGCATTCACTTCAGACACTAATCTAGGTGTTCTCCCAGAGGCATTTAGCACCGGTTAATAGTTACAGTCAGTTGAATTGAATTAAGACGAAAATGCCTTTGCGTGTGGGTGGGCCTCACCCAATCAGCTCGAGAGGCTTAAAGACAAAACCCAAGATTTCCCTAAGAAGGGATGAGGCTCACCCATGGGTTGCAAGCCCAAACTCCTGGCTCAGTTTCTGGCCTGCTTCTCTGTCATGCAGGTTTCAGACTTGCCTGGGCAGACCCATACCTCAGGACCCAGTTTCTCCACCCCTTCTGTCTCAAGTAAACAGAGATGTGTGCACATCTCCTTCTGCTTCTGTCTCTCTGTGGAATCCTGGGTGATGCTTCCATGCCAAAGTGTGATCCGAGGGAGGCTTTCCAGAAGGTTCCAGCTGAAGCACTTTCTCCTTCCACATACAGATCATCTTGTGCCTGTGAAGTAATTGCCTGTACCCAGTGGTGCCCCCTTTCTGTGGGCTCCTGACAAACAAACTGCCAATGTCACACTGGAAAGAACACTCGATGACACTTGAGACACAGCACCCCTCTACGGAGGAAATCAAACTCCTTCATAGGTATTACATCATCAGGTTGATGGTAAGTGCTACCAGCCCCACTTTACAACTGGCTGGAACTGGTTCAGCATGGGCCTGGCTTGGTGCTGTGCTAAGCTGAAGCTCACAGACTAGGAGAGAAAAGGAGTCGTGTGTGTCTGGAAATACAAATTAAACGTTTTAGGAATGGAACAACTGTTTTCCTAAGTCAATTAGAAAAGAAGAGAAAAAAAATAAATACATACTTTTAAGTTTTTATTTATTTATTTATTTATTTATTTTAGAGATGTAGACTTTCAAAGGCTTCTTACAATTTTCAAGAATCGGTTAAAAGAAATGAAGTCACCGATGCTTGAGTTCTGTCCACTTGATCACGATTGGCTGGTACCTGCCTTCTGTACCCACCTGAGACCTTTCCTGCTGTCTCCCGGGGGTCATGTGGACACTTTAACCTAACAACCGCACGTGACACTAGCCATCCAAGGACGAGTCTGCTGTAGCAGCCCTGGCAGAGAACTGTACAGGAGATCTTACATGGCTTCTGATACCAGGGAAATGTCTGACAGGAAGGTGTCACATTGGAAAAAGCGTTTGGTCCACTGGCCAAACAAACCCAACTGATGGCTGAGCTCACGTAGTTTGAGCTGGGGCTTCAATGTCCTCGCTCAGCAACCCTGTTTCCCTTCCTCAAAGTTTGATACAGGAGTTTCCTGTTGAAAAGAAGTTCTTCAGGATGACAAGAACTTAACTTCCCTAGAAAAAGGGACTGGGCTGTATTCAAACATGTGTCTTCTACAGAAGCGAAGCTTTGGCCATGGTATACGTCATTTGTGATCTTAGGAGTCCTTAGGAAAATAAGACGTCAAGCTCTCCAGGGGCTAGTGGTGGGCTCTCCGATCAGCCACTGTTGTCTGACAGCCTGCGCTCAACCCTTGGTGCCCATCCTAGTCTTCAGATTGGTCTGATCAGAGGATCATGTGTCAGTGTGGGAGAGAGGATGACGGAGTGTGGGAACTTATTGCCACTAAGGACAAAACCCCAGGTAGCAGCGGTTCTCAGCCTTCCTAGTGCTATGACCCTTTACTGTAGCTCCCCGTGTCCTGGAGACCCCAGCCATAAAAGTATTTTCATCGCTATTTCATGACTGTGATTTTTCATACCTGACATGCAGGTTATCTGATATGTGACCCCCGTGAAAAGGTCGTTTGACCTGCAAAGAGGTCATGACCCACAGGCTGAGAACCACTGAGGTAGCAGAACGTTATTGGCAAGTCCTAACTATAGGGACAGATGTGACAGTGGGCTCCATTACAGACATCCACTTCATATTCTTTCTCTGAGAGAGTAAAGCCCAAGGTTTGTAAGGATCTGAAAACTGCTCAAGGAAGACCCCAGACTCAGATAGTATGCGAAACCAGAGAGCGTTTATTCTGCAGAAATATCCAGCATGTGGGGGTCCACCATTCTCTAAAATGAAAACACAGGCCTTCTTATAGGAAACTGGGAAGAACTCTCTAGAAGAATTAGATAATCTAAAATTTCAAGGGTGGGTGCTAGGGGGTCACAGGTTGTCAGTGGTCTGAATTCCTACATCATGAACATTTAACCATATGATAAAATAGGGCTGTCCCGTGCAGACTGTCCATCCTGAGATATTTCCCTATTTTTGCGATTATCCCCGGGCTGTTCTTTGAAGCTGGTGCCTTGTGGCCTGTTTTTTTTTTTTTCCCTAAATCAGACCTAGTCCTTAAATGGAGACAAACGAGGCCCTTAAATACAGACAAATAGGGATTATGTTTTCCTTATGGGTTCATGTTAGTTAAGTGAGACACAAGAATATGTTTTCAGTGGTAAACTCAAACCAAACATCAGGAAAGCCGTGCTGTGATGCTCACCTGTGCCAGAATGTCTAAGTAGATTAAGGACTACTTATATAAAAACTGTAGCTGATGATCAATTGAAGTGTATCTCTATATTTATGGACATAGATAACAATATCTAGCATGCAGGGGGTTACAAATTTCAGAAACCTGTGTTTTGATTCTGTTTTCTAAACCCATAGCAATATGCACATGGTGGGGGTAGATGGGGGGACCCGCATCAGCATGCACATAGAGGAGGGGTAGTGGCTTCTGCTTGAGAAACTACGGGTTATAGGATTTACCTTCTCTGTGTGAGGCTCCTATAAAGAAAGCAATCGCTGTCTTCTAAAAAAAATTATTTTAATGTATTCTATGCATATGCCTGTTTTGCCTGTATGTGTGTCTGTGATCACATGCATGCAGTGCCGGAGGAAGAGGGCAGAGGGTTTCAGATCTGGAAGTGCAGTGAATGCCCTCTCTCTCTCTCTCTCTCTCTCTCTCTCTCTCTCTCTCTCTCTCCTTCTCTCTCTTTCTCCCTCCTTTCCTAATTGTCAGATGATTTGTTTTCTGGCATAATGTTTTTTTTTTTCGTTGATTTGTGAATTTCGCACCATGCACCCCAATCACACTCACTTCCCAGGTTCGCCCCCTCAGCCTTGTGATGCCCTCCCTCAAGGTGAAAATAAAAAGAAGAAAGAATGCCCAATTTGTGTTGCCCATATGCTCACTGGAGCCTGGTGGCCAGCCCCTTAAAGAAAACTGAGTCCCTGGATGTCCCCACCCCCCATGCCAGAAGCCATCGGTTGTAGAAGGATAGTCCTTGGCATCCCTACCACAATTTTTAAGAGTTCACTTTGATGGCTTTCTGTCTAGGCTGTTATTTTTGTGGGGGTGGGGGGTGGAGTGCAGGTAGGTGTGGTCACAGAAGACGTCCATGTCCATGTCCCTTTTCCTCAAATGTGAGTCTGCAGTCATTGAGTTCCACTGCAGAGTAACAGCCTTGCCCTCTACAGTCAACAGGAGCACAGATTGTAGACTCCCTCGTGGTTTCTGCTGACAGCACGTCTGTATTTTTTATTTATCTATCAGCTATCTATCAGCTATCTTATCTATTGTCTATCTTATTGTCTGTCTAGCTATCTACTGTCATCTATTTACCAATAATTCATCTATATTTCTGTATATTGACCATCTAGCACTATTTGTAAACTACATACCTATCACCTATCCATCACACACACACACACACACACACACACACACACACACACACATACACACATACACACACACACACACACACACATATATATATTTCAGTTTTCTGGGAAAATATGAATGGTAAATACTTAAATTCATAAACAACTTTACATTAAGTCACATTTTCTCCTCCCAATAGCCTCTTGGGGAAATTTGTAATAATGCTAACTTTATAGACAAGAAAATGATGGGGCCAAATGATTATATCACCTTCTGCAAACTACTCAGGCAGTGATAAGGACAGAAGCCTGGGTTGGAGTCATATTTATGAGTAACATGATTAAGTCTCTTTTTAATCAACCAAGGGTGTTCAGTGAAAGTTGAGGCAGGCAGCATGAGCAAAGGAAAAGAAGGGCCATGTGGCAGGGGGCGGGGGCAGTATTCGGTGAGAACTGTGCACGAAGACGAGGCATTCCTAGGTACCCCAGGAACAGGCTGTCACCTTTATGCTCCAAAGAACAGTGGTGCATCTAGATGGCCCGTCTCTGTAGCTTGTCTAATTCTGGGACCAGACTTTATGACTCAGAGTTTAACTGGGCTTGTGGTTCCAGAGAGTTACAGTCTATGATGACAGAACTTGAGGCAAGGCAGCGGGAGGCTGGGGCTGCAGCTGAGAGCCAACTGTCTTGGTCTCCAAGCAGGAGGCACACAGCACCCTAGGAATAACATTTTGAAACCTTAAGACACACCTCCTCCAAAAAAGTCACACCTCCCAACCCTTCCCAAACAGTTTCACCCATAGGGACCAAGTGTTCAAATTGTATCAATTATAAAGATTTGTACCAGTGTAAGATTGTGGCTATATAATGCTTTGCTTAGAATAAATTCAGTAATCCATCCCATCTATTTCCTCTCAGTTCAGAATTATGATCATTTTCAAATTATCCTGTAAAATGACAACCTATCTATATTTATAAAACCTATCTATGTATATAAAATAACTATAACCAGACACCCAAACCCAAGGGATCGGGATGACAACTCTCCATAACTTCTTCCTGTTGAATAGGGGTGCTGAGAAATTCTTTAAAGGGATGGGGAGGCGTAGGGAAGCGGGTTAGACTTAAGGAAGCTAGCCTTAGCATCTATTATCCAGTCTTTGTATGTTTAGAAGGCTCAAGATTTGACAGAAGTTCTGACTGGATCCGTCTGAAAGGCTAGATGAAGTGAGGGCATCTGGAATCATCAGTTATGGAAACAGTTCTCTGGAAACAGCTTTAGTATGCAGGGAGCTGGAACAGCAGGTCACATCCGCATCCCTGAGGATGAATCTTGCCAGAGCTGTGTATTCTGCAATGTATGAACCTCACAACCAGAATTTTAGTACTATTAAGATATCCGTATGGATTATGTAAGGTACACAGATCAGTTAAGGATGAATTTTGTTCCTTCTTTGAGCAGGTGAAATACAACTATCCTTATATGAGTTAATCTGATCAATATCCAATTGTAATAAATCTTCACTTGTCCCACATTAAGGAGGGCACAAAGAATCTTAGGGATTCCATAACCAACATGATTTATTGTCTGCATTTAGCTGACGTTTTGGCTAGAGACATTTTTATGTCTAAGCCAGTTATTGGGCTGTTTCTATGTTGAGGAGTCAGCAGATTAAGTCACCTGTCCTGTTTGGTTTTCTCGAATTTTTGTTCTCTGTAGCCAAGATCTTCAGGGGGTCTTCCCTGTCGTATCTGATCCAGATCACTCTGGAAGGCATCCAAAGCCTTTTCTCCTTTCCTGTCAACACAAATACAGAGACTCTCTCCCAAGAAACTGTGTCCTTGGCCCAGACCGAAAATCATTAAAGGTACAGAATGAATTAAATTAATAGCTTGACTTCTCTCCCAGAGGGATTTTAATATCATAAATACCGCCAAACTTATCATCTTCATTTTATTAAAATAATTCAAAGCAATTAAAACAATCTAAACAAATATTATCTGTTGATATACTACACCTCAAATCTCTCCTGTTCTGTTCTTACACAATTAATTTTTAATAGTGAGATCAAGGCCTAAGTTTCTACTGTCTGAGATAGGTTAGGCTGCCTATCCCCTGCTTTCAACCTATAATTTAAGATCAAAAGCCTCAACTATTTATTCATCTAAGTATGCTTAAACCCTTCCTTCTGTGGAGATGAACGCCTCTGTGGGTGCACACGTCCCTTCTCTTTGTGTAATTTGAATTAACGTAAGTTTCTTTATCTAAGTTTTTCCCACTTATCCCCTGCTCTTTGATCTATAATTTAAGATCAAAAGCCTCAATTATTTATTCATTTATGTATTTAACTTTAATTAAATTCCCTTCTATCTATTATATAAGTCTATTTCCAGGCTCTATTTTTGTTATTCTAGGCTGAAAAATCCCAGAAATCCCATGTAGACTACGTTCAAAAGAATCTGAGTACTTGCCCTGGCATAGACTTTTTCAAATTTCTTTTAATGCATTTTTCTCATTCCTTCTATTCTCCCTCCTTGCCTTTCTTTCCCACATTTGAGTTCTAAGACCTGGATTTCTCTATTCCGTGTATATTTAAGAACATTTAATCAGTTACCATTATACTCCCTTCTATCCTTAAAAACAAATCTAATTTTATTTATCCCTATCCTATGGTTATTTGCTTGTAGGAAACAAGCAGTGTCTACCATCTGACTCTGCTCGCTCTCTCTCTCTCTCTCTCTCTCTCTCTCTCTCTCTCTCTCTCTCTC
>NW_021604656.1:7716120-7766657 GCF_004785775.1 Grammomys surdaster
TCTCTCTCTCTCTCTCTCTCTCTCTCTCTCTCTCTCTCTCTCTCTCTGCCTTGGAGCAGCCTGCCTCTGCACTGCAGGGGCTCCCAGAACCTCTGAGTTCAAGCTCTCTGAGGCAGCTAGAAACCTTTAGAAGAGCCAGGGTAAATTCCGGCCTGCAGCTGTGTTCCTTTGCTCTAGTTTGCAGCGTGTACAGGAACCACTTGACTTGGCTTGGCTCTCTGAGAAAACAGTCCTCCCCTCCTCCTAAACGTATATCATGGTGCCTGTGTATTTCAATCAGGAATCTCCAATTAGTTTTTGCCTACCACACTGGCACGAAGTAACAAACTCACGGCTGTGTTAGATTCTGATCTCATTGTGAGTATAGCTTTCTGCTATATTCAAATAGAAATAGCTAAGAGTAGTCAAGGTTCAACAATTCAGATGCACTTACAAAGAAAGTCTTCAAAAACATAAGAAATCTGAAGAATATGACATTTAATATTAGTTCATTATTAAATATCATTTGACTAGAGACATGTCTGTTCCTGACAGAACACCTTCTTGGTTCAAAGAAGAAATTGAGCATCAAAATCCCTATATGGAGTTGCTCCAGTTATGGCCAGATATCTACTGGACAAAAATTGTCGTATTCCTCTAAAGACAAAAAAATACTGTCCAGAAATGGACACTCGATGCAGGATAGTGGACAGCTTGGCTCTGCCAGGACAGAGTAAACAAGTCCTTTATAGTTCCTGCTTCATTTCAGGGTCTGTCAGATGGCTCTGGGCAGGAAGGCTGAAGCCAGATGCTCCAGCATTTTGAGTAATAGGTGACAGTCTAACGAGTCAGCTGTCTCTTCAATTTATTTATGTTTTGGAAGTTTTTTTTTAAGATTTATTAATATGAGTACACTGTAGCTGTTTTCAGACACACCAAAAGAGGACATCAGATCCCACTATAGATGGTTGTGAGCCACCATGTGGTTGCTGGGAATTGAACTCAGGACCTCTGGAAGAACAGTCAGTGCTCTTAACCACTGAGCCATCTATCCAGGCCAGAAGTTATGCTTTTATGCTTCCTACATATTCAGATAATAAATCATTCTCAGATTTCTGACAGGGTTGAAGGCTAGTTATAGTCAAAGAATGAGACTCAAGCTGTTTAACTTTGAGGAAGATGATGTAGAAAGGATGGTTTTCAGATGGTAATACAAGTTAAAGTCGGAACATAATTCAGGTATAGAATTGTAAACTCTTTAAGTCAGGATAAAGACTTGAGTACTTTATCTAATTGACCAATATGGTGGACTGGATGTTAATTGAATATCATACTCTGTAATTTACATAATTTTTATCATTATGCTCAATTTGTGTCTGAGAGGAGAGCCTTTTTTTTAAAAAAAATGGACAGAAAGAATGAGATATTGGGAGTTGGTTCTAATGCTTTGTCTTAATTCGGCTCCCAAAGCCGCTTCCAGACCTGAGGGTCCCTGTCACCAGCTGGCTTCGATTGGTAATAAAGAACTGCCATACAGTCAATGGCTGGGCAGGGGGATGGAGGTGGGACTTTAAGATTGCGTGGGCAAGGGTTGGAGAGAGAGAGGAAGAAGAGGAGAAAGAATCACATGAGTTGCAGGACCGAAAGCATCCAGCAATGGAAAGGGAGAGCAGCCTGATGGGGGAGGGGGCGCTGCCCAGAAGGTAACAGGGCAGCAAAGACAAATGTAGATTTAGAAGGTGTTGAGCTAGGAACACCAGAGGGAAGTATGTGCTAGCCCTGGGAAATTTTAGAAGTGCCCAGCTATTGAGCTAGTCAAGGTATATCAAAAGTTAGCTGGCATGTATGTGTCTTTCATTTGTGAATCTGGAGGTCCTGGGCAGGTGGAGCGCAGGAAGCCAAGGTGGATTAACTAATTTGCTGCTACATATGAATTTGTGGGGGCCATTCTCATTCAGACCACCCACAGGACTTTAAACAGTAATGTATGTGGCAGGAAGAAGGAAGGGGAGGCAGAGAAAGAAAAAAGAAAAGGAGGAAGGGGAGGAAGAGAAAGAAGAGGAGGAAGAGGCAGAAAGGAAGGGGAAGAGGGAGGGGAGGCAGAGGACGAGGGGGAGGAGGGAGAGGAGGAGTAGAGGAGAAAAGGAAGGGGAAGAGGGAGGAGGAAGAGGAGAAGGAGGGGAGGAGGAAGAGGAGGAGAAAGAGGAGAAAAAGGAGGGGAAGAGGGAGAAGGAGGAAAGGGGGGAAGAAGAGGAAGAGGGGAAGGAGTAGGAGAAAACACAGTAGGGGAAGCAAAGAGGTTCATTTTGCTAACATCAGTTCTCTAATTACAGAAATCAATCCCTAAGGTGTGAACCTGGTAATGAAATTGTCCTGGAGAGATGCTCTCAGCATCCCACGCTCCAAGCATCCTGTTTGCATCTCAAGGAGGAGATCTCAGTTACTCTGAGAACCAAAGTGGACTTGTGAGCTCGGTGTTTGATTCTGACAGCCTCTAAGTGCTTTGTAGTCTATTTTTGGAAGAGAGAGTAAGAGAAGAAGAAAGTGGGTCAGGATAGCAGGGATGGAGAATGGGAGAAAAACCAAAGCTTTTATTTTTTTCCTCTCCCCCCAATGATAATAAAAACAGAGAATATTGCTTTGAGTGAAGAGTGACAGTCGTCTGGAGTTAGTCCTGCTGGGTGACAGGCTGGTGGCTGCCGGATCACTGACCTCATTCCCTGCTCCTTAGTAAATGTCTGTCCCTACCCCCAACCCGGAAGGGCTCTGCCTTCATGTGAATGGTGCTTACAGCCCTGAAGTTCAGGGAGCTTTGATGTCAACAGAGGGCTACAGTTAACCAACAGGACAAGAGTTTCTAAGGAATCTGAAATACAAAATTCTGATATAAATAAAAACCTGAAAGATGAAAATGTGAATGGAAAAAAAACTGAACTAGTAATGACAAGATTAAAACATGGCTGTTTTTAAACAATCAAAAGCACACTGGCTACAGAAGCCAATCAGAGGAGAAAAGATACTTCTCTAACATCTGAATGCTACTGTTTACATTTTGGGATATTTAATTTTTCTTCCTGGGATATTTTGTGTTTCATTTTATACAATGTTGCTCATTATATAGGAATATTTATATTCTGTATTCTAACCTTTAGTTAAGAAGAAATAATTCACAGGTTTATTTTAGCATCCACTTACACAATTTTAGACAGTTTTGTTGGATGGATACAACAGTTCATTTATCCCCTCTTGGATCTGAGGATTCAAGTTGTTGCTCATTAGTGTTACTGTGTCGAGTATTCCAGGTGTCCTGCATATGACTGTTATGTCAACTAAGGGCAACACAACATTACGGGGAAATTTATCTTAATACAGTAAAACCCACTATAGTTCTGAGTGATACATGTCATACAAACTGAGCTTGGATACAGAAAAGTCAGGGAGGATGGAATGGGATAGGCGACTGCACTCCGCTGGTCTATGTTTCAGCTTGTGTGGTAAGCCGAGAAGTAGAGCTGGCAGCTGGGCTCAGCTGGGCTTGCATAAGAGCAACTCCTTGAAGAGTTAGGGAAGGCTTGTCTTGGGAAGTGGTTTGGTGGAGGCAGGATGCGCCAGGTACAAGGGCGCGTACACCAAGAGGAGAATGTTCTCAGCACGGTGGGAGGAGCTGGGAGACCATCAGAGAGGAGTAGAAATCAGAGCTTTCAGACCTGGTGGGAGATAAAAGATATTTGAGCAAATATAATAAGACAATGCAGGACAGATTGGCACAAACAAAAATAAACGGCAAACGTAGGAGAAAGAATGAACACAGAAGCATCCTGCACGGGAATACCTCGGAGTTCCCGAGGCGGACACCTCGCTGCGCTGAGCCCCCAAAGACCCACGTGTGATGTCTGAAATCAAATAGAGGAGAAAAAAAAGAAGGAAAAAAAGGTGCCACCAGGTGGGCTAGGGAGAAGCAAAGCTGGGGAGGAGAACACAGGCCTGTGCCTGGACAGCGAGGGAGGAGAACACAGGCCTGTGCCTGGACAGCGAGGGAGGACATGCAGGCCTGTGCCTGGACAGCGAGCTGTATGTTTGGTGGAGTTAGAGGACACGCTCGTAGAAGGAGAATGGAGAGTGTGTTGTGTAGATGTTAACACTGGGCCTTGGCAGGTCCTGGGGTGGGTTTGTTTGGGGCCTGGGAGTGAGAAATCAAGAAATGTTTTAAAATTTATTTATATACCTGGGTATCTTGTTAGTATTTGTGTGTGCCTAGTGCCCTCAGAGGCCCAGGACCTGGAGTTACAGATGGTTGTAGTCCGTGTGGGTGCCGAGAATTGAACCAGGGTCCTCTGGAAGAACAGCTGAGCCATCTCTCCGGCCCCAGGAAAGAGTTTTAGGTGGCCATGCAGCATATAAGGGCAGAGCCGGCGAACCACTGGAACGCATGAGAGAAACAAGTGTGTGGGAAACCTCTTTGGGGAAGTTTTCGTAGAAGTAATCAAAGCAATGACCAGTGTGGCTCAGACATAAAGAGGAGACATTACAAACTGTCAACAAAACAAGACAAAATAAACCCACAAGAACAATAGTGGCTGGCAGCTGTCTTGCTATAGTGGGAAGCGGGAAAGTGGGTAAGGAAGTCTGAGCAAAGGTGTCTTGGTGGGATGGGGATACAGCTGAGCTGGAAGTCAGTGCTGGGGGGAAGAGTAATTCTGTTTCGCTCATGTGGGAGTGGAGGTGTTGGAGGTGAGCCTGAGAGAACCACACTGCTGTATGATTTAGCAAGTTCCCCTGGGAAGCTGCGATCTGGAGTGTAGAAGGTCTTACTCTTCTACTGTATATGATTTACAGAGCCTCAAGATGGAGTCATAAAGATTCAAAATTAGTTCCAGATGGGGTCTTCACTCATCATTGAGCTTTTGGTTAGCTATAAAAAAAAAAATCTAAATTTGTCAACAGCTGAGTGCTCAAAAACCAACTGGTATAAAAGAGGTGTCATGTGGATACAATGGAATATTATCCAACCAGAACAATCCATGGGCCTCTGTCTGCTGCCGCAGCATGGCTGGAACACGAGGACATTCTGTTGAATGTGGTAAAGGAGGCACAGAACACGAATACCGCAGGCAGCTAAAGAAGCTCTTCTCAAGAAAGTTGAGAGGAGGGACCGTGGATGGGCTCAGTTAGCAAGTACAAGGCCCCAGGTTCAAACCCTGCCCCACCATCAAAAGAAGGTCTGAGACTGGAACAGTGTTCACCAGAGGCAGGAGAGTGACAGGTGGAAGGATCGTGCTGAACACTTGATCAGCGGTTGCCAAGTCACAGTTAGAATGGGAGAAAGAGATCTGATGAGCGATCGCACAGTAGGGCAACTGGGAGTGATGATCTGATCACGTGCTGTGTATTTCCAAAAAGTCAAAAGGATTTGAATGTTTTCACCATAAAAAATGATAATTGTCTGAGGAGACAGGTGAGCCCATTCTGATGAAACATTACATAATACGTACTTGCATCAAAATAGCATAGGGGGCTGGAGAGATGGCTCAGTGGTCAAGAGTGCCCATTGTCCTCTCAGAGGGCCCGGCTTTGGTTCTCAGCACCTACTCCTGGAATCTGACCACTCCCTGCAGGCTCTGCACACACAGGCCCCAGCCCCATGATCAAAAGGACAAAACTGTTCAAAGGTCACATAATACCCTAAGACTATGTGTAGCTCTCGGTGTGACCTTTCAGGAGTGAGTTCACTCACCCGTGTGGGTCAAGTTTGCCGGATATTAACAGATGAAGTCTGTAGGAAATTATTTTTAAAGTCTCTTGGGGGCTGGCTCAGTGGGTTAAGAGGCTTGCTGCCAAGCCCGATGATCTGAGATTGAGCCTTAGAACCCACGGAGTGGAACGGAGAGAACAGACTCCTGCACGCTGTCCTCTGACCTCCTCATGGATTGCTGTACCAGAAGCAGGCACGCTCAAGTGAATGACTACATGAATGAACGGATGGATGGATGGATGAATACAACAACAAATGATGTTGAGATTCATTTACTTTTATGCGCATTGGAATTTTTCACTGTGTGTGTGTCTGCGCGTGTGTCTGCGTGAGGATGTCAGCTCTCCTGGAACTGGAGTTACAGACAGTTGTCAGCTGCCATGTGGATGCTGGGAACCTAACCCAGGTCTTCTGGGAAAGTAGCAAGGGCTCTTAACCACTGAGTCACCCCTCCAGCTCCCCTTTTTAAAGGATCTATTTATTTTTGCTTTATGCAAATGGTTTTGAAATATTGCTCTGGACCTAGCACACATATGCCTCAGAGCATCTGATGACGTCATGAAGTAATGAAAGCCCAGTAGGCTCATGGTGTCTGCAAACTACCGGCCAGGTGTGAGTCCCCAGCGTTTTCCAGATGAATGTATTACCCCAATAAATTATTTAGATGTGTGATAATTTAAATCTTGTTCTGCTTTTTGTTCTGACTCTCTGTGTGTGTGTCCCTGTGTGTGTCCGTTATCAGAAGGCAACTCACAGCCACCAGAAACAAGTGACATGGACCCTGGCGTCTGTCTCTGAGAGAAGAGCTGTGTGCTTTGGGCTCCTTTTGCTCATGGGTCACAGCAAATGTTTGAGGCTCATCCCCAAAATCTATTCAAACAGAACCTCACTAAGGTGGACTGCAGAACGGGGAATCCCTGCAACTGTGGGCATCGGAAAGCCTGTTTTATCCTTCAGACTACGGGCGCTTTCCTGTTCCCTCTCTACCCCTTGACTCTTGCGTCCCTTGAAAACTTACAGAGACAACTGTGTGATTCGCGTATTTTAAAGAGCAACATTGAATTATTTCTTTCAAGAAAACAGTTATGGCTTAAAACAATACATTCTGTAACCTAGTAAATGAAGTAAAAACGCACTCGTGCATGCTAGGTTCACTTTCTTCACAGTCTGTTCCGAGTATCTGAGGCCTGGAGCTGCTGTGGGTGAAGATGAAGCTGAAGGAGGTGATGAGTATGGTGCTGGGGTGCAGGCATCTGGGCCGTGATGCTCTGCGTTAATCACCAACATGTAAACCCCAACTACAGACGCAATAGAACCACACTGCCTCACCCGGATCTTATTCATGAGTAGACGGGAGAGTTGACAGAGACAAATAGAAGGTTCTGGAGTCCTCTACTGCATTACAGCCTCATGGTATTCATTTGTAAAAACCTATTAAAATGAATACACAGTCTGGTCTATATAAATAAAATAAAAAGACCCCTGGTTAGAGATGACAGTGGGACACACTTACATGCGGGTGTTAACCTCCAGCGGCAAACACGGTGCAGAGTGGAGATAACTTGCCTGCTGATTTAGTGACTAGATCTCTGGAAAGAGCTTGGCCTTTGCTGTTCTTTTACCTAGAAAAGAGGCCCCAGACAACAGGTTAGTGTGGCTCTTCGAGAGCGTATCTGATGTATGGAAGAATGAGTGTGGAGAAGTAGCTGTTATTGTCGCTAAGTAGCTTGGAGGAGTCCTCTCCAGGACAACCAGACACAGACAGGTGCCGTGTGCAGAAGAGAGCTCTAGAAAGCCCATGCAAGGGGCAGATGGGATAGTTTATGAGAAGCACTGGGGACTTAAAAAGAGAATTCTATGGGGTGGTCTGGGGAAGGGTAGCAATTGGGCACGGTACTGAGACAGACGCAGCTTCGGATGGAAGTCGACCACTTTGTTTCCAGCAACCTGTTTTTGAGGAGGAGCTGCCAAATATTTTGAGAATCTCCTTCCTAATTCTGGGCATAATGACTGTGCCTTTTATAACCCACCTGTGCTCTAGTGGGTGAGCAGAGGGTAGACCCAAGAAAAAGACGCACAGCTGGGTCCACTTGCCCGGAGTTCTGTTGAGGTTTTTTTGTTTGCTAGGTCTGATAGTTTCCTGGCTGCTGGGAAGGATGGCTAGAAAATTCTACAAGTTATGGTTTTTCCCAGGACACGTCTTTAGACGGCTGGTGGGAGGCCTTTACCCCTCCTTTGGCTCTAATGGTGAATCAATCTTTCTTTCAGAAGGGGATAGGAAGAGATTAGCCTGAATAACTTACAATGAACTTGCAATGAAAAATTATCAGGAAAATACATATCAAACCGACAAACACTGATACAGCAGCTGCTGGGCAAGCAGTGTCCAACCAGAGGCAGGTTTCAAGATCTTTCTGTGAATCAAAACGTTCTCCACAGAGCCCGGAAATGGAGTTTCCACACAGAATTTCCCATGGTGTTCCACACTCCAGTGAGCTCAAGCCTCTGACGCCTGACTAAGCGCCTCCTCACTTCCTTCATGAGAGATTGTGCTCATGGGAAAGGTTGCCAAGGCACCAAGTCCATTCAGCTAGGTCACCTTTCCCAGCACACTGACTTTGGACTAAAGGAAATGACACTCTGGGCTGGCTGAGAAAGCATTCTGTTCAGCTGGCTACTCTGCCCATCCTGCAGCGGAGCAAACCTTGGATTAAAGGGGAGTTAAGACAGACAGCACAAGGGGACTCAAGTCCCCAAATCATGGTGAGAGGACTCCACCCCAATCAGGAAGGCCAGTTTTGAACTTACACCAAGAGAATTGAGTTTATTGGAACCAGGGGCATTTCTTGGAGCAGCTGGTTTTTCTGAGCCACAGTCTCTTTATCTTTTGAACCTGTCATTATTCCCGGTTCCTTAAGGCAGGTGACTCGGTTTACTTAACATTGGGGGAAAACTTCAGGAACTCTGGGATTTTACAGAGTGACAAAGCCCATTTGTTCCTGGGATGATCCGTTTTGTTTCATTAGAGGCCACTGGATTAGTCAGGAACTGGGAAAACTATCACATAAAATTGTTTGAGTGCAATCTAATTTGAATGGAATGAGATGAGCTACCCCAGTGCCATGATGCACTGTGTTTCGTGCTGTCTAATCTGGTGGAATGTAAATGATTTCTTATAACAACGGCCAACAGTCTAGTTTTTAAATTTTAAATACTTTTTTTTTATTTTGAAAGACTTGGGAATAATTTGAAAGAAATGTACAGAGAATTTCCCTGACACCCCCCCCACCCCAACTCTGTCTCCTCCAAAGCCAATACTGTGTGCAATTATAGAGCAATGCCAACCAGGGAACTGACACAGGCACTAAACAGGAACTGGTTTAGATTCCACATCTCTATGTGCTGTCTGTATGTGTAGTACTGTATAACAGTCCATCACATGTGTGGCTTCACTGAACTGGTATGCACATTAAGACGAAAAACTGAATGATCATCCAAAGAAACACTCATGCTAATCCTCCAAAGCTCCCTTAAACCCTAACCATGTCCACCCCACCAAGGCTATAAACCCTCAAAGCCTGCCCTAAGCGTTGTACTTCCTCCAGCCAGGTCACACCTTCTCAAGGTTCCACCTCCCCAGTGCCACCATTTGGCGACCAAGTGTTCAGACAGTTGAACCTATGGGGGACATTTTACACTCAAACTTCCACAGGCATATGATGTGAGAGGAAGAGGGAGAAGGGGAGGGGCAGGGGGAGCAAGAGGGGGAGGGGGGAGACACACACACACACACAGACACACACACACACACACACACAGAGAGAGAGAGAGAGAGAGAGAGAGAGAGAGAGAGCGAGAGAGAGAGAGAGAGATCTTTGAAATCTTTACCTTTTCAGTGAAATAAGTATTCCAATTCAAGCCCATTTTGTAACTGGGGTTTTAAAAAATGTTGAGTCTTGAGTATTCTTTGTGTAGTCTACAGATAAGTTCCTTAGTTGACTATGTGATATGAAAATACATTCACTCTGACTTGTTTTTATCCTTTTAACAGGATTTTCATAGAAAAGTATTTTAAGGCTGGTGAAGGTTGATACTCAACTTTTCCTTATGAATTATACTTTCTAAGTCACAAGACTTTGTCTATGGATTTTTTTTCAAAATTTTCACTTATGTGTATGTGTGTGAGCCTACATGAGCGAGCGTATGTGAACCTGTGTACCGTAAGAATGAAGTCGTCTGCTTAGGCCAGAGAGGGCAGTTGGTCCCCCTGGATTACAGACAGGAGCTGCCATGCAGGCGCTGGGAACTGAACCAAGTCCTCTGTCCGAGCAGAAAGTGCTCTTCACGGCTGGACCAACTCCTTAGCCCTACTGTATATCCAAGTTCCCAGCATTTATCCTTTTACATATATATCTCCATGATCTATCTTGCTTCGAGACAGAATCTCAGATAGCTTAGGCTGAACGCCTTCCCTCATGTCTGAACCTCCCAAGTGTTGTATTTACAAGCCTGTGGCACACCCTGCTTCCACAATCAATTTCCAGTAAGTTTTTATACAGGGTGTATTTGAGCTTATTTCTTTTCCTTGTGTATGTTCCATTGTGTGTATATTTTTAGGGAAAAGAATGAGTATTTAGTCAAACAGCCCATGATATTCTCTATGTTTTCAAATTTTTCCTGAACGGGTATGACTGGGAGACAAGACAAGAGGCAGATGAGCGGTGTACAGATAGATCAGTAGGAGTTTGTGACGGCTTATGGGGGTGGTGGGCGGGTCTTAAGCAGCCGAACACCAAATATAGCTTGCTGACATAGTTGTCCCATACACTGTTTTTTTTAAAAATATTTTGTGTAATGGCTTCATTTTCTTTGGCTGTGTCCTCAGTAGGGGGATGCCGGATCATATGGTAGTTCTGTTTTCCGTTCTTTGAGGAGCCTCCATATTGTCTTCCAGAACGGCTGTACTAATTTACATGTAGTTAGAGGAAACCACTTACAGCGTCTATACAGTAAGATAACGATAATTTAAAAGGCAAGGAAAGAGTGTGAATGTTGTCTTACTTTTCTCTAGCTGTGGATGAAACACCATGACCCAAAGCAACTTATAGAAAAAAGGGTTGACTTGACTTATGGTTCCAGAGCGATCAGATTCCATCGCGGCAGGGAGGTCTGGAAACTAGGAGCCAGAGAGTGGCAGAATCGGGTAGCTTCGAGCCTAAGTCTTTAAACAGGAGCACAAAGCAGAGAACAGGAAGTGAGGTAAACGTAAACACCCAGAGCCCGCCCCCAGTGATGGACTTCCTCTGGAAGGCCAAGTGTTCACTTACAGAACCTTGTGAGGGACATTCTTATTTAAATCGCCACAGTGCTTAGCATAGAGAAGAAAGTGGTCATTGTCCCAGGGGTTGGATGTGCTAACACCTCAGTGTGGCCTTTGTCTGTGATATACTTGTATTGAATCATTCTATACCTCAAAATATACATAAACATGTATGAGTTAAAAATAAGAACCCAATAAATTTAATAAACACATTTTGACCATACTGGGAGTCTGAGGGCTCTCCTCCTCAAACTCACAGATCAAACAGTGGCAGCCATGGTATGACACAAGACTCACTTAGGCTGCCTGCTGTCATGAGACAGGAAGCAGAGTGGAAATAACACCATCCGTGATGCTGAGAAATACTGAAGAGCAAACTAATCAGGGAGAACGATGAGGGAAGGCAGGCAAAGTAGATGCAAGTGTTTCTTTCGTGTTTTCTTCTGCTTTGTGTAAAATTTGGCTCCACTCATATTGAGTCCTGTGCCGAACACATGATTTTGGGCTTAGACAAAGAACAGAGATCTGTAGGGTAAAGCGGGCATCACCACCTGTGAAGTGAGGTGGCTCTTAATGAGAGGTCTCAGGGTAGGCTCTGAGAACCTGTTTATGGTGTTATTAAGAGACCTGGATAAAATGGGGAGGGCAGATTATTTTCTATAGAGATCTGTGGCAAACTGGCAAGTATATAGATGGTATCACATTCACAGGTATTAAATAGAAGAATTAAGAGGCTCTGGTGTTGTCCCTCCCTACCCAGAAAACTGACCACATTGGATCTTGGATCATGGTCTTCTTTGTAAAGTCATATCTCAGAAAGTAACGAAGGTTGAGGAAGAAATGCTAAGGTAATAAATAGATAGCTCTGTGGTGCTCTCTATTCTGTGGAGGTATAGTGTGACGTAGCCAGACCTATACTATGTGAAGACGCAGAAGCGGCAGGCTGCTGCCTGTGGGGAAGGCACTGTGTGCCTTGCTACCTCTGCTCATGGCCAGTTCCATGCCAGTCCCTGCTGTAGGCAGAGCAGACCATAGCTTTGTCAGCTGGTTGTTCTTTCACAGTGAGAAGGATGCTGTGGTGGTCTGAATGAGAATGGCCCCTATAAGTTCACAAGTTTGAATATTTGGTCCCCAGGCGGTGGAATCCTTTGGGAAGGATTAGGAGAGATACGGTCTCATTGGAGGAGTTGTGTTTCAAAAGGCTCCCATCAGTCCCAGCGTGTTCTCTACCACCTTGTGGTTGTCAGTCAGGATGTGAGCTTATCACCCATGCATCTGCCTGGCCATCATAGACTCTAACCCTCAATAAAAACCTCTTTCTTTTGTCAGTTGTCTTGGTCATGGTGTTTGATCACACCATGAGAAATGAAATCAACACAGAAGTTGGTACCAGGTCGAGTGGTCTCGACAGACCTGACCTGATCGTGTCTTGGGGAGTGTGGTGGTGCCGTCTAAACTTTGGGCTGGAAAAGCCACTGAGCTCAGCAGCGGGCTGTTTCTTGGATGCTTGGGAAATAATGGCTTGAGTTCTTGTCCTGACTTCCCTGGAAGATGGACTTTCTCCTCAAGTTGGTTATGATAACAGTGCTCAGTCACAGCCATAGAAATCCTAAGACAGAGCAGCCACTTCGAGCCCTGTTGAGGAACCTCCATTGTGTGACATCCAAAGACGATATCTAATTAGTCACCCTGGAGCCCTGTGAAACTGTGATGACTCTCTCCCTCCCTGACCCGAAAAGCGAAAGCTGCAGACACAGGAAAACTAGTTGTTAAACTAAGACTGCATCATGCTTTGGCTCCCCGCTCCTTGGTCTTTGGACATCATTAATTCAATTCTTTAAGGAACAAATAATTCAAAGGAGAAGTGAGAATTGGAAGCAATGGTAGAGGCTGCAAAATTTTTGAGGTTGTTAGATTTCTGGGGACGGCGCTAGGACTACCCTCCCCCCAACCAAAAAGTTCTAAGTGATGCTTTTTTTTTCCAGGTTTAAATTAAAAATAACTGTTTCTTTTGAGTTGTATTTTGAGAACCTGATAGCTGTCTTTGAAGATTGCTAGACCTATTCTGGCAATGCTAAAAATCTAGAATTAGTAATTTTTTCCCCTCAGAAGTTGAATTATTCTTTGGAAACAGATTAAAAACTTCTATTGATCCTAGATGATACTCTCGGCGGAAATGGGAGGTGAGGGACGACTTATTTTGCCTCCAGGACATTCTCCTTAATCCACGAGAAGCTTCTCCCACACACAGATGTTGTCCAGGTGGTGGGGACGTTTACTGAATTTTTGGAGAGTAATAGGAGGAAGGTAAAGGGTGGAGTTGCTGGTTTACAAAGGACTTTTCAGAATCTCTGGGGCTTTCTAGATAGAAAGTGGATATTTTTTATTGTAAGACATGAGATTAGCCAATTGACCATGAAGGTGCTTTAAGAAGTAGGAATAAATTAGTCGTAGAAAGAACCTCACAGAGATGAGCTCCATGCTACAGAATAACAGGCCTTCTATGTTGTCTTTGCTGGTTTGACTTGACAATTGTAATTCTGTTCTGGACTTTGTCTTTACGAGGTTTCTAGTTATCAGATTTAGGATAGGACATTAAGGTCACTTAAAGCCCAGAGTGAGGGACCTGAAGACAGAAAAGAAAGAAGAGAGATACCCACACATGCAAATAGGGCACATGTATGCAAATAGGATCCACATATGCAAATAGGATCCACATATGCAAATAGAGTCCACATATGCAAATAGGGCCCACTTAAGCAAATAGGTAGAAGAATTGCTGGGCCTGTCAGACGCAGGTGGTGGCAAGCATCACCAAGTATCATGCAGGCAGCCGGCTGCGTTGGGAGTCATCATAGGGTGACTCAAGCCAGAGTAGAAGAAACTATCAAGAAAACAGCTACTATGTTATCTTAGCGTCTAGCTGAAGGGCTGGAGACTAACAGGCACAGCTGGAGCTAATTTTGGGGGAGGAGAGAGATAAGATATAGGCATCATTGTAGCAGAGGTACAGGCTGGTCTTCATGTGGGTCCTCTAGCCATTGGGACAAGGGCTTTCTCTGACTCTGTTGCCTCTCTCTGGATCGCCTTCTAACTGGAGTGCCTTGTTGGGCCTCAGGGAAGAAGCCTGATACGAGTTGATGTGCCAGGGCAGGTTGGTACCTATGGTCCCTTTCTCTGAGGAGAAGAGGTGTGGGTAATGGTGGGGAGGTGTTTGTGAGGGTGAAATTGGGAGGAGGGGGGGGAGCTGTGATCAGGATGTAAAGTGAATAAATTAATTAATGAAGAAAAAATTAAGGCAATGGAGTTTGCTATCCACAATCTTCTGATATTGTGCATAAAATATGCATATTCACTAAAACTTTTCATATCAAAGGATGAATTTACAGTTGTTTGAGTACTGAAGGAGATCAACCCTCGTGTCTTGCCCTCAATTGCCCATTAAGTATTATCTTATCCTAAATGTTTCAGAGCTGTGTTCCCTCTGGTAAGGAAGGAAAGTGGATGCCATTTGCCCCCCCACCCCCACCCCCCCGTGAATTATGGCTGAGTTTTCCAAGTCTAGATGGTACCGAAGGAATTTCTTTCCCAGTTGATCCAGTGTACCAAATGCATACACGACATGGAGATAAATCTTTTAAAGAAGCTGATATTTAAATGCTTTTAAAAATTCTTTAAAGATATTACACAGGTATATAATGTACCTTGATCACATCCACCCCACCTCTTCCTTCTAGGATTGTCGTCATATCCTCCTCCCTGACGCCGTCTCTCCATTTTAAAATTACTACTTAATTAATTAACCTTACTGAGTACAGTTAGTGTTATCTATATGCTGGTGGGCACAGTGTCATCCACTGGGACATAGGGGAGACTGCCAGTATCTACATCCCCAAAGAAAACTGTCTTTCCTTTCCTACTAGTAGTTACTAATTACCAATATCTCCTCCTCCAGGATGAGGTCCCAGAAGCCTCTCTCCTCCACACTGGGACTTTTAATTGGCTTGGTTTTGTGCAGCTCTTATTCAGGTAACTAAAGCTGTGAGCTCATGTGTGCAATGGCCACACCATGTTCAGAGGACAGCATTTCAGAGGCCTCCTCCTCCATCCTCTGGCTCCTGCATTCTCTCTGTCTTCTCTTCTGTCGTGTTCTCCGAACCTTGGGGCTGGGGTGTGTGTGCTGTAGATTTAGATCTCCCTTTGAGCACTTCCAGTATCTCGTTCTCGGCACTTTAAACAGTTATGAGTCTCCACATCGATCACTGCCCACGGCAATAAGAAGTTTCTTTCCTCAAGGTAGAAAGCAGCACAGTCTATGAACATAAACATTTAGAAGAGAATTTGACAACATGACCACTTAGCAAAACAGCATCAGCAGCTTTTCCTCTTGGGCCCATGGTTCCCTTCACCATTGGTTTTGGCCATGTTTACAAAATCAGGCACGGGTTGTCTCTCACATTAGAGAAGCAGTTACATAAACTAAATGTAGAAACCAAAGGAAGACATGTAGTCACAGGCTGGAAAAAATACCAGATAAATGGGATCAATCAGGCTAAATTTTTTTCCTGCAAAAACAATTAACCAAAGTTAATTAATTAACCAAAGTAAGGAAGGAATAAACTGAAGGAAAAACTGAAAAGCTTTATCCAAGGAAAGGCTAATATTTGGTGTATGTAAGGAACTGGAAAAAAAAAAACACCTCAACAGGAAAAAAAGAAAAGGAAAAAACACCCCAGTAGATCAATTTTAAAATGGGAAAGTATCAGAAAGAACACTACTCAAGAGAGATTACAGGGCTAAAAATGCAGTTCAGTTAGTAGAACACTCAACTAGTATGTATCAAACCCTGGACTCAATTTCCAGCAATACAAACAGATCAAATAGCATCAACAGAAAAGTGGACCAAGGAGGGGTACAAATAGATACATAAAAGACGTTCAACATCACCGATGCTTGAGTAAGCTCTAAATACACAATGTGATACCACTTGCAGTGGTTTGGATGAGAATGTCCTGCCCTCCATATTTGAATGCTTAATCCACAGTTGGTGGAACTGCTTGAAAAGGATTAGGAGGTATGGCCTTGTTGGAGGAAGTGTGTCACTGTGGGGTGGGCTTCGCGACCCTCTTCTATGATGCCTGGAAATCAATTCTGCTCCTGACTCTATTTGGATGAAGACGTAGAACTCTCAGCTCCTCTAGCTCCATGCCTGCCTGTGTGCCGCCATGCTTCCTGCTATGATGATAATGGACTGACCTCTGAACCTGTAAGCCAGCTCCAATTAAATGTTGTTCCTTATAAGAACCTTGGTCATGGTGTCTTTTTATGGTAATGCAAACCCTAACTAAGACAACATCCATGCCGAGTTAATAGAATGCACTGGACAGTGTTCCTTTCTATTTTCTAGAAGAATGTGGGTAGTTTTGGTATCATTTGCCATGTTTTGTAGAAATAACTAGTGAAGTTGTCTGGGCCTACAACTTTCTTTGTGAAAAGACGTGTGTGTGTGTGTGTGTTTGTGTGTGTGCACACGTGTGCGCAGTGAGGTGATGGTAGTACATTCATGTGGGTGTGCAGCTGTGCACATATGCAAAGCCAGAGCAGTATGCTGGGTGTATTCCTCTGTCACTCTGTGAATTATTGTCTTGAAATAATCTTCATTGAGCAGAAAGCTTGCTTTCTCGCTTAGGCTGGCAGATGGACTCTTCAGGTTTGCCTGTTTCCACTAGTTCTGGAGTTATGGCCATGCATAGCCATTTATGTTGGTTCTGGGATTTGAACTCATGCCCCCATGCTTGCAGAACATGCATCCTTATTCACGAAGCATCTCTACAGACCCAAGTGGGAAGATTGTAAAAGATGAGCTAAATATCTTCATAAGATTTAGGACTACTCAGGTTGTCTGTTTCCTGCATAGAGAACATGTTATTCATGTCATCAATGTGTGTGTGTGTGTGTGTGTGTGTGTGTGTGTGTGTGTGTGTGTGCTTGCCTGTGTGAGTGTATATGCATCACTCACATGTAACGCCTCAGGAGGCCAGAAGGGGGCATCAGAGGCCCTGGTAGTGGGTTGCAGATGGTAGTGTGTGACTCTGGGTGTTGGGAAGTAAACCAGAGCCTCTGAACCATCTCTCCATCTCTCCTTCCAGGGCCTTCTTTCTTTCTTTTCTGATTGACCCAACCAGATGTTTCTCAATATTATTCCACTTAAAGAGCAAGATCCTGATTTTGTTTTTTCTTTTGCTGCTTTTCCATTCACGTGTTTTGCTATTGTTTTTCATTCCAGTTTGCATTATTCCGTCTCTTCGGATTACTTTGTGATAATTTGTTCTTTTACTGGTTCCAAGGCTCAAAGTCAATGTCACTGACTAGGAACATTTGTTCTTTTCCAGTATTAGGGTATAGTGTCATAGCATTCTTCCTAATGGCTGAGTCAGTGGTTCCCTTCAAATTCTGATGTGCTGTGATTTCACTTTTTACTTTTGATTCTTTTCATTGGCATAGATGGCTTGCATCTGGGCATCTGCACAGTGATTTACATAGTTCCTTTGTGTCTGCACAGGGCTTTTACTCAGCTACAGGTGGTTTCACCTCTGAATATACTAATCAGGATTGAGAATTCTTCTTCTTCTTCTTCTTCTTCTTCTTCTTCTTCTTCTTCTTCTTCTTCTTCTTCTTCTTCTCCTTCTTCTCCTTCTCCTCCTCCTCCTCCTTCTCCTTCTCCTCCCCCTCCCCCCTTCCTCCTTCTCTTTCTCCTCTTCCTTCTTCTTCTTAATTAATTAATGAATTAATTAAATTTATATGAGTACACTGTCACTGTTTTCAGGCACACCAGAAGAGGGCATTGGATCCCATTACAGATGGTTGTGAACCACCATGTGGTTGCTGGGAATTGAACTCAGGACCTCTGGAAGAGCAGTCAGTGCTCTTAACTCTTTACTTTTGGGAGTGCTCTGCTCACCTTGATTTCCCTTGACACTGCGAATAGTCTTCGTTTTCTTAAAAAACAGTTTTTTTCCTATGTATTGTTAATTGTTTGGTTGAGAGACTGATCCTCAGTCAGAAGCAAAAGTTAGTGAAGTTTTGTGATGTTTTACAACCCAGTATTTGATGCTCAGAATCAGTTTATTAGATTATAAACATTATAAAACAAAATGACAGAAAATAAAATGTATTTTAATTTTAAATGTAATTTTTCATATATAAAGGGTAAGGTAACTCAACTCGTGTGTGTGTGTGTGTGTGTGTGTGTGTGTATGTGTGTGTAGCTTTTAGAAAGCCATATCTTTTGAGAGTGTGTTCACTGAGTTGTGAATCACCTGTCATTTCCTGCTCTGGTTCATGGGTCAAAAGGTCTTGAGAGATGCTGTGTTACTATGTCACGGTTCTGCACAGGCAGGATCTACAGCAGTCTGTCTGCACTGAAGGGACCTGAGGGACACAGTGGCCACTTCACATAATCCCTACAAAATGCTTATCATGTTCTCAAAAGCTAAGGTCGGGGGGGGGGTGTTCCCTGGAATGGTCTCTGAATAACAGCTTTCTGGTCTCAAAATTGATACAGATCTTCAAATTTATCAGTTATCCATAACAGTATCCTGTTATTGTCCATGACATTACCATGGTAAATGGGAGAAAGGCCCTCTCTGGCCGAGCGAAGGATTTATCTGGTTACCAGAGGAAGCGGGAGAAGGAATGTGGGAACTCAGAGCACAGGACTGCAGGCCCAAAGGAACTGTGTCCAGGAAAGCTTACACAGAGGGCTGGCTATGGTAGATATTAGGTGAGGCGTGCTTCAAATTCAAATTATTGTATTTGCCATTAAGTGCATATTTAAATTTGCCTACTGTGACCTGGAGCTAGTTTAATAAACACCGTTGATAACCATTCCTGTTGATAACCATTCCTGTCTCTCCACAGCTCCTATAAACAATCTGTTTAAAGGACAAAGCAGTATGGACCAAGACAGCGGCCTAAGGAATGAGGAGCAGGAAGTAGGCAGCCTATCCTAACTGAAGTGGCATATAACAGTCGCAAGTATCCATTCCACAAATTCTGCAAATATTCCAGCATTCATTAGACCCTTCCTGTCTATAAACCACACAAATCCTGACAATCTTGGATGCCACGTGATACTCAGCCACCGTCATAGAAATGGACATTTTCTGAGAAAAAAAAAAAGGAGTGAGAGTAGGCATGAGACTGGGGTGTGCATGCGCGCAGGGTGTGTGTGTGTGTGTGTCCAGAAAAGTCTCCGTAAAAGGACATTGGCGGCACAATGGGGATTCACTATGTCTCCTGGACAAAGATGGTTTAGCTTTGGGGTTCTGTGTCATAGCAGCAAAGGTGTCAGGCAGAACTGAGGAGTTACCTGAAGCTTGGGTGGTCCAGGCCCCAAAGTGTATCAGGGCTCAGGAAGGGGGTGAAGTGACCTACTGATTTTTGCTCCAGGCCTTAGCCGAGTGTTTGAATGTGTGAGGATTATATTTCTGTCCTTGGTGCGTGGCATCTGTGTGAAAACTCGGCTAGATGGATTTTATTTGTTAGTGATGTTTAAGGCTGTGCGGAGACCCAAACATTTACCTTGACATCATCTTTCTCATTTCTGGTCTTTGCGGGCAGTTGGGTGCCCATTCTTATGTCTTAAATTAGACTCCAGCGCACAATCTTGTGGTGCGTGGAGGACTTCCGAGGCAGGAGATTGTAGGGATCTGGTGAGAGGCGCACTGCCTGGGCAGCAATGTGCAAACAGCACGGGGGTTGCGCATCTGGAGCTGCAGTGCGCCGATAGCACAGTTCCTGACGCGATGGTGGCAATAGCCCGCTGTACTGGAGCGTGCGGGGTTTCTTCTCCCCGCGCGGGGGCACCAGAGCCCTCGGAAGTGTCAGGCACTGCGGCGCATCTACCAGATTTTCTTTTAAATGACTGCGGATATGCGGGCGATCGCAGCCACAAATGGTGAGAGGAGGCTCAGACCGGGCTCGCGAATGGCCCGCAGCGATCATTTAACTGCACCCACACAGCAGTTAAGGCTTGTCACTCGACCCTCTGGAACCATCTCACGTGTCCCCACTGAGACTCTAGGGCGATGCCGGAGCCTGGCCTCTCCGTAGCTGGAAGCACATCCTGCCTCGGGCAGCAGGGGTGCAGGGTACACGTTGGCGCACATGCGCGCGCGCACACGAACACGCGCAAGGTACGGCAGGGCAGGGGACAGGGGCTTGGGGGCTCCGTGTGCGGGTGGGTGTCGTGGAGAGTGAAGCTGTGATCCTCAAATGGCTGCATCATGCCAGGTTATGGAATGAGAGAAGATGACGCGGAGCCAGCCATTCTACATGCCAGGGTCGGTGCAAAGCATTTAGGGAACCCACTGAGCGGCCGGCGCGCTCCCTTCCCACGCAGGGCTCTCCCTATGGCGCAAACGGCAGGAGAAAGACCCATCAGAGCTACACTTGTGTCTGCAGGCTCCTTTTCTCTTGGCAGAAAACCCATCAGGAGAGCTTTGGAACCACCCCTAAATAGGTAGCCCGGAACCGGGCAATGGTCCTTGGTTACTAACGCACAGTGTTATATATTTATTTTTGTACGGTGTGTAGCTTGTCTTCTCTATATTTTGGGAATAGCTTGCTTTCCTATATGAGCATGATGGGAAAGGAGAACGCAGCGGGGAGGGAGAGGGAAAGGGAGAGAGAGAGGGAAAGGGAAAGGAAAAGGGAGGATTCCTACAATAAGAATCAGAGCATTTTTTCAGAGACTAACCAAACAGGGCTTCCATTTCAAAGAGAGAGCTAGCCTGTACTGCTGTGTGGAAGAGATGTAAGAATTAGGGACCAAGGAAGCGTCCAGCGGCGCAACGCTGCATTTCGGAGGTACCGGGGTCTAAAGGGGCACGCACACGCACACACATGCACACCCGCACAGCTACCCCGCCAAGGTGTGTGCGTGCGCGCGAGTGTGAACTCCCACATGCTGCTGTCTGCGCCTGGCCGCTGGCACCAAGCCTCCTCCTCCCCGCTCGCCCCCAGATTCCCTCCCCTCCTCCTTGCTTTTGTCTGGAGGGTGCTATGCTATGCGTGTGTGCGTGTGCGTGTGTGTGTGTGAGCGTGTGTGTTTTTGGATTTCATACTAATTTTCTGGAGTTTCTGCCCCTGCTCTGCGTCAGCCCTCACGTCACTTCGCCAGCAGTAGCAGAGGCGGCGGCGGCCGCCGGTTAGAGCCCAGTCGCTGCTTCAGCTGCTGTTGCTGCTTCTGCTGCGCTCTGCTCCCTGCGCTTGCTACGGGAGGCCGGGGAAGCCGTGCGGACAGTCCTCGGTGGCCTGGGCCGGCACTGTCCTGCTACCGCAGTTGCTCCCCAGGTGGGATGTGCCGCGCCACCTGCCCACCTCCCCTCTACCCCCGCGCCCAGCGGCCAGGGAGGATTCTGCAGCATCATTGGGGCCCCATCGTCGCCGCAGCCTCTTTGGAGGGTCCTTGGCTTGGCCCGTGCCATGGAATCTGCTCTCAAAGACCCGTTCCCGACTTCTCATGCCTCGGCCTCAGGCTTGAAGGGAGGGCGGGCACACTGGGGGGCCACTGAGGGGCAAGTTGATTGCGAGGCGGGAGCTGGGCACTCCGACATTCATTCTCCAGGCTGGGGTTCAGGGTGAGGAGAGCGCGGAGGGACTGTGTCCCAGTTGGTGGTGTATAGGGTCTACCCTCAGTCTCATCCATGTCTGTTTGTCCTCAGCCCTAAGGTGCGCACCGATATCGATATCCGTGCCGATTTAGCGGTTCTGCGACCCAAAGAGTCAAGGGAGATCCACCGAGTGGTGCCTGGCGTATAGGACCATGCAGCCTCCTTGTGGCTCGGAGCAGCTGCCCGCGATGTTCCAGCCACTGTGAATCATTTGGTCAGCGCCAACCTGCTCAGCTCCAGCACCGACAGGCTCAGCCTCTGGTACGCTCCACTCCGCGGGAGGCCACCAGCACCAAGCAGCAAGAGGGCGCAGGGAAGGCCTCCCCCCTCCGGCGGGGGACGCCTGGCTCAGCGTAGGGACACGCACTCCGTCTGACTGGCACTGGCAACTCGGGATGTCGCCCTGGCCGAGGTGGCATGGACCCGCCATGGCGCGGCTCTGGGGCTTATGTTTGCTAGTCTTGGGCTTCTGGAGGGCCTCTCTCGCCTGCCCCATGTCCTGCAAATGCAGTGCCACTAGGATTTGGTGTACTGAGTCTTCTCCTGGCATCGTGGCATTTCCGAGGTTGGAACCTAACAGCGTTGACCCAGAGAACATCACCGAAATGTGAGTTCCTTGTACTTTCTCTTCTGTCCCCACCTTAGGGCTCAGACAGGTAAATGTTTGGGATAGATGCTCTCCCAAGAAGTCAGAGACCAGAGAGATGGAGTATCTGACACTTCTCTGTCTGTTTCACTGGCTTACGGAAGCCAGTTGGGGAAGAGTGGGACTCTAAAAATTCCACATAGAGAGAAATAAAATCATAAATGCATATACATTATGTTCCTGGGAAGGAATTCTGCGTGCATTTTCATTTCGAAGTTCTGATGGGTGTGTTTTAGGCTTTCCATATGATAATTACATTGGAACCTTTTTGTTGGGTAAAATACTGTGTGTGTTGTTGTGAGAGAAGCTCCGGTAGCATTAACCAGAAAGGAGGTTAAAATTGTTCATTTTCAAGAATTGGTTAGAGTGAGGGTCTCTCCCTTAGCATCCTTTCCTGAGGTTTGGAGTTGGCTGGTCCTGTCTCCCTCTTTTCTTCTCATCTATTGGATTTTGCTTCAGAGATTGCAGCCAGAGATGCTTTGAGGATGCCCTGTAAGAGGAGAAGTTCTGAGTGTCGAAAAGCACTCGCTCAAGAGAGAAAATGTGATCACGGGAAGGGCTAAAAGCCTGGGCTGATTTAATTTGGACCTGATTTTTCAGAGATACAATTTTGAGACCATTTGGATTATAAATCTTAATTGCCCATTGAAAAATTCCCCAGGACTAGGCTAGATGGCAAGCCGCGTGCACATTGAAGGATGGTAGCTTCAGCCTTGGACCTTCGTGTCCCTAGAAAGGTTACAGCTTGTCCCAGCTTGCTGGAGAAACAGAAATGTGTTTCTTTTCTCCCTGTTGGATGTCTTGTGACGAACACCCTGCCAAGCAGGAACTCAGCCGTCCTTTCTCTAGGTCACCTGTGCTGGACGTACTGCTATTGTCCCTTCCCAGCAATCTTGCCATTTTATGTCTCACAAACAGAAGGTTTTATTCATCTGTGTAGAGGATTATAAAGCGAAGTTTCCTGGGTGATTGAGACTGAGAAAGGCAGCCTGGAAAGTAGGGCTTGGGCTGTGGCCTTCCGGTTGGCGAGTGCGCATGCACCCCCTCCCCCAGCGTACAACGGTGTTTTCTGCCAATGCAGCTGCCAATGCCAAAGGCATCAAGATAACCTGTTTTGGTTTTTAAATGTAAGTAGGAGTCCCTTCTAATCTTGCTGTTCTGCTACTGATGGTTATGCTATAGGCCCCGGGTGGAAGGAAACAACGGCAGAGCAAGGTGGAGCGTGCAGGCCTGGCATAGCTGAGCCAATCCAGCTGTGAATAGCCAGGGTGCCAGGTTCCCAGTCTTTGACAAGTAGCACAGCAGCCCAGTGGGAGGGTAGGGTGCGTTTGTGCCTTTCCGGGGCTAGGCTTGTCCAAAGAGTCTGTGGCCTTTCTCAAAACCAAGTCTGTCCGAAGGTGATGTCAGTCAGATGGAGGGGCCTTGGGAAGGAACTCAGAGCCTTTTGGTGGCAGGAGACCTGGAAGGTGCATTTACACAGCTAGATACCGCAGCTTTTTTTTTTTTTTAAATTCAATGATAGACACCAAATGAAGAGAGAAACGAGACACACTTGGTTCTCATTTTGGTTGCTTTACTTTAACGTTTTAAGATCAGCTGAAAAGAAGACAGCATCACTAAATCCAAAAGCAGTACTGATGAGGTTCCAGAGCTTTCTGCCAGATGCATGCCATAAACCGAGAGTTTGGGCAGAGCATTCTGTAGTTTTCTTGCAGATGTTGTTACTTCTTTTCTATGTGACGGCAGCTTACACACACACACATACACACACACACATATGGAGTAGGAATATATATGTGTGTGTCTGTATGTTTATGTGTGTGTGTGTGTGTGTGTGTGTGTGTGTATCCATCCACAGTCTATTGTGATACTCCAGTTCCTACTCTGGTTTTATTTGGAAATCCACTGGTATTGAGGGAACTGAGAACTCAGCATGTGGCTGGGTGTCCAGGATGCAGGAGTAGGTTGGTAATACCCATCTGGCTAGGGAGAAGCAAGGTCAGGAAGAAGGTATTTCTGTCTACTTAGCCTCTCAGTGGCACTTGAGCCTATCTGAGTAGTATCTGTAAATTGTATTGCAAAGCTTCTTTGGAAAGCACCAATTATTTCTAAACTGCAAATAATATCAATAGTTGAGTTAGTTTTGCCTTCAGCCATATAGGATGCCATCTGTGCCTCTTTTCCTATGTGGTAATATTTGTTTCAACAACTTGGCCAGTGGCTACAAGCTACAGTTGAAGCCAAATGACACATTTTTACATACTCTGTTATTTGGTCCAGTGCTATTCTCAATGTATTCCAGGGTAGCAACTTAGTTTATTTATGTATCCCTGAAGTTATATGTCTCTGGCCTTTTGCACAGGAGAGCGATACCTGTATCCACACTCAGTACTTGCTAAAGCAACAGCTGACTATTCACACTGAAAGACAATGTATCTTTTAGTACCTGTATTTTCAACCCTGGTGTGTCCCTTAGGGTTCACGGAGACAAATGTTAGAATATTTTGAGACTATATGCCTAGATTAGCTAACAGGTAGGATGCTGTGTTTATACGAAGTTGAAATCAACTTGACGTGTCAGAGTCATTGTTTGAGTTTGTTTTATTAATTAGAAGCGTGTGTCACACACACTGTTGCACATTATTTATCGCCTAAGCTAATCTGGATTTCTCTGCGCTATGGTCAGAAATGCGTGCTTCAGCATTGAGTTGCAGAGAGGCACCTACTGATGCTTGTGAACAATTAAGACCACAGTAGTGCAAATTAATCTTTAAAACAGTACCAATGTCACATGCAAGTCAATACTATTGGGATTATGGCCATTTAAACCCCCCATTGTGTCAAATGCCAAGGTGTATAATCTCACCCAAGTAGTAGGTAAGAGGCATAGTTAAGATGAGTTTACTACCTTAACCTATGGGTAAAACAAGTTTCCCATGGTAAGCTTTTCCAATGTTTGCGTCTGTAGCATTCAGTAATCCACGCTGCGGAACCCGTGCACTCTACTATTGCCTGTGTTTGTGAAGGCAGGTAGGGATCTCTTTCTGAACATCTTGGGTGGTATTCTCTGAATTGGGGGCAATGTTTGGAACCGAGTCTAATATTTATTTCTCTTAGCACAACACAAATAGAACCCACAGCTTCTGCTGCCAGAGCGTCTATGTGCACTTTATTATTGGCTGGTTAAGTGCAGTAGTGCTTTGCCATTAATACATTGATTTTGGCCCCAGCACCTTCGTAAGCTTTGCTGGTGCAATTAATTGTGTTTAAAACATCCCGGCATTCACAAAGCCTCAGCCAAGGGCGTCAGTGTGATCGCTTTGAGGCCACTCCACTGCTGTGGTTCTAGAACTTTGGGTTGCAGTTTTCTTTTTTTCTGCACTGAAGAACTATGCGTTTTATCTTGAGCACGATTGCACCAGTCACAACGGGTTTATTAATAAATGCAGTGTTATTCATTATCTAATAGGATTTGCAAACTGCAGGTGAAACCTCACTGTCCACGCAGTGGAGATGTGACTAGACCCGGAGGCTCAGCATCACCATTTGGAGTCTTTTTTTTTTTTTTAAATTCATACCTTCAATCTAGTTTTGTTTGCACTGAGTAAGACAATGAAAAAGCCCAGCGACCCTTCTGACCCCACTCTCTCCCACCACCCATCATTGAATGTACAGGAAAATGTGTTTGATTTTCTTCTTCTCTGAAAAGTGATACTTCCTTATGGGAATTCAGAGTGCTTAGAGTTAAGAGAAGAGCCGGGTTTTGCGTCCTTACAAGCAAGCACTGGGAGGTTGAAGCCCTGTGGGCATAGCTCCCCTCCTGCTGAGTGTGGGTCTGGTTAAGGTCATTTGCTGTTTCTCTCCCATAAACCTTTTGCTGTATCTCTTTCAATATTCCCTGGTTAAGATATTTGCTAAGCTGAAGAGTTGACTGAGCAGCTGAAGGTCGAGGACTCTTTCCCCTTAGGGACTGTCCATATGATCTCTGACTGTATCTAGGCCACTGAAGTATAAAACCTTGAGGTTTTGTTTAGCTGGGGAAGGGAAAATAAATTTCTTCTTTTTGTGCTAATTTTTTTTATTAGGGGGAGAAGCATTATTAAGCCATTATTGGATACCATACACTGGCATCCTCTTCAGAAGTTGGCTTTTCTGTGTCTCTAGAGTGCTTCTTGAGGCAGAATATGACATTGTATCTGACATCCTGTTGAACATTAGTGTGTAGTGCCTCTTGCTAGATTCCTACAAATCAGTAAGGGGATTCAGGAGACAGATTATTTATAGATGGCTGATTATTATTATTTTTTGTTTGTTTTGGTGTGTTTGTGTGTATATGGGGAAGAGAGAGTGAGAGAGAGAAAGAAATAATAGAGAGGGGGAGGGAGGGAGAGAGGAAGGAAGGGAGGGAGGGAGGGAGGGAGGGAGGGAGGGAGAGAGAGAGAGAGAGAGAGCACCAACGAATCTAGATTCATAGATTACTACTAGCTGTCTGGTCATTATTCATGATCTACTTTGCCAAGCTATTTTAGAATACAGATCTCACCCTGCCATCCCAACTGGCAGAGATCTGAACTCTGAAGTGGCCTGATAATTTTAGCCTGCATTTGATTACTGGTCGATCTCCATTAAAAAGGCAGAGAAACACGCCCCCCCCCCAATCAGGACTCCCTCACCACTCACTTCCCTCTCTGGAATGTCCAGGAGGTTGGGAAAGCATAAGTATTGATCTCGAGTCGAGTACATGAATATTCCTGAAGTTATCTCAGCTCTCCAAAGAGAAGCAGCGCAAGACACCAAGTTCTTTCTTCAAGTGTTTCAAAACCACTCCATAGTGGAACAGGGAGATGATGGTGACTTTTGGGAGCCCGACTAAGACATTACTACCTGGTTACGTGGTCCTGGGGACTCCGGTCTCCATGTAGGCGAAGAGCTTTGCTTCTGGTGCTTACACAAGTTTCTTCTGGCTTTGCAGCCCTCCCCCTCCCCCAGAGCTTCGGCATGGGGTGGAGGCTAAGGTCCTTGCACCAGCGGTGGGGAGAGAAGAGGGTGCATGGTACTCAGAGTCAACAGTGTGTCTCTGAAAACCTTCCGTGTCAGAGTGTGGCACAGCCATGGTGTTTTGCTCTGAGCTCCCCCAATCTATGTCTTTTAGAATGTGGGCCGCTATCCAGGCTGTTGGCATGGCAGTGCTGGTCTAATAAGGGGATGACGAGGTCAGGGTTCAGAAAGACTGCTTCCGATCAAGACCACAGAAAAAGAAGGGACCCTGCAGCCCCCTTCCCCTCGTAGCAAAATCACCAAGGTCCTGCGGAATGGGAAGTTCCATCTGTTTGTATCCAGGCAAGCATTGCCGCCTCTCTGTTGGGGACCTCTTCTCTGTTCTAGTCTTCAGACTGAGGTGTAACTCCAGGCCACTACTAGAGAAGTTTCAGAGACAAGCTTGGGAGGGCTAGCTCTGAGCAAGCATACTCTGTGTGAGACAGTGTAACTAAAGAGGCCCTGGCCATTATGGATTCCAAAGCAATGACGTTCCGTTCACATGGGAAGGCATGCCTTTTAGTGTTGATAATAAAAAAAAAAATACGTACATATACAGTCTTCTTCCATTACACAGTTCTTATACCGAGAAAAGTCCTCATGACTTGGGACAGATAAGGACTACCAAATGGGCTTGCAGATCCTGGAGAGTGCACACAGAACACAGGCCAGAAGAGGCCTATGTCATAGTCGGGGCCTACAGCCTTTTATATGAAGTCTGTTATTGTCCATGATAAACCCACTGCCAGAGACTACTTAGTCACTCTTCCCTAGCTTCCCTCTTGCCCTCTTTCCCAGTGCTAGAAGACAGCAGACCAAGCTCAGCAACTGAGCCAGTGAGCAAACCTCAGGGTGCACTCAACAGCTACCTGGTGTGTCCTCAAGGTCCAAGACTCCCAGTGACAGAACACTTCTGAGGCAGGACTGCTTGCCTGAGATGGACCCAATGGGCACTCTGGGTGCTGCTCATGTTGGTTTAACACCTTACCCTGAAGCAGAAGAGGCCTTGACCAGCCTTTGAGGGACTTCCAGGCTCACCTATCTGCCCAGCTTTGGTCAAGGAGGCCTTAGCTGGGGATGGAGGACCAAGAGCTCGCCTAGGCCTCAGATGCCTGGGTTTGGTTCTCAGACGGAGCACGTGGCGGGGGAGGGGTGGACTGATGTCTCATCCCATTCTTTCCCCCCCACCCCGCCCACTTTCATTCAGCTCCTTTGCTGTGTGTTGTACTCAAGAGACACACGATTTGGGTGACTTCGGTAGTTTTTAATTTTCTTGTAGGGAGTAAAACTATTAATTACACTGTTTAGAGTTACTTTTCTATTTAAAATGAAGACTGATTAATTTTTGGCACTTCAATCTTTCCCGTAATCTTTATGCACACCCATATACCCTAGAAATGATATTTGTGTAGAAATATCTGTGAATACATAAACCTCTGCTAACACTCCTTCCATGTGAGCCTTCAGGTCGAATCACAGTGACTTATAAAGCCCTCCTGGCGACGGAAGGCTAGTTGTCTGGAGCTACTCTTTTAGTTTCATTTCCATCATTGTGCTGCATGCTTGCCCAGGACCTGATGAATCTCAGAGTGAAGTTTGTGAATGTCGGTCCGCCTTCTAAGTCTTTCAACAGCGTTCAACACACATGGAAATTGATCTGAATCAAGAGATGCTGGGATTTGAGTTTTCATATGACCTGTGAAATATGGTGCCAAACAAAACAAAACAAAACATTTTTTAACAAGGATGAAAGAGCAAAATGACCAAGCAGATAATGTGACTTGCCTCCAAGCTTGAGGGCCTGAGAATTCAATCCTCAGGACCTAAACGGTAGAAGGACTGAACTGTCTCCTGCAAGTATCCTCTGAACTTAAGACACGTGCACATGCAAACACATGCATGTACATGCACATGTACAAATAAGTAAATAAGTAAGTAAGTAAATAAATAAAAGACCAGGGAGCCCTAAGCCTTGTTGCAGGGGTAGTTTTTACCTCGTGGATCCCAGAATCCCTTGCTGTGAGGTAAGAGAGGTATCCATCGGCAAATGTGACTCTGGCTCACTGTGCACAGGCCCTGTTTCTTCACCGAGGTTGCCTTACTCATTTGTTATGTGTGAGCAAGAGAACTTGACATGGTGACCTTTAAATTCCCTGGCAGGGTATGATTAAAAAATAAAAATAAAACAAAATCAAGTACCTCTCTCCAAAACAAACAAACTGAGTTTGCAGAAGTGGCCCAGTGGTAGAAGGCATACCTAACATGCTCAAGGCTCTGGGCTCAACCCTCTGCACCATAAACCCCTCCACGGAACTACTCACCCAGCCAGCCAGCCACCCAATCCACCAAACTAACCACCCACCTACCCACCCACACCACCAGCCAAGAGAATAGAAAACCTTAAGCAAGCTAAGAAGCCGGTTACTCTGTTTAATGGGATCCAGTCTCCCTCTATAGCTGTCCTAGAATGTCCTCTAGGATGCTACAGAAGGCCCTGCTCTTTAGATGTCTTGTTTGTGGCTTGAATGTTTGAGCCTGATCCCCCCCCCAACCCCTCATATTCCCATGTTGACTTTTAATCCACAAAGCAATGCTGCCAGGAGGTGGCAGACCCTTCATGAACATCCTTTAAAGAGACTTCCCATAATTCAGTGCTTCTTTCCACAATGTGAAGACAGACACAGAAGGTGTCACCTCTGATAAATAGACCCCATTAGACACTACATCTGGTGGGACCTTGATCTTGGTCTTGCCAGCCTTCAGAATTGTGAACAATAAACTTCTGATGACAAAAATGACTTATTCTCACAAATTTTCTTTAGAGCAGTCCAAACGGACGGGCACGCCTGGGCGCTTTGGTCTTTCCTTTTGTGGCTTTTTAGGCTTCTTATTCTTTGGTACTTTCCAGAGAGAGAAAGAGGAAGAGAGAGAGAGGGGGGAGGGAGGGAGAATGTACATGAGAGAGAATGTGCAAGAAAGAAAGGGGGGAGGGGAGGGTTGGTTGTGAATCCCTGATGGATTGTGAAGGAGTCTAGCTGACTTGGGATTTAAGCCACCATAGTTCAAGCAAGGCTGAGTGAGGCTCACACAGAACGGGTGAGGAAACTCCACATGAGTGAAAGGAACTCTACAGGAAGATGGTTTGAGCTTGACAGACTGCGTGGCATCCGACCTCAAGGGTCCTTGTGCTGGAAGCTCAGTCCCTGTGTGTGTAACGGAGAGGTGGAACCTAGTGCTAGCTGACTAGACTGTGGGGGCCATTCCTCGTGAATGGCCTGAGGTGTTTCTGGAGGTACTCAGTTTGGTTTGGGGGAGAGACTCAGGTCTCGAGTGACTGTATTCATGACCGTGAAGGTGGGGTTGCTGTAAGAGGGTCAGTATCCCTGTCTCCCACTTCCGTTCTGCATGGCTTTCATGAGACTTGGGTTTGGGAACTGGAAACTAAGTCAACTCAGCCTGGAGTACTTTGTTACAGCAGCTAAAACAATGTCCAAGGCATGTTGAAACTACCACAGCGTGTGAGGGCGTCTGGCCACTTTGGAATTCCTGATTCACCTAAATCAACCTTGGGTCTGGGATTCTGAATGAATATTTGGCCCTTAGTGGCTATAGTGTTGAATCTAGAAGTAGAGGCCTAGATGGATGCTAACCTCTATCCCTCCGTCTCTCCCTCCCTCCTTCTCTCCCTCCCTTCTTTCCTCCCTTCCTTCCTTTCTTAACAGAGCTTGCTATGGTGCTATGAGAAGCAGAATTCTGGACCTTGGGCCCCATGGTGGTCCATCTCCCAGATATGCTCTTGAGTCTTTCTCATGGATTTTTCTTCTTCCATTCCTCCATTAAAGGTTGATTTCCCTGAAGTGTTGACCACAGACACTTCTCTTCCTGGGCTACTCCATGCTCAGGCATGGCATCTGCTGCCTTCTTCGAGCTAATGAAATCCCATCCATGTTCTCAGGCACTTCCAGTGAAGGTCTTTGGGTCCATGTGCTCAGCTGTTACTGAACACATCTGGATATCCAATAGTTTGTCACTCTCAGCACTTACAAACTAAACTCATGGTCAGTGTCTGTCTTAGCTAGGGTTTTACTGCTGTGAACAGATATCATGACCAAGGCAAGTCTTATAAAGGACAACATTTAATTGGGGCTGGCTTATAGGTTCAGAGGTTCAGTCCATTATCATCAAGGCAGGAGTATAGCAGTGTCCAGGCAGGAATGGTGCAGGAGGAGCTGAGAGTTCTATATCTTCATCTGAAGGCTGCTAGCTGAATACTGACTTCAAGGCAGCTAGGATGATGGTTTTAATTAAGCCCGTGCCCACAGTGACACACCTACTCCAACAAGGCCACACCTACTCCAACAAGGTCACACCTCCTAATAGTGCCACTCCCTGGGCCAAGCATATACAAACTATCACAGTGTCCCTAACCCATTTGTGGGGTTCTGTTCCCCTCATGATGACACCACAGCCCATTTAGGAACGCAGGCAAGAAACCTGGATTTTGCTCTCTCTTTAATTTACTACCGTCAGCTCAACTTCTCAAGCATTTCCTGAACAAACATATTCACTTCTTTTAGCTTTGCTCTCCATTTTGTTCAGTTCCCCTTTCCCACCCTTCCTTTCTTGAAATATTTACGGGGTTCTGTCTGCGTGGGACACTGTGCTAAGTATTTGGAGTACAATGAGAAATGCTGATCTTGCCTCTTCTTTGGGAACTTACAGCCTGAGAGGGAAAACAAGCAGCAACTAAATACTTAATTAAAAACAGTTTAACCACGATCATTGTCATCTTTTCCTTAAAATACTGTGGTCACCTCCTAGTTTGCTTGCCTGACTCCATACCTACTCTAGGTATATGTATCCCTATAACTCGAACAGTCATGAAGGTGCACAGACCTTTTCAAAGTGCTCATTTTGTCACAGGTACTGCTAATACTTACTCTGGGGCTCTCACACCCAGAGATGAAGGTCTCTTTCCCTCTCTTCTTCTTCCCTTATCCCTGGTTGTCATGATGTTGCAATATAAAGAGTCCATATAATTATTGCATGGGCTAGAACATGGAGATCAGCATGAGAATCTCTTTCTATACAAGCAAATCTCTAAAGAAAAACAAATTATGGCTGGAAGCTTGCTTAGTGATCTTGGAGCCCAGGACACTTACTTCTACAGATAACATGTTTGACAGCATCAGGCTAAGGTTGGTGGGTGGAGGCACCATCTCTCTCAGGGCATAGTCAGGCCTGGTTCCTCTGGACAGATGCCCTGCCCCCTTCACGTATAGCCTAGCACCAATTCCGTTTGATACAGTCATTCTTTTTAAAGCCCAAGACCCTTCTGATTTCTTTAGGTGATTTTCATATTTTTTTTTCTGAAATGCATTGATTTTACTATATGTGAAATGGTACACTAATTTATTATATGTGATTTTATTAGTAACAAACTTTTAAAAGTAGCATTGAACATTATAAACAATGTAACAGTATGAATGGGTGTCTCCTGAAAAGTTAATTTTTCTTCTAACTAATGCTGCAATCTTCAGCCCCTCGGTCCCTTCCCAACGCAACTAACTTGCTCACTTCAGTCTGTTTCCCCTTCCAGAAATAGTCTGCTTGTGCCCGCAGTACAGACACAGATACGTCTGTTTATACCCACTGTTCTGAATCTGGGTTGTTTTCACCTAATGTGTTTAAGCTATGATTCTCTCTGAGCTGTGCACACCACTCTGTTTTCTTCAAAGCTGTCTGAACAGCCTGGTGGCCATACTGGATACTCTCAAGAAATACACCTGCCTTAGTTAGGGGTTTCTATTGCTGTGATAAACACCATGACAAAAGCAACTTTCAGAGGAGAGGGTTTATTTAAGTTTATGCACTTCCACATGACAGACCTTCACTGAGAGAAGTCGGGCAGGAACCTGGAGGCAGGAACGGAAGCAGAAGAGGCCACGGAGGGCTGCTGCTTACTGGCTTGCTCTTCATGGCTTGCTCGGCCTGCTTTCTTATAGAACCCAGGACCACCAGCCCAGGGATGGCATTACTCATAGTGATCTGGGCCCTCCCCCACCAATATCAACCAAGAAAATGCTCCACAGGCCAATCTGGTCTGGGCATTTTTCTTAATTGAATTTCCATCTTTCCAAGTGGTTCTAGGTTGTGTCAAGTTGAGACAAAACTAGCCAGGACAACACCCCTTATTTGCCCTGTTCTAGAGCAGTCTCCAAACTTGAGATCCACAATACAAGAGGGTGCAAGACTGACTGTTCCACAGGCCCATAGCTCTGGGAGCATCCTGGGCAGCTTGAAGGCATTCACTCTGTCTGTCTCTACTATGTTCCTTTGAGTGAGGAAGGTAAAGGCTCCATACACAACAGAAGGTTCCTGTCTGAAGATCACACAGTCCCTTCCTGGCCCAGTGTCCAGGGCCACAGAATTCCCTACTGAAGGCATAACTCTACCACTGGGGCCTGAAGAAGTCTTTTCTTTTGGGTCTGATGTCACTAGGGTGGACCATGCCATGGATGTGCACGTCACTAGTCATGACATGGGGGAAGATTTCCATAGTGGTGTAGTGGGGGCATGTGAAGTCTGGATCATTAGCACGCTAGGTGTAAGCTTATTCTACAAATAGTGCTGGGAAACCCAGTTATCTACATGTAGAAGAATTAAACCAGATCACCGTCTCCTATCCCACACAAAATCTCTTCTTCCCAGGCTGTCGGAGCTCCATGCTTCTGATCTTGCTGTGTGTGCCGTCAGTCCTTTGGTACTGAGATACGGCTACTCTGATGCTTCAGCAGCAAGCTGTTTTCTCACTTACTCTCAGTGCCTACTGGCTGCCCAGGACCTGAAGTTGTCTCTGCCTTCTACTCCTCGCTGGTCCCTCCTTACCCTTTAAGTCTTCTGTACTTCTTTAATATCTAGGCCACACCCTCTCGTGCTTTTTCATGTGTCCCAGTCACATGAAGGTCACATGGCATCCCTGGTGCACACTGTGTACCTGTTGTATACCCCATTGGGATATAAGCTACATGGGAACAGATATCATACGCACCTTGTTTCTGCTCCTCCTCAACACAGTGGGTACACATGAGGACATGCACTCAGGAATCTGCTATCTATCTATCTATCTATCTATCTATCATCTATCTATCTATCTATCTATCATCTGTTTATCTATCATCTATATATCTGTCTGTCTATCTATCTATCTATCTATCTATCATCTCTATGATAGATCTCTATCTATCTCTCTATCATCCATCTATTTATCTATCATCCATTTGTCTGTCTGTCTGTCTGTCTGTCTATCTATCTATAATCCATCTGTGTATCTGTTTATCTATTATCTATCTATCTATCTATCTATCTATCTATCTATAATCCATCTATCTGTTTATCTATCTATCTATCTATCTATCTATAATCCATCTATCTGTTTATCTATCTATCTATCTATCTATCTATAATCCATCTATCTATCTATCTATCTATCTATCTATCTATCTATCTATCTATCATCTACCTATCCATCATTTAGGATTCCAAATCAGAGTACTCACACAGTTTCTCAGCCATCAATATGTAAATCTCTAGATGTGACTTTTCCAAAGCCACTCACTAGGTTATGGTTTTTATTAATGCACATAACCCTCACAGAATTAAAATGCACAATATTAGTTTGTGCACAGTGAGAAATCAATTAACTGTAGAGGTGAAAAGTCCAAAGCTTGGCGAGAATAAAAGAATATTTATTCAACAAGAAGGATAACAGGGGGCCAGATGGGAGAAGGAGGCCCCACAGATGCAGAAAGATGCAGAAGTGTCAGGATGAATCCAGAGGAGTCTCCAGCACATCTGCTCTCCAGCAAACAAACAGGCTCACGGATGAGGAGGTGTGCCTGCTGTGTTGTGTAATCACCAATAGCAGATAGCCTTGTGGATCCATAGCAGCTTTTCCCGAAGTTGCACTTAGGGTCCTTCACATGTAACCTGGTGCTGGGGTGAGATTCCAGATGTGATTTATACTCCTTGTAGTGCGGACTGCACAGGTTGTTCACTTTTTTCCAAGAACTGCAAGTGGCAGGAGATGTACTCTGTCGGGGCCCAGTTAACGTTCTCCCTGACGGCGCGCATGTTTGCGCCTTTGCCGCTGAGATGCAGCAGGCTGGCGCTGTGAACACTGCGAGGGCTTCATCTGCATTTATAGCGATCGGCACTGTTTCACATCTGAGAACGATTTTATAGTTGTTTGCAGAACTGATCATAAAATAACTGACATATGAGATTGGAAAGCTTTTCGAAATAGAGTAGAGGGATCTACAGGTGAACAGATGGTGTTGAAAGATCCAAACAGATAATTCCTCCGTGAGTTAAATAACACCCACTTGTTTATGTTTGCATAGTGCTATATATTTACATATAAATATATATTTATATACTTAGATTCCCTGCGGGTTTTGAAGTTAAGAGTTTCCAAAGGAGTAGGCATCATTATGGAACTGACTGTAATGTTGACCTCTGATAAGAATAGTCTTTTTTTATTTTTATTTTGGTACAGTCACGGGTCTTATGGTGAGTCTGGGGGACCCTCCAGAATTTAATTTTTAGCTGTCTTATTTAATATTCCTTTAAGGATTTTTATCTCTTGCCACAAAAACAAATCCAAACAAAAAAAAATAAACAGACAAATAAAATTCTCCTCTGGGGACTTGGCACTGGGTTTACTGCTAACTTGACCTGCCCTGTGAGTCATGGAGGCAGTAATTTCCCTCTATTTCATTTTATATTTGTACATGTCTAGTTCAAAGAGTGATAAGCATTCTCACGGCTGAGCTGTCTTTTTCTGATGGATATATCGAGATATATGTTTATGTATGTATCAGCTAAGACATTCACTCTTTTGGGTTTTTCTTGTTGTTGTTTGTTTTTTGATTTTGTTTTTTGAGACAAGGGTTTTCTGTGTAGCCTTGGCTGTCCTGGAACTTACCCTGTAGACAAGGCTGGCCTCGAACTTAGCGATCCACCTGCCTCTGTCTCCTGAGTGCTGAGATCAAAGGTGTGAGTCACCACTGCCTGGTCTTCACTCTTCATTTAGTCAACAGATGTATTTTAAGCATGCCTTCTCTGGGCATTTTTCTGCATTCTAGGTAATGAGACAGGTCAGTTCCTACTGTACCTATAATACAGCCCACTTCAAAGTCACAAATAAAGCTTTCCTTTCACTCTGTTGGACTATCGTACCCATCTTTCAACAACTCATGAGATCTTACACATAGTGTGCCAACAATCCACATGTCACATTTGATTAGTACAGCACCACATAAAAGCCTTTCCCCACACCATCATGGCGAGAGATGTTTACCCTCAGGAAGTTAGACTCGGAAGAACAAACTTCTGTAGGCCTAAAAGGCAGATTTGAGGAAACTCTATGAATGCCTGGCCAAGAAGTAAGGGTGTGACTGTGACTCTGGTAGGAGCATCTGTTGTCCCCTGGACTCGCTTCTCCCTCAGGTGCAGGAACCTGGTAGACGGATGCAGGGGGAGTACATTCGAACTTCCTAGGCCATTGCCCAGAGCTAAGTGCCTGTGGAGTAGCTTGTCTAATGGGTGTCACTGTGGTTTCTGAGCTGGGAGAACACTCAAGAGCAGTGTCATTGTGGGTGTCATTTCCTGAGAACATGCAGTGGGGTTCACCACATTTTTCAGACTCTTCCATCACCGAACCTCACCTTTCTCTGCAGGGATGTGACTCATGGTGGGCCATGTCTCAGCAAGGACAACATGGGATGCTGTCTCTTCTTCTCTTACCCAACTTTTTTCCCCCCTAAGTCATATCCTAGGAGAGCCCTGATGTTGTAAAACCTATGTATGAAAAGTTCCCTTTCTCATCATTTTTATTTAATAATAATAATAATAATAACCAATCACTTCATTGCATCCATTGTGGAGATAGATGAAGGAAGCCACTCAAATCCTTGTCCTGTTCCAAACTCTGCATCTCAGTGGTCTTCTGCACAGTTAGAATGGTCATTCTGTAGCTATGGACATTCACTTAGACTTCACACATCCACTGTTGAATACTACTTTATACACTTACTCACAACTCATGAGAGAAAACACGGCAGGGTTAAAACTAGCAAACAGTTCTTTCTACTGTCCTTTCCACCTTGTGCACCCTTTCCCTGCTTTCTACCCTTTATCAGTCATGTATGGCAACATCCTCTGTCGACCTCTGTTCAATACCGCAGGATCGTGCAGACGTCCTAGGCTAGGATCCTCACCTGGGGGAGAGGATGCTTTCTTTTTCCTTTTGAGATTGGGTGGCTTCAGTTGATATTGTACACGCTAAGTCTATCTATTCTTTTGCAAACTCTATGATTTTATTTTTCTTTAGGGCTGAATAATACTCCATTTTATAATACGCCAAGTTCTCATTATCCATTCTTCTGTTGATGGATATCTAGATTAATATGGAACACTCTGGGTATATGCTCAGGACTGGGATAACTGGGTCATCTGGAAAGTTTTTTACTTTTCTGAGGAAAATGACTTCCGTAATGGGTGGATAAATTTGTACCCCAACCGCAGCAGTGACAAGTGTTCTCTTTCCCCCATGCCCTCCCCAACATTTGTCGTGAGATTTCGAGAGATTTCTTGATGATAGTTTTTCTGACTGAGGTGGAGACTTTTTTTTTTGTTTTTTAATTGAAGACTGGTTCAGGTGGCATATGCAAGCAGATGGTCAAATTCATTTTCACGATCTCAAGATGTGGTCACTGTTGTAAAGGAAGGACCTGTTCCTGGGTACTTCCAGGAAGTGGGTCAAACAGCCTCCCTCCGCCATGTTGAATCATTTGCTTCACTTCCGGGTGTCTCTGCTTCCTCATCCGGAAGAAGGAGTAACCGTAGAACTGTTCTCATAGGATGCTGCATGGCTGAATTAAGCCAGTGCATGTAAAATAGTTGACTTACTCCTTCCTTTTAGGCTTTGTGTGTCTATCTTCTGCTGTGGCTTGTGCAAGATTCCTTGAGGCCGAGGGAGAACTGTGGTAAAGCAAACACTTTCTCCCTGACCTTGGCGCTGAACGGGTGCTGTAGTTGAGAGCACAGACACAAAGGCTGGCCCACCTTGCGGTTGCCTGGTGGAACGCCCCTGGGCTATTGTTGGCCCAATACTCTCATCTCACCTGGTGTGCTTGGCTGATTGGGGTATCGAGCATCTTTGTGCTGAGCAGAGTGGAGGCAGATTTAACCACTGAGATTCAGGTCACAGTCTTCTACAGTTGTTACATGACTAGTAGATCTTGTCTATTTCACTTAACAGATTTCTAACCGTGTCTTTTTTTTTTTTTCTGGACTCTGGAGGTAAACAGTTTGTACTCCAATTTCCCCCAGTTGTTATTTTTTCAATCGCAAGGCTTCTGTAAAATAATATGAATTACAAGCATTTTGAATATCTGACTGACTGGTGTTTTGTGCATCCAGGTGCTATACCATCTCAGTATTTGTGTTCAGGATTCTTTGCGGCACACTGTCCTGGACATGGATACATCAAACAGCTAGCCCCAAACCCACTCCCCCATCTCTTGGCAGCAGTCCTTCTAATTTCTTCAATGAGTGATCCAGCTAGCTCAGAAATGTGGTTTTTAAAGAATCGTATTCCGTGTATAGAGGATCTTCTAGCAGATCCGTTTAGAAGCTGACCCTCTTTCTCCACAGTAACTTCTCCATATTGTGGTCACACACAGCAACCTTGGGATCACCCCCCCCCCCAGCATGCTTGTAATTTGACTCCAGATAAAGTGGGGTGCTGTTCACACTGCTGCCCTCTGTCTCCTATACCCTCTAACTGCTAGTCAAAGGCTGTGCCCGCTGCAGGCAGACCCTCAGAGAGCTACAAAGTTGCACCGTTTGCTTGCCTCGTTCGCCTTTATGTTTTGTCCATGGCTCACTCCCCTCTGCCATGCTGACTTATTCTGAAGCCAGAGCAGGGACATCCTTTCCCAGTGTCTGTCTATGTGGAGTGACCTGTCTTCTCAGAGGCCCAAGAGCTGTTCCCTTGTGATTTACATTGGCTGAAGTACTGCCAGGTTTCTTCAGCCCAGGCTCATCACTAGCATTTCTTCCTCAGGGATTGTCAATAGCACTCTGGTTTACCTGACGTAAAAGAGAGAGGTGAGCACGTTTAAAAAACTATAATTTGTACATAGGATCAGTTTTAAGAAAAAACAATTAGGATAAGGTGTCACTGGAACTCTCCAGGTAGAGCCTACTGGCTTGAACTCACAGAGATCCTCCTGCCTCTGCCTCCCAGGATTAGAGGTGCGTATTGCCACTTCTAGTTAAGTTTTCATTTTTTATTAGTATTTATCCTGGAAGAGCATCTTACTATAAGAACAAGTAGTTATATGTTACGGTTGCCTGCTTTTTAATTGTATAAATATTAGAAGCATGACAAACAATTCTTCACTAGTTCAAACAGTTGATGGTGATGATTTTACATAATAAAGTTAACAGGGTAATATTAAGAGAAAATAAGGGATTAAAGAAGAGAGAGAGCGTTCGAGAGAGCAAGAGAGCAGAAGAGGGAGAGGAGAGGGAGAGGGGGAGGCTGAGGGGGAGGAGGAAAGGGAGAAGGAGAGGGAGAGGGAGAGGGAGAGGGAGAGGGGGAGGGGAAGGGGAGGGAGAGGGAGAGGGAGAGGGAGAGGGGAGGGAGAGGGAGAGGGGGAGGGGAAGGGGAGGGAGAGGGAGAGGGAGAGGGAGAGGGGAGGGAGAGGGAGAGGGGAGGGAGAGGGAGAGGGGAGGGAGAGGGAGAGGGGAGAGGAAAGGGGAGGGGAGAGGGGGATGGATGAGAGGGATGAGAGGGGGAGGGGGAGAGGGAGAGGGGGAGGGGAGGGGGAGGGAGAGGGAGAGGGAGAGAGAGAGAGAGGGAGGAAAGGGAGAGGGAGGAGAGCAGAACACCATCTACCCTGAATGCTTGGATTAGTTACATTGAGTGAGTCCAGCATTTGTCCTCAGCTTCCTGGCAGTGGAAAGAAAAACTTGTTACCAGGAAGCAGAGGGTCTCCTAAGCCCACAGGAGTGCAGCCTTTGTTCGGCACCCTGTGTAGAAAGGAATTTCTCTGCAGGGACAGTGAATGATACAGTGCACAGAGCTTAAAGGTAGATTTCAGTTTCTTCTGGAGAAAGCTGGGGGACAGGACAGTGAGACTGAGGCTGCCCAGGCTAAACTGGCTGGAGAGTGTACTTTCCAGGGGCCATGTGAGCTATAACCTCAGACCCCCATCACCGTGAATCCTTTAGTGAGCCCTACCATGGTGCTTGGAGGTTGTCTCCTCTGATAAGAGCCTAGAAAAAAAAAATCATCTCTTGGTTGGATAAGGCCAGATCTATTCTCCTTGAAAACCAGACAAGCAGATGGTAGGGACTGGCATGTTTTTTTTTTTTTTTTTTTTTTTTTTTTTACAAAGACTGAGCAGCCCAGCTTGTGCGCTCATTCAGGTGGAAGCCGCCCAGCCTGCACCGGAAGATAAATTGCAAAGGAACCAGCGGGCAGTCCGAGGCATGCTGGGAAGCAGTGATGCGACATCCCCAGAATTTGGACCAATGGTGGAGCCCCAGAGTTGTGCCGACAGGGCCTCAGAAATGGTTTTGGTATAGGAGCCACTGTGAGCAGCTGTGATCAGGCAGCTTTTCCAGTCATGGGAAAGCTCTTTCGGGCTCCTGTGGTGCCTTCAAACGGAGAGGGCTGGTGCCTATCCACCAAGATGAATTAGCTGCGAACTGCACCCTGAATCACCATGAGAGCTCACGTATGCTTCACGCAATTTCCTGTTGAACCACTTGTCCTAAACAGGCATGTTGGCTTAAACAGAAACTTAACTTTCCCGCTAATCATGCTGCGTTAGGACCGTTTTCACCCTTGTGCTGGTGTAGTTCAAAGCTGTGTCAGGACACTGTGACTCTCCAGAGACAAAGTCCTGATGACCCTACGTATGTTCCTTGGTACCTTAAAAATTATCACAAAGAATCTACTTTTTTTTCCTCCTTCTCCTTTTTATCCACCATCACAGGAAGTACTAAGTTAAGTTTGTCCATTTCTGTTTCTTTTTAACAATAGAGGAAGTTTCTAGATGTTCTGGAAGAAATGAAAATGTATTCATGAGCTTTCTGTTGTAGGGACACAACACCCGATGCAAGGCACTTGAAAAGGAGCAAAGAATTCTCTTGTCTGTGACCCTTGACTTGTAGGAAAGCGGAAAGACCGCGAGAGTGTGTTCAGAGCAGAGATATCCCTGTTGTGCATGGTACTGGCTTCCTCTGAGTCGGCTGCGCCACCTCCTACCAGACATACGGGAATTTCAGAGCCATGGCATAACAGGAAGTATTTTATTGTTGTTTTTAAAGTGTGGTACTTGCTGTCTTTTCTGTGCCATTTCATTGGATGAAGCTCCTTCAGGGACCTCTGGGTAACTCCTGTCAAGGTAGAGTGTATGGGGCATTAATGTCTCAGGAGGGATTAAAAGAATAAAATCAGCATCACAAAACCTCAGATCCCTGCGGGGAGAGGAAGGGTACTGCTGATCACCCATGTGACCCAGGGTGGAATGCTGGGGTGGTTCCCTCCATCCTCTGGATTTTCATTTTATTTTATTTTGCTTTACTTTAGTGTCTGTCGGAGAGAAGAAGGAGATTCAGATTTTTAAAATATGTGGATTTGTCATTAAAAATGTTAGTGACTAATAAATCATTAAAGGAAAAAGGAAAGAGAAAGCATCCTGTATTGGGCAGATCAGGGTGCCACACGGTGCCTTAGTTAGTTTAATTGTCAATTTGACACAGCCTAGAGCAATCTGGGGGGAGAGCCTCAGTTGAGGAATTGCCTGGATTGGATTAGCCTCGTGTGTGTGTGTGTGTGTGTGTGTGTGTGTGTGTGTGTGTGTAGGAGTTGTTTTGATTGTTACACCACACAAGAGGATCCAACCTACTGTGGATATCAACAGCCCACCATTGTGTGAGAAACTAAGGATAATTTTGTATCACCTATTATACTTTTATATAGAGACAGTGTGAGAACACCCCATACAAAAAGGATGCTTCCTCCTCATGCTTTCAGGCCAATATTCCATGTGAAGATCCATCATGCAGACATTCTAGGGATGGTTCTGTGTTGGAGGTACTGGATTTACAAGTCTATGGATGTGCTTTTTAGGTTTTTTCTCAACTCGATGTAAGTTAAAGTCGTCTAGGAAGAGGAAACTTTAATTGAGAAAATGCCCCCATCCTATTGGCCTGTCATAGGCATGTGGAGCATTTCCTTGACTAGCGATTGTAGTGGGAAGGACCAAGCTCACTGTGGACCATGTCATCCCTGGGCTGGTGGTCTTGGGTTGTATAAGAAAGCAGGCTGAGAAAGTCATGGGAGCAAGCCAATAAGCAGCACCCCTCCATAGTCTCTGCATCAGTTCCTGCCTCCAGGTTTCTGCCTTGAGTTCCTGTCCTGACTTCCCTCCGTGGGGGACTATAAACTATGAGCTAAGAGAAACCCTCTCCTCTGCAAGTTGCACCTGGTCAAGGTGGTTTATCATAGCAAAACAGAGCAAAGAAGGACGAAACTCTCGGTGACTCGGTACTGTGACTCCAGAGGCTGTGAAACTAGGTTCAGATCTTCAGCACGACGTGACCTTGAGGGAATCCATCTGGCTGGCTGAGGCTCAGTTCCGTCCTCTGAAAAAGGGAAGCAATAAATGTTCTCCTGGTATTTTATGTCACAAGGCTATCTCCTGGCAGCTCTGAGCCTAGCCCAACAAACATTCCATATAAGAATGTTTGGGGGCCACTTCTGGGCCGACTGTAAACACTAACACTTAACAGAGCACATTAGCTGGCTGGCTGAATTAAGTTTTGAGCAAGCTTATTTGATACTTTTTTTTTTAACATCCGTGTTGCCATAGCTGTGTGTTATGTTCTCAGAACTGGGAAGCCACAGTAAGAGAACCCGGTTCTGAATCTTGTACTCACCTGTCACATCACAACCCTCACACCAGCTTCTGGACTGACTTTGAACACTTACCCTCAAACTTCCTTGCTAAGAAAATGACGTTGTGTAGTACGGAGCCCGGGTGACAATTTTACACAGTTCCACCGTTATCGTGATTTTATTTATTCTATTTACAGACCTGTCTTAATCACTCCCACCTCTACTGACACCCTCCCTCCCAACTAGGCCAATGCTTTCTGTTTTATCACACACATTACAAAGCGCATGAGTTGAGAGACGGTTATGTGCCCTGTGAAAGACGCTCAGGACAGAGAGGATTCTGTCAGATTGAAAGTCTCAGTCCACGGCTTGGGGTCCACTGCCCTCCTAGCTCTGAACGGAACCTACCTGAAGCTGAGTCTCTCATCTTTCACAGTGATTCCCAACCTTCCTGATACTGAGATCCTTTAATACAAGTTCTCCATGTTATGGTGACCCCCCAACCATAAAACTATTTCTGTCGCCACTTCATGACCATAATTTTGCTGCTGTTGTGAATTTTAATGCAAATCAATATCTGACATTCAGGATGGTCTGAGAAAACCTATGAAAAGGGTTGTTCAACCCCCAGAAGGGTAGAAACCCACAGATGAGAACCATTGATCTTCTTATTCACAGGTGGGTGAGGCAGGTGTTTGTGTATCAGAAATTAATACCTTTGAGTTGTACTACTTTAAAAAAAAAGATGTATGTGTGTATGTGTGTGTATGTGTGTATGTGTGTATGTGTGTCTATGAGTATACCATTGCTCTCTTCAGACACACCAGAAGAGGGCGTCAGACCCATTACAGATGGTTGTGAGACACCATGTGGTTGCTGGTAATTGAACTCAGGACCTCTGGAAGAGCAGTCGGTGCTCTTAACCACTGAGCCATCTCTCCAGCCTGAGTTGTACTACTTTTAAGCTAATAGGGTTAAGAGAAAAGCTGCATTAGGGCCCCTCGTTGTGCTTGGGGAGACTTGCTAGTTGGGTTATTTCAAAAGCAATGTGAAATCCTTTAAAATGTGAGGAGGATCCTTTTCTAGGAAGCCTTCCATTCAAAGCCATTCCTATGAAGTTCTCTGAATAGTACATCGTTTTTTTCTCATAATGAACCAAAACAAACAAACAAACAAACAAACAAACAAACAAACCCCACCTTTTTGTTAAGCTCACAGAGAGGAAATTCTTTACCCTCAGGAAAATGTCTTAGTAAAGGACTGAAATGTCAAGTTGAGACTGGACAGCACTGATGACCAACCGTGTGAGGTGACATCACCACAGTAGACTTCACTTGTGTTTGTGTTGTCTACCTACTCTCAAGGCTGATACCAATGCCTCTTCTGCAGCTAAGGTTCCAGTCATGCATGTGTATGCATGCTCATAATGCTTTTCCAGTCGGTACTGTGATCCCTTCCCTGTCTGTGCCCACGGCAGGTGCTTGCATCTCTGCTAGGAACTTCTGCTTTGTGGCTTCTCAGATACTGTGACAATAAGGCTTGTCTACCTGAGACCATCCACCGTCCTCTCTCAGTAGAGTGTCTAGAGCCCATTTCAAATCTCAGATTTCGAGACAGTATATCCTGTGGTCAATAGGTATTCATTTGTTTTCATTAAAAATACACACATAGTTGGTTTGAATCTGTTGTATGTTAGTAATCTAATTATTTCACTTAAAAAAATTTTAAATTAAATTTATTTATTTTGTGTGTATGAGGTTTTTTTGCTTGCATTCATCTGTGTACCTCCAATATGCCATGAATATGAGTGTTTCATGTATGTAAGTGTACCATGTATGTGCCAGGTGCCTACAGAGGTCAGAAGGAGGGCCTCAGATCTTCTGGGACTGAAGTTACAGATGGTTGTAATTATGTAGGTGCTGGGACCCGGACCCAGACCCAGACCCAGGTCCTCTGTAAGGATAGCAGGTGCTGTTAACCACTGAGCCATCTCTCCAGCCCCTAAATTCACTTTCAAATTGCCATCTCTCTCTCTCTCTCTCTCTCTCTCTCTCTCTCTCTCTCTCTCTCTCTCTCCCTCCCTCCCTCCCTCCCTCCCTCCCTCTCTCTCTCTCTCTCTCTCCCCCTGTTTTTTTTTCTTCATAACTCAAGTTGCTATCTTTTAGATCTCCATTTAGTCTTATTGTACACTGGCATGCATGTGTGTCTAGCTTCTCCAGGCAGAGGATATTCGAGAACAGACATTTTATGGATGTTTATTCTGTGCTAGGGAACGACTATATATGTGACAAACAAGGCACCCTGCCCTCAGGAAGTTAACAGTTCAGTTGTGGGGTATCAGATGGGGCAGTAGAAGAATAGACTCGCCGGTTCAAGAAGTGTTCTTTTCTCTCTAAGTCTTACACACACACACACACACACACACACACACAATTTAGAAGTGCTGTGCATGCTGGCCATGGGGTGGAATCAAAGGACTCTGATTTGAAAGGGCAGCTTGGGTTTTGTCCATCTGCCATTTACACAGTGTTACAGGCCTGTAGCATCTCCAGGTAGACATGGGCAGATTTTTTGATACCGCAAGCATATCCGGTTTTTAGGGCAGTCGAGCGTGTTTTGGGTGTAGCGGAGGTGTAGGTGGAGTGCTAACAATGAGGGTCCTGGTACAAGATCCTGGAATGAGCCTTGGGCTTGAAGAAGGAGGAAGGCTTGTTGTGGACATCATGAGAGGGTGGCTGGCAGTAGTGGCTTGCTGATGTGGGGGAGGGAGGGAGCTGAGAGCATGCCTAAGGACTATTGCATTTGAATCGTTTGATTCTTTTCATACTGAATAGAAGGTGCCTGAAAGGATACAGTCTGCAGGGCAGTGGGAGGAATCCTAGGTTTCTGTGGAGAAACTGTGTTCTGCTGGCCTCCTGTGGAGTTCCATGAGACTGGGCTGAAAGGAGGCCCTGGGCCAGAAAACCCTGGGTCCAGAGGTTTCTAGAATCCTAGGCTGGGTCAGAGGAGCCAGGGGTTGTCATGGCAAAAGCTCTCCCAGTCCTCTGCCAAATTCTTGGCCTTTTCTACAGCTTCCTTGGGAGAGAAGGCCCTCTTGGAGACTGCTCTTAAGCAGAGCCCTTAGCGCTCAGTAGCACTTCCCAGAAGCCTCTGGGGGAAGGTCTCTGGGGAGAGTTGCTGGGATCTGTTGGAGGTGATCACTGACCTCCATAACCTCTCACAGCTAGGTGTAAGCCACCAGTAGGTAGGGCAAGGCACTGGCTTTCAGTTTCTGCCTAGAAGTTCTAAGATTCTGGCTGGCAAGAGATCACCTGCAAACCTGGGACCCTGAACTCAGTTGTGTCTGGGCACTGAGGCTGGGGAGAGCCCCAGGAGGAATCTTTCATCCCACTGGGTTGAAGGGGAAAAAACATGAAGGTGCAGAGCTCAGCCTGCCCATGGTGGCACGGTAGCGCAGGTGTCCCACTGACTGTGGTGGCGAGGTCCTGGGGGCCTTTCCTGCGGTTTCCCACATATGCAAGAAAGTCCAAGGTTCCAAGAGACATGTGGAATCTAAGATGAAAGTTTTATTATCCATGACGGAAAAGTTGGATCTGAATGCGGATGTGCCCCCCAAGAGTCTGGGGAGAGCTGGCTTATATAGAGGGTGGGAAGGAGAAGGGACCAGGGAGAAATAACTTAATTATCTAGGCCCCCCCCCAGCCTTATTAATATGTAAGTCTCTCGAGACAAAGGCCTGATAGTCACTCCCTCTACCTGTGTCTTATGTGACTGACAATATAAGCTAAATAGAGATGAGACCGCATGTCAGGGCCCTGGGTTCTGGGGGCGTGGCCAAACACCTGTAGTCTCGGGGTTCCAGGCCCATGTCAACCCAAGATGCCCTTCTACAGCCCGACACTGGGTGGCTCTCTCTAGTTCTCTTTTCTTCCCCTATTTCTTTTCCTTCCTTCTTCCTTCTCTTTTTGTCTGGGTTCTTTCCTTCTCCCCTTCCTCGTTCCTCCTAGCCTTCTCTTCTTTCCTTTTCTCCTCATAAAGTGATAAACATTCACCAGAGAACCACAAGATAACTTCCTCTCCTCCCTGGGATTAAGAATCGATGCTGTGACACTTTGTCTCTTCTCTTGCAAATCCTCTTTATTAAAAAAAAAAAAGATTTCAATGTAACAAGATAAACCATTTAACAGTTTGTTTCTTTATCCTAAACCCTTCCTTCTTTTCCGAGGCAAATTTTGTTGCACTCAGCTTCCTACCCTTTGCACACATCCTTACCACAAACTCCAGTGATACTGTTTTATACATTCTTAAGCTTTTAACTAAAGAGTTTTATATGTATATATCAGTACATAATTTTGATGCTTTTAAACCTTTGCATAGAGATCACTTTCTGCACACACACACACACACACACACACAATTCAGTTCTGTTATGAATTTCATATTTTTTACTTTTTAAAGTTATTGGTATCTTTATGGGTACCTATTTTATGGCTTTTGAGTCTATTATAACAAATATTGTAATATCCTCTTGATTGTCTTAAAATCCGTCCTCCTTGTCTTTGGATAAGGTCTCCCTAAACAACCTAGGGTAGTTTTGAACTGGGAACCCTCCTGCTTCCCCTCCTGAAGGCTAGAATCCCAGGGAAGCACCAACAAGCCCATGTGAGCTTTGCTGCTTCTTTCTTGTGCTGTGTGAAAGTGTCACTTGGGTGAATAAGCACAAGTAGAACCATTGGACTGCAAATGGTGCCAGCTTATAATTTTGTAGAACACTGCCACTGTGCTCTTCAGAGTGCATACTTCCCCACTCCACAAGCAGCAAGAAGTGTCAGATGTTATATACCTACCTGTCCATCTAATGGGGCAAGAATCCTAGAGAGTAAGCAGCTTCCCATAGGGCTCCTGGTCACTCACGTTTCATTCTGTGGATCGTTGTCTCTGTGACTGCCTGTTAGCTTGCTTCCATCTACACATGGTTCCTCACCATGAAGCATCAAGAAGAATCTCTTTTTTCTCTCTTTTTTAAAAGACGTATTTATTTTTACTTTATGTGTGTGAGTGTTTTGCTTGCATGTATTTCTGTGCACCATGTGCATGCCTAATGCCCATGGAGGCCATAAGAGAGCACTAGATACTCTGTAACTGGAGTTACAGACAATTGTAGGCTATCACGTAGATGCTGGGAACTGAGCTTGGGTCCTCTGCAAGAGCAGCCAGTGCTCTTAACTGCTGAGCTACCTCCCGAGGGGGAAGCAGAATTTCTTAGGGGTAGATGTCATGAGTAATTTGTAGCTAGCAGCTAGGCTGTGCTGTAACAGGTAATATTTAGAAAAGCCTCGACACAGGCCGGCTACCTAATTGGTGGGGTGGCTCTGCTTGGCTCCAGCCGCCATGTTCCACACTAGAAGCAGCCAGAAGTCATGCGCGCCACAGCTAGAATAGGCCAGAGGCCAGGCGTGCCACAACTAGACCCGTGAGATGCCAGTGTGGGGGATAGCTCTGCCAATCACCCATGCTGCATCCAGAAAGCTTGGCTGAACCTCAGACAATATCTTCCATACACGCTGTACCCGGAAGAATGAAGACTCCTAATGTTTAAAGATTATACAATAGATTTATATATCTGGAAATGCTCAATTAACAAGATGCCCACACAGTTAGAATTGTTATCCAATATCTAACCTTTTGATAAGTTGGTACCCAGGACTGCTCTCCAACCATCCGTCCTCCTCCATGGTTGATAGCTTCTTCTCTCGTTTTCTCCTCTCCTTCCTCTCCTTCTTTCCTCTCATTCCTCTCCTCTTTTTCCCTTCCTCACTCTGCCTATCTTTGATACTGCCCAATCACGAGTTCCACTGCATATACAATGTAGCAGTAGCAGGAAATTATCCTGCTATACTGTGCTGACTTCTATATTGAGGTTGACCAGTAGGGGAAACCGTAGCATCAGCTTCTGGGCGGAGCTTGAGCCCACACAGGACATGGTCTCTCACCAGGAGAACCAAGGATTCAGCATTCCTTTCTGGGACCATTTTTATAATTGTGCATGGTCTTTGAATGGTTTTCAGAAATATTGATCTGGTCTTACATCCAAGTGTAGTCTTGTAAGTTGATGTAAGTTTGCTGTGCTTAGTGCGGGTTAGTCCTCTGTGAACAGTGTGCATCTGTCACTGACACAATGTATCATCCTCTTGCTTTGTTATTTGCAACCAAAAAAACCGAAACATAAAAATGACTCTTTTAACAACTCAATGTTTTTTTGTTTTTCTTTGTTGTTGTTGCTGTTGTGCTTTGTTTGTTTTGTTTTGTATGAGACAGAGTCTCACTCTGTATCCTTGGCTGTCCTGGAACTCACTATGTAGACCTGACTGACCTCAAATTTAAAGAGATTCACCTGCTTCTGACTCCCTAGTGCTGGGATTAAGGCATGTGCCACAATGCCTGGCCAAGTTAATACTTCTTCAATCTTAATTTTTCACCTCAGTGGTGTCTGTTTCTTGCTTCCCCGCCCCTCTGTACTTGCTAGCTCACTGTTCAGTTATAGTTACTGAACACAATTAGGCCAAGTATGATCCAAGTATCTGGTTAAATTGAAATAAACATTTAAAAACGGCACAAGCAACTAAAAGAAAGGTTGAAGTAAAGATAAATACTTTTGCCATGGATATTGCTTAGGTGACCACCTGATGTGTCAAGTGCTTTGTCTCTCATCAGAGAGAATGCAGTGATGATTCCAACAGGAAGAAATTCAAAATACACAGGGTTTCAGAAGGATGACAGGCAGGTGCTGTGCTAGCTCAGGTGGACTTGTCTGATTCTCTGTTGGTGAACCCAAAGCAGCCTCCCCCACTGAGTCTTCCTTTCCTGCTGCTGTAGCATAAAAACAAATGCTAAAAATACTTAGCACTCTGGAATCCAGGTCTTAGTGTAAGCTCTCTGAAAAGAATGAGGTCACTGTGGTCTTACTGAAAATGTTAGTGCGATGAAATTCTTGGAAAAATGACTCGAAAATGTGATGATTTTGAAACATTTCATAAAAACTTGATGTCAAAAATTGAGCATCCAGTTCGAGGCTTAAAATATGTCCTTCTTCTGCTGCTGCTGGGAGGAGGGGGGACTGTGTACTAGCCACTTCACTGGGAGGAGGG
>NW_021604656.1:7766667-7835406 GCF_004785775.1 Grammomys surdaster
CCACTTCACTGGGAGGAGGGGGGACTGTGTACTAGCCACTTCACTGGATTCCTTCTTGGGTCTTGGATGAGGAGTCTGAGAGCTTGAGAGGGTCCTGACCTTCTTTTTGGGAGGCTGTGTTGTTGATGTTGTGTTTGTGTGGCTTCTTTTAAAATCATTTTGTTTTTGGTGTATTTTATATACTTGGCCATTTAATTTTAATGTGACCTAATTCTATTTTCTTTCTTCTTTTAGATCTCTCTCTCCCTCTTTCTGTCTCTCTTTTTCTGTCTCTCTGTCTGTCTCATCTCTGTGTGTGTGTGTGTTTGTGTGTGTGTGTGTGCATCTGTGTGTGGTCTATCTGCATATAAATATGAGGGCATACTTATCTCTGTCTGCTTGTGTCGGGGCTGGAGATCAACTTTGGATCTTTCTTTACTGCTTTCTATCTTATTTTTCAGACACTATCTCTCTCTGAACCTGGAGCTTGCCATTTAGTCAGATTGGCTGGCCAAGAGGCCCATGGAGTTTGCTTCTCTCTATATCCCCAGCATTAGGGTTACAGGTGCATACCTCCGACTTTCACGTGGTTTTCCGCATCTGCACTGTAAGCCATCCACCCTCAGAGCCGTCTCCTCAGCTCTCTTGCCCACGTTCTTACCCTGCATCTTGTCATGCTGGTTTTCTCATTGGGCAGAGACCCAGGATGCTGAGCCACTCTCATGCCTCATTAGTCAAGATATTTATTTCCATTTTAACTCACTGTCAGCAGAAGAGCTATATGTTTGACTTTAGTGAGTTAATTAAAGGGCTTCATATCTTAATGTTTTATTTTTTTTAAGACCAAGGAAAACTCACCCAAACATGACTCCTGTAGAATTTTTGTAACTGCAACTGTTGCCAACTATCCTTCCCTCGTCCATCAACCTACCATCCATTCATGTATTCGTGCATATCTACATACATACATACATACATACATACATACATACATTATTCACCCACCATCCCATCCATCCATTCATCCATCATCCATCCACCAGTATCCATCCAACATACATACATACATACACACATTTTCCAGCCATCATAATACAAGCATACATGCATATATGTATACATTATCCATCCACCACCCCATCCATCCATCCATCCATCCATCCATCCATCCATCCACCAGTTCAATCACCATCCGCCCACACACCCATCTATAATGTCCATCATCCACACATTAATCACTCCTCATTCACCTATTGTCTATACAACATCTGAGTGACCTCAGAGTTGTGGTGCACATTAATAATTTTAGAAACAATTCTCTTTTCAAAGAGATTCTGATGTAAGAACATAGGGTTCCTAAACATACGAAGTAGAGTTCCCCTCATAGTAATTTTAACATCTATATGTTTGTACTATTGGAGACTATGAGTGCATATGACAGAAACTCAGATCAAACTAGGTTTGTAATCTCTAGCTTCAGAGATAGCTATACCTCTGTATCTCTAGTTTTCGGGATGTTGTCCCTTTTTATGCCTTATCAGTTCTTGTCTTCCCGTTGACTCCATTCTTGGATGGCCTCTTTCTGGTGGCAGAAAAGTCACCTGTTGGAAGCCCTAGCCCTATGTTATTCTTTAGTTGTGAGTCCAGAGAATGAAAAAGCCCCACCCCCTTCTCCCTGGATTCATAGTGTTAAATCTTAAGAAAGAGCTTCTCTGGTCTTGCTGAGGTCACGTACACATCTCTCAGCCAATCATAAAGGCCGAGGGAATATTGTTCTTTGTCATTTGTTGGGGTCCTTATGTAATTCCTACATTTAGAAACTTTGGGGGGGTTGGAGAGGAGAGCCATTTCCTATAGAGACTTCACTAGGGTCACCTGGGACTCGTGGAATGTGGTTCATCAAAGGAAATATTGGAGTTGTGGCTGACAAAGGCAGAAGGAGACAATGCTGGCCAAGGAAAGGACAACCAGGGAGGAGGCAAATGCTCTTCAAGTTTTACAAGATAAAAGGAGAGGAAGGGAAGGTGTTTCCTGGAATGGCAGGGACATGTGACCGTTCTCACACTTCCAGGCTGTCACCATAAGTGTGCCACACATTTGAGTGGTCATAGAGATACTCTGAGAACATTGGCACCTTCACAACTGAAATTTTTTAGACAGGAAAGGAAAAAACAATGAGCAAGCCATGGATGGCGGGATCTGGTTATTGCCTTCACTGTAAAGAAAGGGTTGTGAGTGAATCTAGGGGAAGCTGGAGTCGTGGGGGTGCATATGGTGGAAATAACGGGTACTAAATTCTCAGAGAACCAACAGTACCAGTTACCCATAATTCCACGTTATCGCCAATGTTCTCCATCACCCATAATTCCCTTTCTGCTTTGTTACAGTCTCATTGCAAACCAGAAAAGGTTAGAAATCATCAATGAAAATGACGTTGACGCTTACGTGGGGCTGACAAACCTGTGAGTACTCACCATGTCCACACATTATGTCAGAGGCTTGTCTCGTGTTCCGCTGTGGTCAGGTAGGTAATTTGCTAGTTACTCCTAACGTGAATGCCATTATGTGTTTTTTTTTTTTTTTTTTTTTTTTGCAGGACGATTGTGGATTCCGGCTTAAAGTTCGTGGCTCACAAAGCGTTTCTGAAAAATAACAACCTGCGGCACATGTGAGTACAGCCGCCTCTTTGCTTCCCAGGACCCGATTTGTTCAGTATTTTTCTCACTCTTCTTTATTTTCCTTCTTTGCCAACTCTAAACCTCCTTCTTAAAAGTTAGCATAGCTGTGATAATAGCTTAGGAACATTAGCTTTGATTCTGTTTGATTTCTGAATGGCTTCAGAGGGGTACTTAGAACAGCCTGTTTATTTCCTTTCATGAATTTCTGGGCCATTTCCATCTTGGACAGAGTGCTGGGCCAACGGCAAGGACTCTGATGTGAAAATGATGTCCTTGTACAGAGTCCTTGATTCTTTCCCTTGGAATCAAGACACGCTCCCTGGAAGACATCAAGTCAACTAATCAAGACGCTGACTTGGCCTTGGACGGTTTAAGAAAATAAAAATTACGGTTGCTTTTCCCTTTATAATAGGACCGTTTGAACGTTCATTTTCTCAACAGCATGTGCCATAGATTGATAAACACAGAAAAAAATATCAATCACTATCACTGCCAAAGCTCCAGGTGACTCTTAATAGTAGAAACTGCTATTCTTCCAAGTTCTGTTGGTATTTTTTTGACTGAAGTCAACTGGAAATGCAACAAATATGAGTTGCTATGTGGTTTTCTGGTAAGTCCCCTCAATCATATGAGTTAAGTCAATAAATTATGGCCTCCCTGAGATCTTATTAGACAAGTCACCCGAAAGACAAAAGTATCCACGGCCCCGCCCCAAGCTCACATTCCCTCACACTGTGAGTTTCCAGTGGAAATCTTCTGCTGGAGAGCTGTTACCTGATTGACCAAATTCTCTTTTCAGCGATAACTTCAGCACTTCACAGTTTACCTGCAGGGTCTCACCTGGACATTTCTCTTGTCTAGACTGATGTCTATATCCCCAGGAAATGGGCAAAAATCCAGTCTGAGAACTAGGGGACTTAACCAGGTGACTAGCTCCTTACCGTGTTCTTAAAACAGGAGCAGAGGAGATAAAATTTCTGCCATTGCCATCATCTTGTAACATCTGTCCATCTTCCCTTTCCCGGGGACAATAGTTCCTGACTTCTATGCCGGTTATTGAAGTGATCACTGTCTCAGAACAGCCTGTCTGGATGCTCCATGGAGATGTGTTCATATCACCGAAGACCCTAAATTTCATAAAGCCATTATCATGGGTTCATATTTCATATGTGACAGGAATGATGAAGCCACTTTCTAAGATACAAAACATTTCTGCAAAACCAGGATAGAACTTGGGGCACATTTTCTTAAAACACTTCTTGACAGCCTGTCTGGGTCAGTTTGCTGGGGGCAGACTTGATGTGTGTGTAATCCTTGGTGGCGCAGCCCAGACAGCAGTAGAAGAATGGAAAAACACCCCACTGCAACCTCTCAGAAGTAATTAATGACCTCAATAGTTACATTTTTGAATTTTGATTACAGATGACCCTAGACACAAATCACCTAGCAGTTCCAACGTGTGTTGTCTGATTCCTTGGGGGGATTGATGCTCCTGCTATAATATGAACAGTGGGCTGTGGCTAATTGTAATTTTATTGATAGCCTCTGTGTGTGTGTGTGTGTGTGTGTGTGTTTATACATGTGCATGGTGATAGAATAATTTTAATGATGTTGTAGCTTCCGTATCCAGCTTACATTAAATTATGTATCTGCCTCACTCAAGGATAGATATTCTATACAGCTTCCTTACCAGACCACAACCAGGATCCAATAATTGATCAAACTTCAAATACTTTATGGATGTGTGTAGCTATTGTCAAGCAGTATGGCCCAATGAAATTAGGCAAGCGTTCAGACAGTGGCAAAGAGAGGTGAGATACCAGCTAGCTTCACACCCAGCCGCATGAAGAAAGAGGCTCTTCCTAGCTGCAGTTGGGTAGCTTGCCTTGGAGGATGGAAGAGATGCAGGAGGAGTCGGCTCCAGCATCTGTCTTCTGTCCTAGTCTCTGCTTGGGACTGAGGGCCCTGGAACCAGCTTCTTTAGCCTGGGTTTTCTGGGTTATCAGCACACTGAGGTGCACATGGCTAGTGAAGAAACATGTGCTAGAAGCTGTCTCTCTGTAGCCCAAGGCTGGCCTGAAGAGCCCGCTGGGCTCCTCTACCTATATAGAAATTAATGGAGGAGTTAGAGAAAGGACTGAAGGAGCTGAATGGGTTTGCAACCACACAGGAAGAACAACAATATCAACCAACCAGACCCCTCAGACCTCTCACAAACTAAACCACCAACCAAAGAGTACACATGGAGGAACCCATGGCTCCAGCCGCATATGTAGCAGAGGATGGCCTTGTCGGGCATCAATGGGAGAAGAGGCCCTTGGTGCTGTGAAGGCTCCATGCCCCAGTGTAGGGGAATGCCAGGGCAGGGGGAAGGAAGGAGTGGGTGGGTGGGTGGGGGAACACCCTCATAGAGGCAGAGGGAGGGGGATGCGATAGGGGGTTTCCAAGGGTGAAACCAGGAAAAGGGATAATGTTTGAAATGTAAATAAAGAAAATATCCAATAAAAAAAAAGAAAAAGAAAAGAAATGAGGGACAGATGGGTTTGCTGTAGGGGACCTGACAGGAGAGCCCTGCCTTATCTTTGCCTCAGTTTGCCTGGTCCATGCTAGTCATACAGCCACCATTCAGTGCTGGTTCTCTGAATGTATGTCGGGGTGCCTTTAATTGCTGCCCAGCCCCTAAAACCCCTGGGACTGTGAGAAAAGCCAGCTTTTGTGTTTTCCAGAGGCTTTGCCGAGGTGCTAATTAGGCTCTTAGCAAAGTTTTACAATCAAACAGTAAGAGGATTGTTGATTTTTTTTCTTCCTTCTTCCTCCTTTTTGGCTTTTGGCCCCATTCCTAAGTATGCTTCATAAAACTCATCTTGTTCTTTGGCCCGTAACCCCGAGCTGCACTGTGCTTCTGGCAACCCAACCTAGCAGCTGCTTCCAGGGAGGGCAGCGCGGAGCTGACAGGGGGAGGCAGCTCCATAGGGCAGCACAGAGCTGCGCGGAACTGATGGGGAGGGGCTGCTCCATAGGTCCATAGGTCCGCTGGAGCTGATGGAGGGGTGTGGGTAGGGGTGGGGGTATGGGGAAGACTGCTCCATAGGGCAGCACGGAGCTGGTGGGGAAATTTCATCGTCCCTCTTTTTGCTTCTCTCCCCCTCCTGGTCTCTGCTTTCCTCTCCCTTCTCTTCCCCTCCCCTTCTCCCTCCCCTCCTCCCTCCCCTCCCCTCTCCTCTCCTCCTCCTTCTCTTCTCCTCCCTTCATTTCCCTCCCTTCCCTTCCATCCCTGCCCCTGTACCCCTTTTATTTATCTTGGGGGAGAAGAACAGATTTTTTTTCTCTTTTTCAGAAAGATTGGGCTTTGTGCTGAGTATGAACATATCTGAGCCTTAAAGACAGGCAGAGATTTTTGGCGTGATATGCTCCACAGAAACCACTCTTAATTCATGTCCTCAAAGAGAGACTTACATGGGCATGTCTTACCACTCCCTGATGGGTTATATGTTCATCTGGGGTACCCTTTTCTGTGGGTGAGCACATTGTACTAGTGTGAATGGTGAAGATGCAAGATTACAAGGCATAAGAGCATCTCCCTGTGGGCCAGGGTTCAGGTGGGTGGGAATCTTCCTGAAGGCAGTTCTCTGGATGGACCACCACCCATTCGTGAGCTAACCCTTTCAGCCCGTGATTTAGCTCCTACAGATGGCTGAGATGTCATTGGCCTGACAGCGTACTAGCCTCAGGTACAGGGCAGGGCCAGGGTTACTGTCCCTAGCAGACTTTCTTCTTAGACACCTGCCTGCCTGGGCTGCATGAGAAACCAGGAGCTTCGTGGATGGGGTCTTGGATGTTTTTGTGGACGGATGTGGCTGTTTGTTTTTATACGTTTGTTGCTTGTCGGAAATACCCGTCCACAGGCTCAAGAACTTTAAGTAAATTTTAAACAGTAAACAAATTCAGCTGCCAGGCTCATTGGAAACACTTATTCACACTACAGAAAACATGCGTTTGGAACACACCAGGAAATTCACAAGGTTGTTTTCTCTCTCTCTCTCTCTCTCTCTCTCTCTCTCTCTCTCTCTCTCTCTCACTAAAGCCTGACACATGTCTTGTTCCCCAGGGCTGGCCCTGGTCTCTTCTCGGAGCTACTCCCTCATCAAGGTCATGTATAAACGGTCCCACCAGGCGGTGTCAGTCAGCATGTGTGTTCCTTCCTGGAAGGACAGTTGAAAGTCTGTCTAGTCCGAGTTTTGTTTGTCACATACCTCAAAAATGTTCAAGAGACTCTTTAGTTTAAGGACCTCTTTTTTCCCCTCTCATGGGCTTATAATGTGACATTTTATTACATATTCCCCCAAAGCTTTGGGAGCTCAGCTGGGCAGAGAACTGGACTTTGAATCGATATACAAAACATAAACTTTTGGGTGAAACAAAGATACTAAAAAGAGACTCTGAGAAATGTATACTCTTCTCTCAGTGCATAGGAACCATAAGAGAGGCAGGGACCCCAGGAAGTTATCTTTTCAGGTTAAAAGACACAACTGGCTCCCAGTAAGATGGGTACCCCAGTCTAGGAAAATTACATTTTGAAAACAAAACCACTGTCTGAACATATCATTCTTAAATCATGACCTTTAAAGTTACACTTAACTTATCTGATTTCTTTCAGTAATTTCACACGAAACAAGCTGACAAGTTTGTCCAGAAGACATTTCCGCCACCTTGACTTATCTGACCTGTAAGTAACGATTTTGTCTGGCATTTGGGCAGAAATTTTCAAAAGAAAGGATAATTAAGTATTTTTTTTGAATGAGTACCATTGCAAGTGTATGTTTCATCAAATTTATTGAAAAATGTTTTCTCTAGCTTCGCTATTGTAATCCGATTGGGGGTTTACAGTCTCTATCTCCTTTATAAGTTATTATGATCAGTTGAATGTCGTTTTTCACATAAATAATTTATTTTCTAATAGAGAGAAAAGAGGAAAAAAAACAGCAGGGAGTTCTGTGCTAAAGTAGCTTTATATTTCATCTCATCTGGGTCTTGTTTTATTCAAGCCCTGAAATAAAGCACGTTCGTCAAAGAGGAAATTACAGCGGATAAAACACCCTTCCAGCTTTGTCTGTCAGCCCAGTATAGGCTTGGGTAGAGCCAACCCTGGCAGAGAAATTATTCCCAGAGCCGCCATCTCTGGGAGCCGTTCTTTTGGGTTCACCCTTCTGCTTGATATTTATCCTTATGCCCTCTTGGGGCCACGTTGATGGCTAGCAGTCAGCACTCCCGAGGTGCTCAGTTCTCAGTGTAATCAACGCCAGGCAAATAGGAAAGGCTGCCACTGTTGTGGTGAGGTGCTTGAGAGGACCCCAAGGTGTGTGAGGCTTGAGGGACAGGGCTCTGGATCTCAGGAAGAAGCATCAGCTTAACTGTGGCACTTAAAAAAATTCTCTGGGAAAGTCAGGAATATGAGGTGGGGAGGAGTCATCACACGTCGAAAGCTGAAGGGGGAACTGAGGGTTTTTAATGATGCTTCACAGCTCAGGGTAGAGGAAGAGGGTTCTAGGGCCACTGTCCTGTCTGCTTTGAGACAACAGAGAGGTGGAACTGGGTCTTGGTTCTGGCTCCCAACTTGGGGGTGGCTCTTGTCCTCCCCTTCCTGTTGATCCAGGTGGTGATGGGGTAAGAGTTGACTTGAGCTCTGAATACCAGGATGAAGTCCCCTAGAGAACGAACCACAATGGAAACCCAGCCTCCAAGGCTGATACATGAGAAGGCTGCCTGTAAGCATGCGCCAGCTACAGCCAGGCTGGCATGTGCACTTCTGAGTGCTGGTTGCCCCAGGTGGGCAGCTCCTTGTCATCTCAACAGAGATATCCTGGAATAACTCACACAGGGCTTGAAGAAGATGAGAACAGTTTACATCAATCCATAGGGAACCATCTTGCTGGAAATAGTTACATCCACCAGAGCTGGCAGGCAGGTCTAGTTTCTGAGGATAGTATACGTGTCTGTCTGTCTCTGTGTGTGTGTGTGTGTGTGTGTGTGTAGGATGTAGGACTTTGGTCTTGACAGATAGTAGGAGAGTTGGGGGGGGGGTGATGACATGATCTCAAAATTAACACCAGAGGAAGGAGAGCTCACTGAGTTAGGCATTCAGGACAAGACATACATGACACCTTTACATTCCTATAAAGAGGGTCTTTCACTATGTTCAAGCACAACATATGGATGCCCCTAGTGGAGAGGTCACAAGTGTACAAGCAGGAAGGGGGTCACATGGTGAAAGTCTTGAAGACTGGCAACTACTTAGAATAAACTAACTTTACTTCCTTGAGTTACTTTACATTTATACTAGCTATATATTTCCTTGGGTACAGTATGATTATATATATGTATGAGTATATGGATATATATATATATATATCATATATTGAACACTCAAAATATTTTCTTCTACCTATTATGAAATACAAATTACATAGTAATCAACATAGTAAGCTTACTACATGGCAGAATGCTACCTACCTTGGTCTGACCGTGGCTTTGTACCCCAGTTGCCAGGCTGTCTCCTCCACCCTTCCCAGCACCCAGCAACCACTGTCCTGCACCTTATGTCTGTAAGGCTAGTTTAATTAGCTCACACATGGCATTGAGGACATGCCTCTTCTGTGCTTTTGGTACTTCTAACACAGGCAGAGACGTGATACCTCAGAGGCAGCCGTGTGACACACACTGAGGTGTTCCGGGTGAAGGTGTTGGGCACCACTGCACAAACTTTCCTGGATGGATTCAAAATTAGATGCTTTCCAGTTCATGTTTCGAAATTCCACTAACAGCACTGTTCAACGACACACTCAGTAGGTGTTGACCATGTGCAAGTTACCTGTTAGAATGAAAGAGAGTAGTTTGTGTCTAGGATTCTGTCCCTTAGTGGGAGAGGTGAGTGCCTAAGCAAATCAGGAGGACCAGCTCTCTGCCAGGGCTGTGTGGTCATGGAAACCCCCTGGGCTTTGTCATTGAAACATCTCTTCCATTTTTCCTCCCACTTAGCTTATTTGACTATAGCATCGTTTTAGAAAGACTTCAGCTATTTGAGTACTCAGAACTCTAGGAATTATCCTGGGCAACTTGAGCCTGATCCAAGGGTGGGCCTCTTTTCTGTCTCACTGTCCATGTCTCATAGCATCCAGTCCTGTTTTGATATTGGCGGGGTACTTGGAGATGGGCGAGCAGATACAAATTAAAGCAGTCTACCATGACCACACTTCCCCCCATGAAACTCACAGAAAAGTCTCCGGGGAATCTCCGAGATTCTTAGAACGCAATCAGAAAACCACAGGAGTAAATGATGTTGCAAAGCCAGGTCCTGTCCTCAGGAAATCTTAAGTGTTGTGGTTAGTGCTAGGCAGTGTATGCAACGATTGAAAATGACCTCATTTAAGGGTTCATTATCATAAATGGGATTCATCTTAAATAGGCCACTGAGCATTATAAATAAGCACTAAAGATTTTTTCCCCCCTGTGGTTTTTGTTTTCCTTCTCACACACTTCCTCCTTCACCCGCTGTAGTACCTAGCAGTCCAGACAGCATGGCTGAGGCCTGGCTGGCAGTGTGTTTTTCTGTACCTGTCCTGTGTAGACTCCTCAGCCTCGGAGCCCAGTGAGCTACCGTGCGAAACCCTCACAGGGTTGAAGATGTGTATATATGTCCTCTGCCTCTCTCCCTTCCAGTTTCTGCCCTCAGCTTTTTTGCTTGGATGAAAAGGCCTGGGGGGAGGGGTGGGCAATACGAGATGGCAAGCGAGAAGGCCTCCTGGCTGGTACACCTCAGCCTTAGATCGCTAACTCTAATTTCATTTTCAATGGAGACAAAATGATTCTGCTCCCCCGCTGAAGCAAGAACTCTTAAATCTCTAGCCTGGTCAGAAATAGGATGTGAACACCTGTAAAAAGTCGCCATTAGCATCTCCACTTAAGTACAAGAATGGCACCTCGCCCCATCATGAGATACTCTGTCGTGGCTGTGTTTGTTCAGATCTGTTTTCCCCTAAATGTTCTGCAAAGTTTTGCATCTCTTTGCTATCCTTAGCCTCTACCGTTTTGTTTGCACATAACAGCAGAGCAGTAGTTATTAAATAATGCGGTGAATAATAAGCACTGTCATGCCGTCAAAGTGGGTGTGACTTTCAAAGGTTGGCGGCTAGCATGTACTCCTCCTGTAACCGCTAGCGAAGCCGAACTGGAGGCGGGGGGGCCTGACTGGGTTGTGTTTCTGTTCCTTTAGGATCCTGACCGGAAATCCATTCACATGCTCCTGTGACATTATGTGGCTCAAGACCCTCCAGGAGACTAAATCCAGCCCTGACACTCAGGATTTGTACTGCCTCGATGAAAGCAGCAAGAACACGCCCCTGGTGAACCTGCAGATACCCAATTGCGGTAATTTACTTTTAATCAATGAGTTCTAGTTGCTGTAAATTAATTCTCATTGTCTTGGTATGGTAGTGGGTCTGGGAAGGACACCACTACCCAGACTTCTCAGTGTGTTGTGGAAGTCTCTGGACAATCAGACGTTCACATGCAGTGTGGAGGAGCCAGTTGGGAGCGCCTTTAGTGAATTTTCTTCCCAAGTAGAACATTGCTTCTGAAAGGCTGGCATTAAAGAATATAAAGGGCCGGGCGGTGGTGGCGCACGCCTTTAATCCCAGCACTTGGGAGGCAGAGGCAGGCGGATTTCTGAGTTCGAGGCCAGCCTGGTCTACACAGTGAGTTCCAGGACAGCCAGAACTACACGGAGAAACCCTGTCTCGAAAAACAAAACAAAACAAACAAACAAAAAAAAGAATATAAAGGAAAAGTATCCGGTTAATTCTTCTGTTGATTTGCCTGCCTGTCCGTCCACCATCCATGCATCCCTTTGACTATCTGCTTCTCCAAAAATATGCGTGAAGAGTACAGGCCTTCCCAAGTCACACACACACACACACACTTGATTGGCATGTAGGCCAAAGGGAAGCCCACAGGACTCTGAAGGAGTCTTAGCAGCTGAGGTAAACAATCTAAACCTTCACATCCTTAGGCTCGCACTTGCAGCATGCTTCTGGCTCTTGTGCCATGGCCGGCTGCACTCCTGCCTGCTCAGCCCTGTGCCTGGGTCCAGCCTCTACTGTCCCCTCCTGCTCTTCCCAACACTTCCATCTGGAGAGTTTAAATAGACACCTTTGGACAAAGTCCAGCTCTCAGCGAGAGCTCATGTCCCGCAAGGAGGAAGAGCAGGGTCAAGGTCGCTATGATTTATCTCTTCAATGACACATGTGGGTGTTATTCCTTCATCGAAATTTTAATCTGCTAGTCAAACAGTTGACAAGCTCACAGACAGTTCTGTTTGCTCTTGCCTGGTGGCGGGTGACAAAGCGAGAGCATGCCACGTGGTGCCTTGTTTGTTATCTCCAGGAATGTGTGTAACCATCTCCCTCCCGGAGCCCCTGTCTTTTATTTAAGAACCACACTATTGCTGCTGACTCTTAAGGAGGATTTAATGATGGTAATAAAAGGTAAGAGCTTGTTCCGTACTCTGGAGGACCTTAGAAGACAGCGCTCACTTGTCACACAGATTTTTCTGTCACAGACAGTCTTGTGTTCTCATTGTGGAGAAACTAGACTTTATTCACCTTGCCTGCTTCCCTCAGCCTTCCTTGCCAGCCAACAGACAGACAAACAGACAAAACTACCATACCAAACAACTATGTGTGTGTTCTCGGCTGATAAGAGCTGGCTGTTCTGTACACGTTAGAACTGCTGAGAGAAGCTGCCTCAAGGGACAGGATAGGTGCTGTTGGTCACCTGGCCATCTGGCTTGCACCCAAATCCCCACAGCTGTTTTGGCCTCCTGTCCAGGAAACACGGAACAGAGAACATCTGACACAGGCCCCTGTCCCACAAGCTGCATCTGAATGGGTGGCTGCTTTGTCCTTGTCCGACACCAACTCTTAAATGGCCATGCAGTCTTGACATGGGTTCAGAGGGGACCCATCATTGGTGTGGTTGACCCTTGAGATGTGGACAGAAGAAATGTTTGAAGTAAACAGATATTTATTTTTCTCAGTCTGTCTATCTTTAGTATTTTTTTTATTTCTTTTGTTTAACTACATATTTCTTGGTGAATTATGTTTGAGAGTAGTATTTTCATATCAACTTACCCCCTTGGGAGGTGATCTGAGCTTTGATTGATTCCCTAGGACTAAATGGTCACATCTTTAACCCACTTGAGTATCAACAGTGCCTGTTAAAACAGCATTTGGGGCTGTGTCAGGTGACTCTGGGTGCTAGGTGTTTGTTGATCCCTGTTCAGAAGTTGCTCTGTGCTTTCCTTCCTTGTTTGTGTTTTTCAAGGCATTTTACATTTGCCATGCATAAGTAATATCAGTACAGTTTGTCGTAAAAAGTATTTCCCTGCACTCTAGAAAAGCAGCGTTTTCATTTGTATCTATAATCTTGTTAGGTCAATACTGACAGACTCATGATATTCTTTCTAACTATTGCATAACGTTTGTGGTCAAATGTGTCTTAATTCCAGTAAGTGTTCCATGCTGATGGTAGCTTGGCTCATTTCCAACTTTAGAGAAGATTTTATTTTTATTTGTTTTAATTAAAATTATATATGTACCTGAGTGTATGTATGTGCACCTCATGCATGCAGTACCGACAGGAGCCAGAAGAGGGCGTTTGATTCCCTTGGGACTGGAATCACAGCTTGTGAGCCACTGTGTGGGTATTGGTTGGAAACTGAACCCAGTCCTCTGAAGAGCCTCCAGTGCTCTTAACTTATTACAATCACAGTGTTCCCCTCAGAGTCCTTCCACAGAAGACCTCACAGAGATGAACTTCTGTCTTGTAAGATGTGTGTCTTCAAGTTGGCTATACCCACAGCTTACCACTCTAGCAAGTCATAAACCTTGATATCAGTGAACTTCTTAGGTAATCTCTCTTAAGAGTGCTGCCTGGCCCTTTTAGTGTGCATTTTCCTGATTGCTAAGTATTATTAAACATGTATTGGACTGTTCTGTGCTTTGGTGAATGTGCCTCTTTCGATGCCTCCCTTGATATTCTGTAGCATGAGTTTTCTTTCATTTATTTCCATCTATTGTATCTGCTCATTTAATTGTCTGAAAGTTATAAACTATACTTCTGACTTTTTGAAAAAACATAAACCCAAACGTTTATTACATATACTTCAACATACATTTCCTGTGAGCATCTAACACCCAAAGAGCATTTTATCATCTCAAACTTTGTTTTTATTTCTTTCTGCTCAAAAGAAAATGTTTACAAACAGTTGGCTGATGATTGTATTGGATTTCACATATTGCTAATTAGAAGAAAAAGCTCACAATCAGAAGATATAAATGGCAGGATTTCCTAGATCTATAACAACAACAACACATTTGGAGATAAATGACGTAATTTGAAAAAATTTTAAAGGTGAATTAATAAGGGATTCAGCAATACACAGGAAAGGCAATGATCTCTGGGTTTTTACTTAAGAAACGAACATTAGTTGTTTTCCATACCACCATCAGTGTGTACTCTTGTGTAACTGGCAGTGAAAAGACAGTAAATATGTTTTCTAAATCATAACCCTAGGAGTCTAGCGAAGGTAACACTGAGATGCCCGCGTGTGTAAACCGCAGGGAAAGAGTTGGAGAAATGACAACACTGCTCAACGGAGTCTTTACAAGTTTAAAGATATATTTAAAGGGTTTCACTGGTGCACACTCATCGCACATGCTACCGGGCTATCTGAGGACACTTTGGACAATTGTGTGATGTATGTGCCGTTTTCTCTGTACTACCTGTGCTCATGCTCATCTCTCGCCCGTTAGTACTCTGTGTGTCCATAAACCATTTCTATTCTTCATTATTGTCATGTCCACGATTTTATGGATCTATACAAAATCTAGGACCAGAAAATGAGAGAAAACATGGGATGTTTGTGTGTTTGGACCGACTCAGGTCACCACACATGTTTATTGGTTCTTTGTTCATTCCCTGTTGATTGGCACCCCGGGTGCTTCTACAGCTTAGCTGTTGTGGACGGAGCGGCAGTGAACATAGACGTGCCAGTGTCTCTGTGATGTAGTCTTGGAGTCCTTGTGTAGATACCCGGGAGTGGTTAAGCTTGGTCACATGGTGGTTCTAACGTTTGGTTTTCTGAAGAGCAGCCATGGTGATTTCCACAGTGGTTGGAAGTGCACAAGGGTGCCTTTGGTTCCTAACCTCACCAGTGTTTGTTACTGTTCATTTCCTTAATGTCTATGAGTCTGACTGGGACAGCATGCTTTTAATTTGCATTCATGACTCCAGTGAAGCTGAACATTTTTTATTTCATCCTGACCCTTTGCTGAAAGTAATTACCAGCTCTAAGAGTTTTCTGATGAAGTCTTCCTGCTTTCTTATTTGCATGTCTTTTATTTCCTTTTCTTGTCTTACCGTTTCAGCTAATACTTCAAGCTCTCTATGAGAGTGAGCACTCCTACCATGTTGGTGAAAATACTTTGGGCTTCCTCCATTGGGTGTACTGTTGGCTATAGGTTTTTAGTGTGTTGGAGTTTACCCTGTTCTTAGCTTCTTCAGTTCTTTTGTTATAAAGCCATACTGTATTTCGTCAAAAGCCATTTCTGTGTCTGTGAAGACGATCATGAGGTCTCTGTCCTTGAGTCTATTTCTCTGATGTATTACATTTGCTGAATTGTACATGACGAGCCACTGGAAGGAAGCCGACTTGATCATGGTGAATGGTCTTTGTGATATGTACACGCAGTTGGTTTGCAAGAGTTCTTTTGATAACTTTTGCAGCAATGATCATTGGGGAAACTGGAAAACATTTCTCTTTTGTTATTGTTACATCTTCACTGGGATTTGATATCATGGTACATCTGTCCCCCTAAAAAGCATCTGTTAAAGGATAGCCTGTTGTTTATTGAGAGCAGTGTAATGATGTCCTCTAGTCGTACTGTGTAGGGACTTTTCTGTTATTACATCCATTGGCACCTCTTTTATGAACTTGGGTGCACTGTGCTCAGTGTGTTATGTGTTTCAAGTTGCAACATGCCCTTCATGGATTAATTGCTCCCCTAATCAGTATGAAGTGACCTTCTTTGGATCTGTTGGCTGATTTTAATTTTAGCCCATTTTGTCATGTATTAGAAAGGTAATAGTTGCTTGCTTTTTAGTCCCATTTGCTTGGAATTACTCTCCCAGACTTCACCCTGAGTTGACCCTTTCTTTGACGAAGACATGCCTTCTTGTAGGCAAGGAATAGATGGACTGCTTTCAGTCAATTCTGATGGTCTGGTGACTGTTGATTGGAGTAATGGACACAACTGATAGTTTAGTCATTGAAAGGTATATATTAAATCTTGTCCCCCTTTTTTGGTTTTGTAGTGTTTTGGGGTTCTGAATTCCTCCTCTGTGTAACTGCTATTCATGTAGTTTGTTGTTTCCTGAAGATTGTTGAAAGTATTTATCTTTCTCTTCAGCCCAGAGGGGTCTTTAACCTTTGGAGCTATCTTCTCTAGGAATGGCTAAGAGGTCATGTTTTTCTTTAGTTTGTTTTATATCTTGGAAAGTTTCTCTTTCAATTATAAGATATGGTTTTGCTCTGTATGATAATCTGGGTTAGCAATTATTGACTTGAACTATATTATGTAATCTTGCCTACCTTTTAAGGTTTCTGCCGAGTATCAACTGTTTCAGTGAGCTTGTCTTTATATGCGACTGGGTATTTCTATCTTGCCGTTTTTCAAGATATTTTCTCTGTTCTACATATTTAACGTTTTAACTATGAATTTGTGATTCTTACCTCTTCTCAATGACTCCTGTACTAGGGCTGGAATTTCTTTCAATAGATTTTTTGTTTGCTTGTTTCTATACTAGGGCTTGGACATCACGAATTAGTTTATTGGTTGTTTCCTTCTTTCTTGTCTTCTTAAAATGTACATCATTGCTCTTTCTTGGTGGATGTTATTTACCATGTTCAGGAGAGGACTAAGCTATAGTAGAGTCAAGGTCATGTTATTTCTGTAGGATTTATATTTAGGGCCTGAAACTCTTTCTTTAGTGTCACCTGAGCGTAAGGTACTGTCCTGAGTCAACCTCAACCCTCCACTTAGCTCTGCAGCTTCTTGTGGGAGTCATGGGCCTCCCTATTCCTGTGGGCTTTGCTTGAGGACACAGCAGGCTTTCTCCCTGTGGCCCCAGCTTCCAATTCTGTGTTGTAGAATTCCTTGCTTGCCCATGGACATAACCCTAGGTCAGACCCAGCTCCTACCACCATTTCTACTGCTCCTGTATGTCTATGGACCTTACCCAGTGTCAGCTCAGGTCTCCTTTCTAAGTCTGCAAGTAACACAAGCATGTTCCATAGCATGGCATGGGATTGGAGACTGGGGGACAATTTTTGGGAATGAGGTTTTTTTTTCTGCCAGGAGGGATCTAGAGATTGAACTGAGGTCATCAGGCAAGTACCTTAACCAACTGAGCCATCTCAGCAGCTCCAAGTCACCTAATAAAATGCTTGTGATGTTCAAGAAGGACCCTATTTTGAGAATGTTGATATTTTACTTTTCTCTGCTGGACTGGTGGGGGTAAGGGGTCTAGTATAGCAGTTAACATCTTCAACCCTGTATTCAGGATACTAGGCTCAATATTAGTGCTTCCCGAAGGTCCCACTGACATGTCTGTCTTCGTCACATTGAAGAGGGTCTTGTTTCTTCTTTTAGTTAAGCCAGTGGTCAGGGTAGGAGTTGAGCTCCATTACTATTAACAGTCAAAATGCCCAACAGAATTATGCAGATGGTCCCAACCTTCAGTGAATGAGTGTACAGATATTCAGGCTGCAACATAAACTGTGTTCTGTTTCTCTACATGACCCCTTAAGCTTCAGGAAAATGGTCATTGAGAGGCGACCCACAGATTTGTGCAATTTCCATGTTGACTGGATAAGGGGTGCAGTGAGCTAGGTTTCTGGAGGACTGAAATGGCTCCTATATATGTTGCCAGGAGAGGGTAACACTGAAGGGTTGTGTCGATTCATCTCTGTGGGGGTGGGGCAGATTTAAGAAAGATCCCGTCTACGCTGCTCAAGCTGGTGTCTTAGAGCAATCTTCCCATTGGTCCTTTTCAATAGGAGCATTACAGCAGATACTTCTGTCCAACTTATACTTCAATTTTTAAATACTGCAATCATGACTTAACATTATCTGTGAGGAGGCATCATCGGAAAGTTAACAGCGATGGTAATGGTCTGTTCTAGGTGGATGGTAAGGTTAGGAAAGGTGGCCTGTCTCCAGTCACATCAGAGTAGCCCCTCAGCTGAGCTCCTTAGGAACCAGTTACTGTGAGAACAATAGCTCTGTAGTAAACATAAGCCACAGGCTTGCTTGCTGTTGGAGGACCAGTGTAGGTACTCCATAAAACACCCTGAGCAGTGCCCTGGGCTGAAGTCACACCTACCTTTGGCTTCTTTGTAATTCACAACGACAATTTCCAGTTTTGAATTTTCCAAACTTAGCGTAAGGACTTCTTAAAGCATCATCCACACAATAAGGGTGTATGATGTCGAGGGTCAGCGGGTGTCAGCGGGTGTCAGCGGGTGTCAGCAGGGGTCAGCGGGTGTCAGCAGGTGCCCGCAATTAAATCTATGCCAGTGATTTATTTACATGACAGACTTTTGGCTTCAGCTACCGTTTGTAGCACATGCCTGCTGAGAGCGTAGCAGGACAGCATCTTATCAAGATCAACATGGCATCTTAATGTGGTTTATTTCTGTCATCTGCTCTCCTGCTTCTGGGTCTTGGTTTCTTTGCCTTCACTTTATGAGAGATTAGTTTTTATTCTTGAAAATAAAGCAAAGCCCACAGTGGGTTGCTGCTTTTCTCTGTCCTTGTTAGAATGTCAGACGAAGCTGCTGAAATGGTTGTTTCAATGCTCTCCGGCAGTTGCCACTTCTCTACCACGACACACAAAAGCTTAGATGTGCAACTTTCACTTTGAGCTTAGGAAGATGTTTTTTAATTTAGTGTGTGATTTTTCTTCAGCAAACAGTTACATCTAAACAGATCAGTCTTAGTATTTTGACTCCATTCCTGCTTACAGAATGAATGAACATACATATATATTATATATGCACATGTATATGTGTATGCATATGTATACACATACGCATATATATGTTTGTCATCATTAGGTGTCAGATATGCTCCAGAGATAGAGGGAGTCCAGACTGTTGATATTTTTTCAAAGTAGAATTCTGTGGGCTCTTTATGCACAAAGAGAAGAGAGAGGAGAAGGGACAACAGGAGAGATGGTTTGGTGGGTGGTTAAGAGCACTGCTCTTCCAGGGGTCCCAAGTTTGATTCCTGATGCACACAAGGTGGTTCATAACCATTTGCAGGGGATCTGATGCCCTCTTCTGGCATCCATGGGCACTGTGTGCACGTGATGCACATACACGCATAATAATACACTCAGGCAAATCACTCGTAAACATAAAATGAAATATAGAACTTTTAAAAGAAGGGAGAAAGGAAAAGATAGAATGTAGACGAAATTCTAATTCTCGAGGATAGCTTTATACACGTGAATGGTAAGCCAATATCAAGTAATCAGAGCCCAGAACTACTGACCGATTGACAAAATACACCATCATGCTTTATAGTGAACACTGACAAATGAAGCAGGACAGTGACCTTTCTGTGACCTTCCTAGGTAAGAACCCAAATGAGCAGAGGTTTGCTTTTCTCATTTATCAGGAAGGTGCAACCTACATATTTGGGGCCTGTGACTGAGGTCTCTTGACCTTCCGTTCAGGTCTTCAGAGTCTCGCCCCCATTATGGGTTGGAGCAGATGGGAGATCCCAGCTAGGGCCGCAGCCCATTGTGCACTGGTGAAAGCCATGGGCAGGGGTGAGGGTCAGGCTAGGACTAACACGGCCACTGTTTAACTTCAATACTCCCTAAGCCTTAGTTCCTCCACTGGGAAACAGAGATGCTAACTAACGTGTTCTTGGATATTTGGGTTGAGGAAAGGGAGAATACACAGAAGCATTTAAGATGGACTCCAGCACATGTTAAAAGAAGTAAGAGATGCTAATTAGCTATTAGTGTTATTTGCTATCATCAACATGAATAGTATCTTTAAAAGTATTTGGCATCTGGATCTAAATATTTTAAACTGGATTTAAATATTTTACATTGTGTCAAATCGCTTCAAAGAAAGTAACAAAATCACACAGTCCAAGTGGTCTTGTACTTAAGTCCTCTGAGGGGGTCTAGGGGAAATGGTGGTTACATGTTTGTCTTTCTCCACAGAAAGACTTCTGAGGAGTATTACGTGGCATTGCTACACACACCGAGATTTCTTTAGCTCTCTCTGCCTTCTCGTCTGTGACTTTTACTCTTGTACTTGTCTCTGCCTCATGCCCCCATCTCCACCACGCTCACTTCCACGGCTTAAAGAATTCACTTCTCCCAGAAAACACTTTGTGGAAATTTTAGTGGTCGAAAAAATAATTACCCAGGCCTCTGTTGGGTTTAAGAATAATAGTTGTAAAGTCGAAAGCCTAGTGAACAATTGTCCAACACCCTTCTACTCAAACTGTGGTCTGTGGCAGGAGGAGTTTGTTAGAAACACAAACCTTCTGGGTTCAACCCATACAGTTTGGGAAAGGAGTTGGGTTCCTCGGTCCCTCGATGAGTCGGTGAGTCGGTGAGTAGAGTATGCCTAAGAAGTGGGAGCTGTGGTTCGAAGAAAGCCAGCCGGTTTACTATGTCTAACACTTGTAGACTTCATTAATCAAACAGCCTACAGGTGAACACTTCTTTCCCCAACAAACTCAAGTCAAGATCATTGATAAGGGTTCTCTGCTGGGGACACTGGCTATTTCCCATCTTCTGTGAGGTTCTCCTTGCAGAAGGAACATGGCTGGTGTTTGCCATCAGGCCTATCATGGTAGCACCCACAGCTTTTGGAAGCATTGCTGAGCTTTGCTGTGGACTTATGCTGATTTCAAATCTTATTAAGCAAGGAAGTAGTGCCTGGCGAGTGGTTTATCCCGCCTTGGCGATCCATGCTTCCCAATTCATTTTTATTGTGCTAATTAAGCCTCAAGTGATATCTCAAGTACAGATTGTTTTTCTCCATTATTGGGTCTTGGCCAGCGCATCAATGCTGTAGACTTAACACGAGGCAGGTGCTTACTCATTTGCAGGAGACTTTACATTTAAAAGATCTAAGCTTGGCCAATTTGCACAGATTCCTTTGCAAAGTCCTTTGACAGGGTGAGACAATTAATTTATAATACGGAGACTCATTCTTCCTTCACAAAATAGGCACAGAACTCTTTACAGATGAGCCAAATTCTCAGATCTTTGATATGATGTAGTATGTATGATCTGAACAAAATGTGTGTAGCTCTGGGAGGCAATGTACTATAGTGCTGAAGGCCCTTTGTTTTGGGTTCAAATCCCAGGTTTGCATAGACTTGTGCAACTTTGAAAGATGTGCTTGACTTTTCAAGTACTTATAGGCTTCATTAATTAAATAAGTGAAAAGTTTTTGTCCTCAGGGTTGGTTGCAAGGATTCTGTACCATGAGAATGTCTACTTAAATGATTACCCAGAAAATGGTACCATTGCTCCTACTGTAACTAAACAAACACACTTAGGGCTGTTAGTCACCTAAGCTGAAGTTTGGAATGAAAGACTTAATCAGACTTTATGGGAATAATTAAGATTGCTATGTAGTATTACCTACTGAAGCCCATTTTGACACTTCCTGTACTCAGAATATTTAAAATAACAGATATATTTATGAAGGGAAACACACGTCCCAAAGCTCCATGACAGGGCTATTTGGGGTAGGGGGGGCAAATTTTTAGAACAAGTTTGGATCCCAAGGTTACCCTAGAGTCGTAAATAGATCTGTAAATATAAGGAAAGTGGGAGCCAACAGAACACCAAACACTATTAGCCGGGGAAGCAAAGGGATGTGTTGTAACTGGCATAGTGCCTCAGATTGTTAGTCACTGAGTGGTCCACAGGGCAAATGTGACTTGTGCATGAGTGTAGGTGACACCATCACAGACATTGGCCAAAAGCCTGCTGTTTATTCACATTCAACAGGCTTCTTGTTGTATATGGCTCGGGTGATGGAACCCTCTTTTCTTGGGGGAAAAACTGGATATCCATTCTATAAAGAGAATAAAGATTCTGAGGAGATTTGGGTAGACTTGAGGCTATAGCATTCATAGAAAACATGACAAATTTACATATTGATTTCATATATATATATATTTGTAGTCTTCCCCCTCATCTAAGAAGGACATGGGGAGGATGTCTAATAATTCTTCCACTGGGCTGAGTAATTGGAATGATCTCTTCCTCAAAATGATCTGAAGATAACTGGGTAGATTCGATGGGTTCTAGATGGTCCAAATCTCAGGAAGGTTTATGTGTTTTGATTTATGTCTTGTTATATCATGTGTCTTCACAGCATGTGGAAAGATGTAAAGATGGAGCTGTGGGCAAGTGGGAAAATCTGGGGCAAAGATGGGAGTCTCTAGTTCCCTCCTGGCAGGAGATCAGTAGGTAATTCTACAACGGAAAAGCCAACACATAGGAGCGCAAGCATAATATTTCCTGAGGTGGAGATCAACAGTAAAGAAGATATGCAAATAGATGAAGTGGGTGTGTCTGGGAACAGGAAGCCATGCCATTCAGCTGAGGGCAAACTGTTCTTCACACAATAGCTTGATTATTTTTAGTGACAAATTTTACATGATTATAGACTCTTTAAATGATGTGACTTCGTGTTGGGCTAAAAGTAAACAAAACACGTATTTTTAGGAAGTTACCCAGACCACACCATAAACTTTAATGGTGTTCTGCCCTGACTTGCTTCATAATTCACACAGTTCATATGAAGGAGGTTTACAGTGTAGGGTCTGCTTTTGTTTACTGTGCTTTCTCTTGACCTTTGTTATGTGCTTTGTTGCCTCATGAAACTTGAGATAGCTCAAGACTCCTTGAAACCACACAAAAGATGCAACATTCCTCTCTATTGGATGCTTAAGGGAAGGGTCATTCAAAGGAGGTCTCAGAAGTCCCTGAAAGCCAGGTTTTACTGGGGTGTCTTCTTTCAGTGGTTGGAACACTGTGAGACACACTATGTACAAATATTGTCTAGTCTGGCTTCAATACTAAAGAATAGTGGCTTAGCCAGGGAGGGTAGCTTAATGATGAAAGATTTGTGTATCAGATATGTCAGTTTGGTTGCTGGCAAATAGGTGGGTGAATTGCAATTTAATAGTGACTGCAGAAGAACTGCCTTTTCTGACCTCCAAGTTGCTTCCTACACAATGACCCATAACAGTTCTGTGAGACTTGGCAACTGAGGTGGACACAGTCCCTCCAAATGGTCCTCATAGCAAGTAGGCTGATTTGATTGGCAGGACCAACACATAGTTAATTATCCAAGTTGTGCTTTAGGTAAAAGGTACTGTGATTCCTGCAGTTTAAGGCAGCATGCACACCTGGGAAGAGAGATGCCCGAGGAAGCAAAAGCAACATGAATTAAAATAAAAACTGTCTAGCTCTCGAAACATAAGTATAAGAACCACACCACTGAAATGTTAAAATAAACGTGTAATGTTCACAATTTCCTCTAACAACAAATACATTTTTAAGATTTTCTTTTTGTTTTTAAGAATTTTTCATTGTGATAACTTATCAGTATGAACAGAATGGTCAATTTAATTCATTATAATTAACTCTACCTTGGCTCTGAAGCATTCTAACAAGGTCATCGTTTGAGTTTCATTCTTCCGAAATGCTTTCAAACTAGTTTTCCTAGACAATCTGATTCTATTAACTCTGGGGCCCAGTGGAGGTTTCTAAACTTAACTGAGTTACTGAAACAATAGGCTTCTGCAACAATGTATGTCTGACTATTTTGATTCTGATGGTAACTGTGGCATTTCTGTGTCCTTTTCTCTTTCTAGGTCTGCCATCTGCACGTCTGGCTGCCCCTAACCTCACCGTGGAGGAAGGAAAGTCTGTGACCCTTTCCTGCAGCGTGGTGGGTGACCCACTCCCCACCTTGTACTGGGACGTTGGAAATTTGGTTTCCAAACACATGGTGAGGCTGTGTTTAGTTCTGTCTTGTAAGGGTGACAATGAGGAGACCATATTAAACATATTGATAATCACTCTCTTAGATTCCTTTTCATTGTTCTGATAAAAGGCCCAGACAAGAGCAACTTAAAGGAGAAAAGGTTCACTGGGTGCCCAGTCCCAGGTTACATCTCCAGTCCTTCCTTAGTGGGAAGTCACAGCCCCAGGAGCTTGAAGGAGCTAGTCAGAGTAAGTTCATGGCCAAGAGGAAGGAACAGTGAATCAATGCATGTATCAAATCATTTCTTCTTATCAGCTGGGAATCAAAATAGTCACATCTGTATTTTTTTCAGTGACACCGTGACCGGTCACCACATGTACGGTGGATAATCCCACTGTAGCTAACCCAGTTAAGACAATCTCCCACAAACTAGCCTAACCCAAACAGTTCTTCATTGAGATTCCCTTTCTAGGCAATCCTATATTGTCAAGTTACTGATCTATACTAACCATCAAAACCACCCAATATTTTGCTTGCCTACACATAGGCATTTATAATAACTTTTTAAATGTCGTTTAGTTTCTACTTTTTTAATTAGACAAAGCCAATCCAAAGATTACATTTAATTATCTGTACACATCAGATTGTCGTTCTGAGCAAGAAGTGGTGGCCCTTTTAATCTTTGCCCTTGGAGGAAGGCAAGAATCTAAGAGTTAAGTCAAACTCAGCATTGAGCAATTAAAACCCAGAACCAGAGAATAGCTCCCAGTTACTTTGAGGAAAGTGTGTGTGTGTGTGTGTGTGTGTGTGTGTGTGTGTGTACTCTATTTCAGGAAGAAACTCTGATATTTTGGGATTAATTCTAATCAATGTTTTTTTTTTTTTTTGTCTGTTATTTCATTTGTAGAATGAAACAAGCCACACACAGGGCTCCTTAAGGATAACTAACATTTCATCTGATGACAGTGGAAAGCAAATCTCTTGTGTGGCAGAAAACCTCGTAGGAGAAGATCAAGACTCTGTAAACCTCACTGTGCATTGTACGTATCGAGAGCAGAGTACGCCCTCCATGCTCAGTGACTGCGGGTTTTCTGCCTCTGTCATGGGGCAGTCTGTAGGCTGCTTAAGTTTGTGACACAGGAGTATATCTAAGGCTTTTGTGTGTGCTTAACTAAGAAGCGGTGTCAGCCCCTTGTTCTTGTTCTGAAGTCAGTTTAAGGAAACCATTTGCGCATGCCTAAATCCCCAAAGCATAAGATGGTATATATATTTAAAGTTGGATAATCACTAGGCTGTTTTTCCCAAGCTGAAATCAGACCTCAGACATTTCAAGAATCAAAATGTGGACATTTAGAATCTAGTCAAGTTGAACCACGCTATAATTCAGAGCATCTAAAATTGTATTGCTATTCAGCAGTGACAGAATCTCTCAGGCTCTCGTTCTCCATGCTAATCCCTCTGTAGCAATAGTAACAGTAACAGTCGCTGTCTTGATTAGTCTGATACATTTTAGCAAGTGTTCCACGGGATCAGAGCTTCATGGAACATTTCCAAAGTCATTATCAATTTAGTGACTTCTATAGTTATTTTAATTATTTAAGGAAGAATTACTAATGAAAAGAGTGCCTCTCATTATTTCTTATGACGAATACACATAATATTAAGATGTGTGCGTGTGTAGGGGGAGCATGAACAAAGACAAAGTAGACCTCAGATGACACATTCTACCATCAGTCTCACTGTGTTGTGTGAGTCTTGAGCACAGTGGAATGAGCTGTTCCCAGGAGCTCCTGGTAGGGGCTAGACCAGTCACATGATACAAATATTGAATCTGCAGTTTGATTGGTTTTCTTAAACTAAATGATGGTTAAATAAAAGCTCTTCTTGACATAGAATTCAAGAAGGAGGATTCTGAGCTGTCTGGTGCTATTAAACCCCCCCCCACACACACACACACTTTCTCTCTCTGTCTGTCTCTGATTTTAGTTGCACCAACTATCACATTTCTGGAATCTCCCACGTCAGACCACCACTGGTGCATTCCATTCACTGTGAGAGGCAACCCCAAGCCAGCGCTTCAGTGGTTCTACAATGGGGCCATACTGAACGAATCCAAGTACATCTGTACTAAGATACACGTTACCAATCACACGGAGTACCACGGCTGCCTCCAGCTGGATAACCCCACTCATATGAATAACGGAGACTACACCCTGATGGCCAAGAACGAGTATGGAAAGGATGAGAGACAGATCTCCGCTCACTTCATGGGCCGGCCTGGAGTTGACTATGGTGAGTGTCTGGAGGCTTTGCACGTGGGGGAAGGGTAGAGCTATGCCCTAAGCTACCGGATTTGCTAGCCACGTGACACAGGAGCTCTGCTCCTCATGGCAAGTGTGGAGTGTGGATAGCTAGGGATGTAGATCTTGTCTAGGTGCTGGCTGCCTTTTCAGCTTTAAAGCCATTAGCTAAAAAGACTCATGGGGTGAAGCTGTGTTAAGGAAGGGGACCTGTGTGACCCGAAGAAGATAGGGAGTGAATGAGTTTGACCATTAACGGTATCCACACAGGATTAGTGATGGAGGGCTTTGGTAGCTCGTGAGAAGGTCGTTCTAACCACCATCTCAGTGCTTAATGAGATCTCACACCTGAGGAGCTAAGCCCCATGAAAACTCAAGAGCAGAGCAACTGGTTGACTCATAAAATATTTAAGATTTATCTTCTACCCTCTTATCCATTTGGGATCAGAGTCCCATCTTCCTCTTCGTGGGTCAGAAGCCGACACTGTGGATCTTGCTTATCTGGCTATGGTGCACCCCACTTTTAACAGGGGAGGAGAAGGCCCTGCCAGGCCAGCAGGAGAGCTCCTGGGAGGGCTCCTGAGATGAGGGACAGTTACCACACCTTTGCCCTTCAGCTACAGCACGGCAGAAGAGTGTCCCATCCACTCGGTCTGGTTGCTCAGGTGACTGCTCCACTGAAGGGCCGAGCCTGCTTTGTGATGTTGAGGCCTTCACTGTAATAGCTGGGAGTTAGCCTGAGTCACAAGTGATATGGTGGAGCGAGAGGGAAAGGGGACCGTGGAGATCCGAAACAAGAGGCTGCTTGGCCAGCTTTTACACGTGGGGATTGTAAGGCAGCTTGTGGACAAAGGTGATTCAGGCAAAGCTGCTTTCATCCACGCAGAATGGATTTGTCTAACAATAAACAAGAGGGCAATCATTCTCTCTATGAAAGCACCTCCTACTTCCTTGGTGTTGTCTAAATATCTCCTAAACATCCAGGCTTCCTGAGCATGCTCAAAATGTGATTCGAATTATGTCAGTTTGATTTACCAAAAGCCCTGCAGGAGTACATAAAACAAGCAGTGTTTGGAAGCGACACCCAGACACCCCTGGTTGTTGTAGTCATTCCCGTTAAATCTTCCTCTTAATTGAGAGTTTAGCTGCTTGGCTGTGTCTGTTGCAGTAAATCTCTGGATGGGTGTGCTTCTTCCTACGCCTTTGTGAGAGCAAGAGCTTCAGAACGAAGCCAGAGACTCCAGCTTGGGAGGGCAGCTCTTTGTTCGTTCTTCAGTAAAACTTTTATTTGTGAGTAATTTTAGATTTATAGAAAAGTTGTAGACGGCACAGAGAGTTTCTGGAGGCCTCTGCTGAGGCTTCCCAGTGTCACTGTGGTCCATGTGCCTCGTAGAGAACCGGCATTGGCAGGTTATGGTTCACTGACTTCAGGCTTTGTTGTGATCTTCGATGGCTCTTTGGGGTGAAGCTTGATTCAAGTGAAGGCCCAGAGTCTGAAAGCTCTAAGAGGCAGGTCTGTGTCCTTTGAAAGCCACACACTAAAGGGCCAGTTTTACATGGATTTTGATGTAATTTCCCTTGAATGTTCCTCTATGATACTAATATTTGTCTGAATTAAGCTTCTCTCATCCATGTGAACTCAGTTTTTAAATGCATAAGTTTTTAGGTTTGTTTCCTGGCTTGATCATAACTTGGAGGAGGGTCTCTCAAATATCTTTTTAGAAACACTTATTTATAAAAAGTAAAAAGTCAACTGAGTTTTTATTATGTATGTGTGACGTGAGTGAGGAAGCCAGAGGACAGCTAGTAGGAGCCAGTTCTTTCTTTCTACCACTCAGACCCTGGGGATGGAACTTTATAGTCACCAGGCTCAACAGCTAAATTTTGTAAAGTTGTTTCCCCTCCTCTTTGTTCCTCTTGCCCACTCACTCCTTTTTATTACATAATTAAAACAAAAATATTAAAACAAAAATTTATTTTTATTACATATTAAAACAAAAATATGGGGCAGCAAAGATGGTTCAGGAACGTAAGCATCCTTCTGTGAGAGTGGGAGGACGTGTGTTCAAATACCTAGCATCCACTACGAGCTGGGCATGAACTCATGCTTGCAGCCCCAGTGCTGGGGAACAGAGGCAGGTGGGTCCCCAGAGCTTGTTGGCCAAGCTGCCTAACTAAACACATGAGCTTCAGATTCAGTGAAGGATGCTGGAGGATGATTCCCGGGGTCCTCTTCTGACACCTGCGCATAAGCATGTGAGGACCACAGGCCTACAGATAGTGGGCATGAACATGGACAGGTGTGCACACACACAATAGAAAAAGCAAACTGTTAATGTCTGGTTTGAGGAAAGACTGATTTATTTTTTGTCTTTAACTGTTTTTTCAAAGGCCAGCTATCAGGAAGTATTAATGAGGGATAAAGTTATGGAGACTTGGCCTTGGGTGATGGCAGATATAGATGACCCTAGTGGGCCATAAACCAACGTGACCAATTAGAGATTAGCCTCATTGACTGTGGAATGGAGTCTTGGTGGGTATTTATGAGATTTACAGTCATAGCATTCAGATAACAACGGTCCTTAAAATTGATTCCTTTCTCCTTTAACCTCCTCAAAACTAAAGTAAAAGAAACAAATAGAAAAAAGAAGAAAAATGACGGTCGTGTTCCTGGTGGGGAATTCCACATTAAGGACATTGGGGGGGGGTCAGGCTTGACCTTTGACCTTTCATCTCTTCCCATTTCTGCTGCCATCATGGAATGGCTGGTGAAGGATGGCTCTCACAAACCTGTGTGGTGAGAATAAATCCAGTTTCACTGGTGGTATTTTTGATGACTATAAAGGAAGGGTGGGAAGAAAGTTCAAGTCACAGAATGAAGGAGCCCCATTCATTGTGATGTCAGTAGCTTTTCCATACAAAGAGTGAGGACAGTGGTCCTGGTGTCCCTCAGTAGTGTGTTCCTTATTCAAGCTTAGCTTTCTCAGGGATGGTTGCTCTGTTTAGGAATATGTTTTTTTTTGGCGGGGGGAGGGAGGGAATGAAGAATACTGAGAGAAGTCAAAATTCAAATAAAAACAACCAAAAATTCTCTATACTAAAAGATTTCCAAAGCTTGAATTAGACAGCCTGGGCAGTGTGGGTTCTTATTCCAAGTTCTGAACACAAAAAACCATTGCCCGGTGTCAGACACTGCTTTTGCCAGAACAGGGAAGGGCAGCTTGAGGAGTAGCTATGGCACTCAGGCCCAGGGCGCCATGTGTAAGATCTGAGGGTGTGAGGTGGGAACTGGAGAGTAACCCAAGGTCCCTATAAAATGTCTTTGGACCATGGTCACTGACTCCACGCACCCACCCAGGGTGATGTGTGGAGTGACAGCTGCCATCTGATTCTTAGGTGTCCACAAAGCTAGTATCTTCCACAGATGTTAGCTTCCGGACATCTGGGCTAGTTTGTGAAAGAGAGAAACCTTTTCTTAGGCTCCAGGCACTGCACTCTGCCATCTTGGATCCAGCCTTTGAGAAGTGAACCCATCTCTGGGCATTCTGGCCTGTGTTAAAAGTGGAAGGTGCAGCTTCCTGTTCCTGAAAGAGATGGAGCCACCGAGTCTGTGTAGTGCACCAAGGAGCGCCGCCTGTGGAAACTCTGCTAATTTTATTTCATCATTGGTTTTCACTGTCTCTGGAAAAGCAGCTTCTAGGAGCAGTGGTCACAGACTCCCAGCATGGAGGTTCTGCTGTGCAGTAGAGTCAGCTGAGCGCTTTCAGGCAGTGTCTTTGCTTTCCTTCAGTTTCGTGTGTGTTCCTGAGGCCTGATCTTAGCAGTTCTGACTTAGAGGCCCTCAAGTTAGCATTTGGCATTTTCCTCTTTATGATATTCAGACAATACCCAGGGGTGAGGTCTGCCCAGCAGGAGGACTATGAGCTGGGAAAGAGTTTTCTGAGTAAGTCGCAGGCTCTTTCAGTTATTTAGGGCCACACAGAGAGGCCCTGTTCAGTTATCCGGAGCCACAGAAAGAGAGAGAGAGGACTTGTGGAGAGTCTGAGTGAGTAGCAGGCACTTTCAGCCACAAAGCGAGAGGCCACGTGGAGAGATAGCTTGTCATGGTCTGGAGAAATGGCTCAGCACTTAAGAGCACTGGCTCTGAACCAAAAGACTTGGGTTCTGTTCCCAGCACCCACCTGGCGGCTTATAACTTGTGAGTAACTCCAGCTCCAGGGGATCTAATGCCCTCTACTGTCCTCTGTGAGCACAGAGCATGCACATGGCAGAAATACATGCTGGCAAAACACTCACATACATAAAATGAATCTAAATTTAAAAATAGTTTATCACATTAGAGATAGAAGAGATAGAAGACAGGGTTTGGTCTTGTGGCTGTTTCCCTCCTCCTTGCTCAGGTTCAGCTATAGATCAGACCTGGGATTGGCTGGCTCTCTAGCTCACCTGGGATTGGCTGGCTCTCTAAATCACCTGTTTCATAGGTGGATGAGAGTGAGGTAGAGATGCTGATTCAGGGGGAAAGTTGCTGAGAGCTAGCTTGGTGCCCTGCAGACTTGGGAATGTCCCATGGTACCACTGGACTTGCTTCTCTGGAAGCCTTTCTGTGTTCTGCAGAGTATTTTTCTGTAGTTCTTGTGACGGGAAGCAAACACATCTCTACCTTAGCCAGCAAGACTAACTGCCTTCTTCACAAGGAGCCTCACGTTACTAGGGTCCCTCTGTATTTCCAGGTAGCCTAGGACATGAGAGTCCCCACAGAGACTTAACTCAACCCCTTGCTGGTGCCATACGCTTCAAAGGGAACACTCAAGATCCTTGACCTGACTCTTTGAGGTGTATAGGTTGAAACAAATGTTATCCACACCCCATGGCTGTAGTTGGGCCTGGTCTGCTGAGCCTACCACGTCCAGGAAACACAGTGGAAGCCCGCAGAATGGGTCTGTGGGAGGCTGCCGGGAGGGAACAGGCCACAGCACTTCCTGGGGAACGTTTAGTAATTCCTTCCTTATTCTCCCCTCTCAAACTACTTATCACAGAGGGTGAACTGGACTAGCTGGGTGCAGTTTTTAGCCAGTTTCATTGTGAGTTCTACCTCTGAGCGTCTCCCGTTCACACTGATATAGTCACTAAGGCTGGGACACTGTTAACTCATTGGCTTGCACTAGACTCTGGGTGAGTTCGAACAGCATGCCAGCTCTCTCTGGAGGTCAGAGAAACAATGCAGATGTGACTTCTTAGGAATTTGGTGTCAGTGGTGTCAGCTGTAGTGTAGGATCTGGCCACTCTTCTCAAAAGGAAGCACCCAGGTCCCAGTCACTGATGGGAATGGAAGCGCTTGAACTTTGGTTCCCTGGCCAGCTTCTTGCCATGCTTGCCTTCATCCTGGATCTAATAGATCAGCTTTATGGCCCTTGAACATCCCTACCCTCATATCAGGCAGGACCTGGCAGAAGGTCTGTAGAGACAATCGGTACTGAGAACAGAGGAACTTCTTGACTATCTTGAATTACTGAAAGCTACTGAGCAGAGAGTATTAGTTGGGGTAGGTGGGACCTGTGAGCTTTTATTTTAACATCTGGCCAACTCCTGTTCCTGACATCCCCCCAGAAGGTTCCTTCAGACCCTCTGGGGCCGTGAAGGGATGGCTTGGTTTCTGGTGTGGCACAGGCCTCGAACCCCAACCCTAATGGGGCAACGGCAGGTGTTTGGCCATGCCCCCAGACCCCAGGATCCTGACATGCCATTGACCTGCACCTTGCAGTCACATAGGGCAATGCAGCCCCTCCCAAAGAGGTGCCACCTAACTCAGGTGAAGGGTGTGACTACAGGCCTCAGTCTCAAGAGATTTCCATATTAATGAGATACCTAAAGGCCAGAGCTGTAAGCTAATTAAGTGACCCTCCCCCCTCCCTCCCTATTTAAGTCAGGCCCGTCCTGACTTAAGTGGGGGTGCATCCAGATCATCTCTCATCTGCCATGTCAATAAAGCTCTTGGAACCCCGGACTTCCTCGTGTCATTGGGGCCTGCCATTGTGGTGGCTCTTGTTGGAATTCAATCCTACATGCAGAAAAAAGTAGCTTATGTTTTGCCACAAGGAAAGAATTTGGGCCTGTCGTGAGTAGCTTCTGACTAAATAGCGCTGGTTTCAAGAACTCTGAGGACCAGATGTTTCTTCAGTGTGAGCATTCTGACTGGGGTCAAATCGTCCCATCCACGTCAGCACACAAGAAATTCAATACGTCTGTCTTGGAGCAGACCGTAGAGAACTCGATGATGACACTCTTGTTTTGAAGCTCGTGATTCTTTAGGCAGCTCAGAGAGTGTCTCTCTGGCCCACTCATTCAGGAAGAATGTCACAGCTCCAGAATGCTCATTCACACAGCAGTGGGAGTTAGTGACTTCTGCTCCCTAATTCAGGAGCAGTTGTCTCCTATGCAAAAATGCGTGTCAGGGACAAACTATAAATATCGGAAGTGTTTTTCCCACAGTTTCTCCCAGTGCTGTTTTGTCAAAAGATTCATGATGTGGGGTGAACTGGCTCTTTCTCTCTGCCGAACTTAGAAGGCCCCAAAGTAGCAGATCTAGGGACGGTGTGTTCAAGTCAAGGAACACACCAAGAGTAAATTTCTCCCCAGGTTCCACAGAAGAGTAGAATGTGAAGCCCGCACTGTTTCAATCATCAAAACCTGTTCCTTGTCCTAGGGCTAAAACTGCAGAATCACAGATTCTTTCCTGCCTTAGAAACCAAGGAGAACATGGTTTGGGCACAAGCATTGGATAACCAGGGTCATTAAGATTCATCCTTACAGCTCTTGCCATCTCCAGAGAACTAGGGTTGATTGGTTACACCTTCAGAGGTTCCTGAGGGCTTTCCACAGCCACGCTGTTATCCTCCCTCATTCTAGGGCAGATGCCATTCTTTCAGGAGAGAGGAGACTCAAAGCTGGTGGGTAAGAAAGGAGTAGAGCCCTCCTGCTGTCAAACTGTGGCCTCAGCCTCTTCCTCTGAGGGGACAGCCTGGCTAGCAGAGGTCTCATGTCAGAAGCCTGCTGATCCAAAGCGAGTACTACCCACTAAAAAAAGAAAGAATATGTGTTCTGCTCTTCCTACCACAAGGTTTCTTTGGAGTAGTTTAAAGATCATGGAATCTGCAAGGTAACATTGAAGGAAAAGACTAGATTGGAGAGTATTTGAAGGGCTGGAGGCTGGAGGATGGCTCGGCAGGTAAAAAGCATCTGCTGCTCTTATGGAAGACCCAAGTTCAGTCCTTAGCACCTACAATGTCACTCACAGCCATCTGTAATGGCAGTTTCAGGGGATCTGAGGCCCTCTTCTTACCTCCACAGACACCATGGGTGAGGTGCTCAGACACGCATGTAGGCCAAATAGTAAGACACATAAAATAAATAAATCTTAGAAATTAACGCATTAGAGAGACAAGGAGCTAAAAAGAAGGAAAGAGGCATGTCTCCCTGCCCCCCACCATGGCTTTTCTCTTGGTGGCAGACCACACAATGCCTGTTTCCATGCGACCTCTGTTTTTCTAGTTTATTTTCTTACCCTCTGACTAAGTTTCTCCCGAGCTGTAGAGTCTTGCAGTTTAACAAGTCATAATAATCTATTCAGGCAGATTTCTAGACGCCCAATGAGGTGTGGTTGACGCTGGAAGTTAACGGGGCAGAGAGTGCTGGTGTGCACACCTGTAATTCTAGTGTTGGGAGACAGAGCTTGGGGGGGGGGTGATGTCACTGCAAGTCTGAGGCCAGCCCAGGTGAGACCCTGCCTCAAAAACAAAACTAAAGCAAAGCAAAACAAAACAACAACCAACCAACAACAACAACAATAACAACAACAGAAACCCAAAGGGGAAGATGAAATCAAAAGGAGAAAGGGTTGTATTCAATGTGGAATGGAGGCATTGGTAAATGCTTTAGCTTGGTAGTGTCTAGAAAACAAAACAGTGATTTGTTCTTGGCCATGGGCTAGCCTCTCCCCTAAGTACTTTCTCCTGGAGGTAAAGGCACCTCCAGATTATTCTGGGGCTTTGCTGGAGTGAGAGGAGCAGTAGATGTCTTACACGGGGGCATCAGGAGATTCAATTCTGGGGATTCTCAATGCTTTATTCACTAAGTGGTCCCCGGACTACTTGCAGGGCAGCTGCCTTACACGATGTTGTAATTCTAAGGATAGATATTTTGATATTATATTTCAACACTATATTGGCAATGATAAAAGTCACCAAAATACAATTGAAAGTTTCTTGGATGATTGCTTTTATGTGAGTTAACACAGCATGGTCACAGATGACTTCGAGGGTTGGATGATGAGCATTTTCAGGTGGTCATGTTTACATAGACTCCAGCTATGGTTAGGCAGCAGGCCTGATTTGAAGCACATAGCCGTCCATTTAATTTTTGCTCTCTAGAACAGAAATTCTTTTTCTGAAGTATATTACAAGTCTAGTTAAACACAAGGGCCATCTTTACTTGCTTGCTCATTTAGACTAACCTTGGTTGTTACTCGTTGAGGAAGTCAGAAGCTGAAAACTGGCTGAATTCTGTTGATGTCGGGGCTTAGAGGTGAAGTGATAACTGGGTAAGCCTCATGGCTACAAGTTTTGCTGTTGATGGGCAGAGACTGGAAGCACAGGGAGGTACTGCGGGGTTACCTTCACAGCCACTTACTTAACTGTCAGGACTAAGTGCATTTCCCAGCATGATTGCCTGTTAACCTGGGTAGCTGAACTCAGGAAGCTGGAAGCCGGAAGATTCACCAATCTTGTGGACACCAAATTTGAACATTTTAAATATGTTTTTTATTTTTTTAAAACATTTTATAGAAATGCCTTGCAGTGAGCTTTTCTGATCAAGTTGGTAATTATATAGCCACACAAATAAGCTTTTATCTGTTTTATATTTACCTCTGGTAGGAAATTTCCCTCTGCCTCTTCTCATCCAGGGACTTCAGTGGGGAAGCACACTCTGTTTCTGGGCTGTTAGAACAGAGCAGCCTTTGGACTCTTGTTTCTGGGGAGAATGGTTGGTAACATGGATAAATGGTTCTGGGATACATAGTGCAACCCCAAAGTTCAGAGGATAACGAGAATGCTATGAAAATTGCCATATTTGACATAAAAATATCTAAACTATGGTTAACATAGCCAGCTGTGTAGTGGAAACTGGACAAGGCCAAGATGCACTGATTTTTTTTTCCCCAAACAGATAAGTGATTTCTCATTGTTTTGGGGGAGATTTGGAGGAAGAAGAAGGAGACGACAGCTTTCTATGTAGGGAAACCAGAACCCTAGCTCCTATGTATTTGTCCTATGAGCAGCGGGCAGCCTACCTGGATATAAAAACCTCAGGGCATATTTAACGTATTTCACTCGGTACAGCTAAGCAGCCGTTAACTCTAAAATGTGTACTTATATGTTTTTAATGTGTTTTGCTTTTCAGAGGCAAACCCAAATTACCCTGAAGTCCTCTATGAAGGTAGCGATCATGTTTCTTCATTCTACATATCTTTCTTTTCAAAATGTTTGTGCATAATGAAATAAATCAGCTAAAAGAAAGCCTGTAAGCTGAGTTAAATACACATTTTCAAGTGCTACATGAGCCAAAATAACATCTCAAGTATCACCCAGTATTGATGGCTCTTTTCCCTTGATATTTACAGTGCCTGTAAATAGCACTTTCTCTCTGAGGCTCTCTTCTTGGAAGTAGTAAATCCATTCTGCTCTCGGAGACATTTTGTTTCCGTAATTGGGAACTAATTACCTGTTTAAGAGCCATGATGACGGAGAGAGGGAGGTGGATCACCTTTGGCCCACGGCAGGAAACACAGACGAAATTTTTTTTCTTGTATAATGCAAAAGACCGTTCACGGGCAGGAGCATCCTTAAGGGAAGGCTTTATGTGGGGCAGCTTAGCCGGCCACTGGGCTGTGTCATAGAGACCCTCGGTCTCTGCTGTACGTTTTACCTCTGCCGACCAGCTCTGCTGAGGCTGGTCTTCTTGGTGGTGTGAGCCGATGCTGTGGTGTAAATAACCCAGACCGTGGTCCATCTAACCTCATACAGAGAAGCAGGATTGCTTAGCTCCGAGTCGCTAGTCCCATCCCCAGAGGGGCAGGCCAGCTTTCCTGGGCTTCAGAGCCTAGATAAAGTGACATCCCTTTTGGAGCAGGGAAGAGGGTAACCCAAAGGCTACATTAATGATGGCTTAGCTGCCCACTCCTACTCTTTGCCTAAATGCCAAGGGTGTGTTGATGGATATAAAAACTCTAGCAGATTTCCAGGCTATCATCATGATTATAGAGCCACCAAGTTTATATGTGATGGGATTTGTTTCAAGACTGGGACTAAAACTCAAAATGATTAAAATTGGATTGGTTAGGACACCATACTTTAAAAGGTCTTTGCTAGCTTTTCACTTCCATGGACATGTTATCCGATGTTCCTGCCCGCTAGGGTCTGTAATGTGACTCTCACCTTCAGTGACCAAAGAAGATCTCCATCGCACATGCTTTTCCTATAGACTGTCCTATGCTTTTTATATGTGTATTTAACTCCAGCTAATTTTAACTGGGAATTATGCTGCCTTTACCTGTGTATACATGCTAACCATTATTTCATCTAATTTGTGGCTTGGTTGATTTTGTGCAGGTGATTCAAATATATATATACACACACACATATATGTTTTATTCAACCTGCTGGGGCTTTAAGAAAAACGTGTTTCAGATTATACCACACAGCATGAAGTTTGAACAGTGATTTTTGCATTTTAAAGTTATGTTTGGAATTTCTTTTCAGTAACTTCGAAACTTTAAAAATGTCATCTTCCCAGTGGCTCCAGATTCCACTGTGGGCCTTTTGGCTAAGATGTCATGGTTTTAAACTAGAGACATTTAAAGTGGTCTAAGTTCTGAATGGCTACTTGGCTATACTACAAAGAAAACCCAGTAAATAAATGATGTCTGCTTATGTCTGAAATCAGTGAGTTTTAAGATATTCCAAACAAACATCGTTGAAATGCGAGTTCTGGCATTAAGAGCACAACAACAAACATGGAAAATAAATGCCCTTTCTGTTACTTTTTTCACTCGCATTCAAAGGAACATGCGCTAATAAAAATGTGGTTTGAATGGCTTGCCCCGAAGCCAGCAGGATGATCCTTCCTTGCCCTGGGGCTGAGCTGATGAAGATGAGGGGCACTGGTCCCAGTTAGAGCCCAGAAACAGGGCTTTATAAGCCATGTTGTCAGCAGCCAGCTTGCTAAAAATTTTCTGTGATATGTAGTATTAAGAATAAGTACTTTGACTACCCGTGAAAATCAGTTGATCATTTCCATTCTAATCCATGTATACTAAAACTGACCTAGAACATGGTGACTGACATTGAGATTTGTGGCAAAATAAAGCCGTATCGGTACGACTAATTATTATATTGGTCTATTCATTATGGAATATTGGCATGCCTGAGCTCTTCTGAAAATTCCTTTGTGGATTTCCACTGATGCTCATATCAGGTCGAATCTTAAGCCCTTGACCTGTTCTCCAAAGAGATGCTCGTACCCAGAAATCAGTGCTGCCTTACAGTCTGGCCTGTCATGTGGCACCGAGGGCTTCTACGTGGCCCCAGACCTCCTGCTGAGAGTTCTCTCCTTTAGAACTGGCAGCCAGATCTGCCCTCCAAAGGCCTTCCATGTGGAAACATCCTTGGCTCTTATTCTTGTTTGTTTTAAAGGTGGCATCAATAAAGTGGTATTTTAGTTAAGAGTAAAGGAGAAACCTTAAGCCAGTTTAGAGTGTCCAGCAAAACGGTGTTGGAGACATGCAGACCAAATGCACTGCTCAGTTTATGCAGCGCTGGCTTTCCAGGCATTGACTGAGCAGCCAGGCACATCCCCCACACAGCCAGGCTGCCCCGACAGTGATTCGGACTCTCAGAGCCTGTTTTGCCTTGTTCTTGGACTCATTGTAGGCCTGTGTACGTATGCATGTCAGCCACCTAGCAATGACTTCCTGTTCTTTCTCTTTCTCTTATCTCCAATTCAAGACTGGACCACCGCCACTGAGATGGGAGAAACTACGAATAAAAGTAATGAAATCCCCTCCACGGATGTTGCTGACCAAAGCAATCGGGAGCATCTCTCGGTGAGTGGGGAAACGGGCAGTTCCTGTGTGGGTTCTGACCACTCTGGATGCTCATATGCCGGGGAAATTGTCACTGCCTGCATAAGACAGTTAATGTTCTGATGTGAGCAGGCCGTCAGAGATCGGAGGCTCTACTAGGAAGGCTCAGAAACAATGATGTGGAGACCACGCAACCTCTAATTTATGTGATTTTCTCGTAGTGCAACACATATTTAATTTTTCTGATACTTTATTTATTTACTTTTTATGTGTGTGGGTGTTTTTTCTGAATATGTAGCTGTGCACCATGTGTGTGCAGTACCCAAGGTGGCCAGAAGACAGTGTCATATCCTTAGATCCTCGGGAACTGGAGTTAACAGAAGGTTGTTAGTAGCCATCTGGGGGCTGGGAACTGAACTCAGATCTTCCACCGGCCTCAGAAACACAGTTTACTTTATTTCTGTGTCTATGTGAATGTATAGCTACAAAAGCCAGGAAAAGGCAGAGAGCAGAAGGGAGTGTCAGATTTTCTGGTGCTAAGCCACCTGATGCGGGTGCTCGGAACTGAATGAGGGTCTTCTGGAAGAGCACCAGGTGTTCTTAAGTACCGATGTCTCCCAGTCCCATAGTGCACCAACTTCAATAGTTATTACTCTTTTAAATATCTGTCCTTTACAACCGGACTACTGGGAAATCAGAAAACCAGTTCTTATATTCAGAGAACATATTTTCACATCTATTTCTTTCTTTTCTTAAAATAAAATTTGGGTGTCTGCCAAACATAGAAATCCAGTTGTCTTTAGAGTGTCTTTAGAGAATGTTGTGGGGAAGGAAAACCAGGCCTGTCTTTTTTAGACAGGGACTCTGGGGGTGAAGTGGTCTTCAGCATTGCCAGTGCAGGGTGATCAACCTAAGCACGAAGAAATGAGAGGGGTATTGGGAATGTAAAGAAGATCTTGCAACTGGAAAACATGATGCAGGTGGTTCACTGGGAGGCTCAGGCTGATGACAGAGTCTTGAGATAGTCCCAGGTGATTAGCCTCATTCTATAGCGAATTGCTTTTGAAGGGTTTGCCGGTCCTAAGCATCCATGGTGGGATGAGTCTGGTAACTGCTCTGCTCAAAGCCCAGCTTCATGTTGAATTTTCCTCTCACTCGGCATGTCCTGTGAGCTCTGATTCCTTATTACCCTGAATCCAGCCATCTTCCCTCCTTCTGCCATACCTGAGTGACCTGCTCCTGAATGATGTTCACCTGCACGATGAGTGTGTACATGTTTGGGCACGTATATGCCTAAGTGTTTGTGTTGAGAGGACTGCTTTCCACTGTGGTATCCAAGGATGAGACACAGGTCAACAGGCTTGCATGAGGCAAGTGCTTTTACACACCGAGTCACCTCACTATCCCAGTCACCATGTTTTTCAGTCAAAAGGACAAATTCTAAGATCTCTTATAGATGCTTGAAATTTCAGGTAGTTTTGAAGCCTGAGTGGGATTCAGGGACCCTGTGAGTTCCCACTACAACCCATAATGAAGGTTGATTTATAAGTTAGGCATAGCAAAAGATAAAAAAAAAACACTAACAAAGTAAGTATCAAATATAACAACATAGTATCAGTTTTTCCTTGCAGTCGCTATTAAGTAAGTAAGGACTCTGAACATAAATTCTGTGAAGCCATGACAATGTTTCTTATGAGTAAGAAGGCTACTAGCTAACCAACACACGAGTAATGCACATAACAGGGATAGGCCAGGCAAGTTCAATGGAGACGGATTTGGTTAGGTCAAGGTGATCTGCTGTCACTTTGAGTACACAGAGGTTGAGTTTAGACCCAGGGTTTTCAGGGGTACTGAGAGAGCCCAAAAATAAGAAAACAGCAGAAGGGTCTGTTATCAGACCCTTGCACATCATGGCCATTGTCAGTGCCCTTGAAGTTCTTTGTAACGGACTTAGGGTTCTTATCTGACACCAGACATGAAACCGCAGAGGGATTAGCCATGACATCTTATTTTCCTGCCTTCATTGTGAATCATACGCTCTGTTGTGAATAAATTACAGTTTTTGAATAACCGGATAGACTGGTTTGGATTCCAAGCTGCACGACCTTGGGATGCTTACTTATTTATTTTTCCTGAGTTTTAGTTTTGACTGTACCAATGTTTACTACAGTAGCCAATGTTCCACATTCACTGTCCACATGAACTCAACGAGGAGGTATAATCTACAAGGCAGTGAACTGGTAAACATGTAACTTACGAGAACCAGAGAGGCACATCTGAACTTCACACTCAGAGACAAGCCCTGTCTGAACTATCTACACCTGCTGCCGTCAGGGTATGCTACACGACAGTAGCAAACATGCCCCTATCTTAGGGGCTAAACACCACAAAGATTTCTTTCAGGCTTCATTAGGTGTCTTCCTGGGAGTCTTTCAGCTTTATTCTGACTGTAGGACTTGCCTGACACACAGCTTCTCCTTGGAGCATTGGTGTTCCTCACAGCAGGGAGGAAATGCTACTGAGAGGGGCAGAGCAGGGCTCCTCAACAGTGAGACTGTTGGCTTTGGTGGTGAGGAACACAGAGAGCTCTGTCCTGGTCATGCTAGATGGTTAGCATCAGTCTTGGCTTTTCTTCACTAAGTGCTCATGGGACCTCCCCCAGGCCCCACTGACAGAATCTAGAGTTGCCCAACAGTCTTCCGATGACTGCATCATGCCTTGCTGAGAACCATGGCCTTAGACTCAGATCTCAGATTGACAGATATTGTCTATCCTTCATCAACACTGGCCTTAACTAATATTGTAAATCCACCTAGTCACAAGCAAGGTGGGAAATACATTTTTTAAAGAAACAGGAGCCAGGATCAGTTCAGTAAGGAACACTGATCATTCCCTTGGAGAGTGGTTCTCAACCTCCCTCATGCTGCAACCCTATACACACTTCTACATTCGATGACCCCTGAACAAAATATTATTTTTGTTGCTACTTTGTAACTGTAATTTTTGATACTGTTATGAATCATAATATAAGTCTCTGTTTTCTGATGGTCTTGGGCAACCCCCGTGAACCTCTGAGAAGTCACCCAACTCCCAAGGGGTAGAGACCCACAGATTGAGAACCACTGCTTTAGAGGGAACCATAGTACTGCTTTAAGGATTAGTAACAGAGTGAATAACACAGGAGTTGGTAAGCACTGCCAAAGGGCAGCATCTGTGTTTATGACTAAAGTTTTATTAGAACATGGCCCTTGTACACTTATTTTCAACTTACTCTAGCAGAACTGAGTTCTTGCAACAGAGGCTGCATGCGTGCGTGGCAGAATCTGATAGTTCTGTCTGGTAGATTACAGAGTTTGCCAATTCCCTGATCCTTGCTGGTCTGGTTGTTTTGATAATTTGATGAAAACCAGAGTCACCTGGAAACAGGGATCCTCAACTGAAGGAGTGCCTCTATCAGAGTGGCCCTGGAGGCGTGTCTGTGGGCATTTTCTTCATTGATGGTTGATGTGGATTAATTGTGGGTGGAGGCACCTTGGTGGGAGGTTCTAGGATGTCCAGGGAAGCCATGGAGATAAATAAGCCATAGGAGCAAAGCAGTAAACCGTTCCTCCACACTCCCTGCTTCAGTCTCTGCCTTCCAGTTCTTGCCTCGGACTCCTGGTAAACTGTAAGATGAAATAAACCCTTTCTTCCTGCGTTGGTTTTAGTCTTGGTGTTTATTACAGCAACAGAAAGCCAACTAGGATACTTGGCCGAGCAAAATCTAAAGGCACCACACAGTGCGTTACATTGTTACGTCTCTCTTTCTATAATGTCACAATGTCCTTCAAGGAATAAGAGGCTCATAATGTACCCAGAGGAGCGGTGGTGGCAAGGAATACTAAGTCTCCTTGTCTTCTTTTGGGGGGTTGTGTCAGAATCCGCACAGCTACTCTTTCTACTTGCATAACCAGTGACTTGTAATTCCATTTAAAAAAAAAAAATTTACTGCCTCTTTCTGGCCAGTTTCATCCACACAGGAACATGAACAGATCAGGGATGTCTGTCTCTAGTTGTGTTCAGGACTGGGATGCACTCAAAACACCTCCCTGCTTCCTGCACACCCTGGCTTCTGCAAGCTGTGACACTAACTTGAAAAGGTTATTCACTGTGAACAACTTTTAAGCACTCATAGAAGCAATGTGAATGATGAAATTGTATTTGTCACTAGCATCAAAACATTAATATTTTTTCACTCATTTCCTTTCTTCTCCTTCCCTTTGTGTTTGCTCCTGTGTCTCTACATAGGAGGATAGATAGATGTAGCCACAGATAGGATTAGTTCTGTGAGATCAGTGAGATATCTGTTTATAAGTTTAACATGCTTCCTTCTTTGTAAAGTCAGCGCCTAATAGGACTTACCTGTTTCACTGCAGGACTGTTGAGGTTAAAGTGTCCCGCTGTGTCTACAGGATTATGAGAGTGAATAGCAAGTGCTCAAGAAAGGTTACCTACCACAGTCATCACTGTCATCGTAGTGCAGGGAATTGCTTTGCAAGGCCGTCACAGCCTGCCTCTCTCTCTTCCCAGGTCTATGCGGTGGTGGTGATTGCGTCTGTGGTGGGATTCTGCCTGCTGGTGATGCTGCTTCTGCTCAAGTTGGCGAGACATTCCAAGTTTGGCATGAAAGGTAAGCAGAAGTCTGCTTATTTTGCTTCTTGAGTGGACTCATTTTTGGCTCATGACTAATGCTAATTATCACTGAAAGAGGAAGTGGCTGGATTTATGTTGACTGGGTTTTAAGGCTGAAAAATAGCAGCAAGGATATGATACTACAAATGAAGACAGAATAAGCCCACAATTACTCAACCTTGCCCATTTTCCCGTGAGTGCAGTTGTCCCAGGAGGCATGAACTGGTTTCTCGAATGTGGACTAGCTCAGCAGGGTTAGGCATGGGGCAGCGCTTGAGTAATGCTTGCTGTGGTCATGGATAGGCGAGGCACAGGGGCAAGGAGATGCTATGGCCGACGGCACGAGTGCTCCTTTCTGTTGTACACTGAGATTCCAAGTCTCCTGTCACCTGCTTTCTTTTGCTACTGCTTTTCTATATTCTTAGTTTCTGAAAATTAAGCATCAAACACTGTCAGAAGTAAAACAAAAAAAGCCACCGTGGTACACCGAGGCTGTGCATGCAGATGGGTTTTTATTTAAGTATCTCAGGTCTGAGAGGTAAGAGACTGTATTGTCTCAAACAGATAACTGATACTTTTTTGAGGCTAATAAATTGTATTTGGGGGCAGGGATGAGGAGACACTCAAATGCTTTTATATAAAAATGAAGAGTTCCGGGGACTAAGAAGCATTTGCTGTGACATTTAGGCCGATTTATCAGCTGTTATGGGATCATTGCATTTTGTGTGGTCTCTGACAGCTCTGTACTGTAAATGCCTAAAGGGGGAAACTCTAAGAAGGCTTGGTGGTGACCTGAGTGGAGGATCACGTATGTGGGTGTCTTTACTTAAGCAATAGTACCTTCATGGGCCCTGGATGGATGGTCTTTTCTGATGTTTCCCCCCCCCTTCCTTTTGGTGACCATGATAGGGATTCTCAGGTGTATCAATTCAGATGTGACACAATAGAACTCTTCCAGTCTTGACTGCCTCAAAGCCTGTGCATCTTCCTTAGGAGAAAAACTCCTTCGCTCTAATAAGACTTGGGGGAAGGAGTGTCTGGAGTGACAGGAGTGATTGTAAAAATGGCTTCTCTAATCGAGTGACAGAGACTCACAGGGTTCCCCCAAAGTTCTCACATAGTTGGGTCTGTGTGGATCGGGAAATTGGTGTCTGGACAGTGTTCAGGGGCGGCCCATGCCAGTGCAGCCCAAGCTCTGAGAGTCACTAATCCTTTGTCATGAGTAGAGGCTGCCACATCTTTCTTCTACTGTGACATTGTGGGGTTGTCATGCAAACTGAACCCATCCATCTCTCCCCCAATCCACCAGGCTGGGCTAGCTGTCTGCTCACATGTGCTGGGTACCTACCATAGGCCTCTGCGGGTCTCACCCTCACCAGGTGCTTTGTTTCCTTGGGGACATTTTGAGCATGAGTCCCCAAGCACAGCTTGCACTGGGAAGCATCAGGCTCTTGAGACCGAGTCTCCTTTCTTGAAGGGTTTAACTTGAGGATTTTCACCTGTGGATTCTTCTGAGAAGGGTTATGTTTAGGCCCTTCTGGGAGTTCACTGGAAGCATTGGGAATCCTGGGAGCAGAGTCTAGGAAGTCTTCCTGATACTGTCCAGGAATGATACATGGACAGAGGAAGTACCTACAAATGGCAACCTGTTCTTCCGGTTGTGCAATGGAAGGGTAACAAAAGTAGACATTTGTTTCCAAGGCTATATTCCAGACAGAACCCCCAAAACTGGAGCAAGCAGTATTTTAAATAGATAGCAGACAGACGATAACCACCTAACACCCGAGTTTTCATCCTGCATGAACTGGAAGAACTTGCTTAACCCTTAAGCATGGCCGCCAATGACTTCTTCCAGACAGTGACTACTATGGTGTGTTTTCTGTCTTAGTCTTAAACATAAATAAAAAGTACATTTGCGGTGCTGTCTTGGAGACTTGTGCTCTGTTTGGAGCAGATGGACTTTGTTTTATTTTTGTTTTCAGCCGCCAGTCAATCTGTGGTATGGTCCGTACAGATTGTCCCTGATCCGAGGTTATCACTTAACAAGTCAGATGTTGAGTCTACCATCATCTTTGGGGATCTAGAAATTAAGATGGGGCTCATGGGTCAAGCACAAACAAAACAGAACTAAAGGTGGTGTTGAAAAATTAATGTGAGTTAATGTACTTTCAATGCCATCAGAGGGAAAGTCATGCTCATAACATATGTCCTCAAACGGGAAGACTGCAAACATCATACTCCTGAAGTAGTCAGACGGTGTGCTGGTCAGAGTTTCTCAGGAGCAAGAGAAGAAACTACATCATCTTTGCCAGAGATCAGGACCGCAGATGGCTGACAACCCACCTTTAGGCTTTCAGGGCTTTGAGCCCATCCCAGCTGCGTTCCTTTTCCATGGCTGTTAAGAAATAACTAAATACCTGAAGCTGTGGGCTGTATATAAAAACAAGGTCTGTTTGGCTCATGGTTCAGAAGTCTGGAAATCCAAACAGTAGACACCTCTCCTGGGGCGAGGCCTCTCCTTGTCCTTCCTCAAGCCCAGCGGAAGGTGGAACAGGGAGAGAATCAAACCACCAGGTTAGTTAGGAAGTCCAACGGCAGGGCAGATCAGGCTAGCTCTTTTATTGCTTCTTTTGTGAACTCACTCTGCAAAGCCCACGTTCACCCCTTCCAAGGGCAGCAGCTCACTGTCCTAGCCACCAATCACTTGGTCCGTTCCCTTACATGTCCTACGCCACCTTTCAACACCACCACACTGGCTACCGCTCTTCTAACATGACTCAGAGAGCAACCTGGCTTATCTTACATGTCAACCACTTGAATTTGTGGTACAAGCTTTCGAATAGTGAACTAACAGTTTAGTGCTGTTGCTTTGAAGATCTCTGAAGCATGTGTCTTCCTTCATTCAGACCTGAAGCTGGCAGAGGGGTCAGCTAGTGGCTCAGATTTTGCTGTTAAGCTAGAATTTATATTTCACTCTTGCTTGTTTACTGTAGTTTAAGCATCTTGTTGCAAATGTGATAGGCTACTGGATCTGTGACAGAAGCAATGTCAAGCGGGAGGGTTGTTTTCCTCTCCATTTTCTCCTGCTTATTTCTGTCCAGTTACTTTTGTTGTTGTTGTTGTTAAGTGTCTAGTTACTATTATCATAAGAGTTCCAAAAAAAGTTACTGTATCAGTGTTTGGCCATGCGCACTGGGTTATTCCTATGCATAATTAATACAAGTATACAAAACCCGTTGTGTGTCTACCTGCACCTGTCGCCACACTGATGTTTCTGTAGTTATGATTTGATTCATTTTCACCTAAGACTGCCTCCACTTTATTTTGGTTAGTTTTCAATGATACATCTCTCGAAGAATTTTCAAAGCGGCTTGTAGCTAAGGAAGAACAACAGGACCACGGATGTGCAAGCCAGTGTATGTTCTCATGCTCCGACAGAATCTTACTTGACTCTCCCAATGGCTTCTTGGCCTCTCTGCTCCAGGTTGTAGAAACACACATAATGGGAGTGGGGGAACCCGTGGCATCTGGGTTGCTGGCTCTTCAGAGGGTGTTCTAAGCTGGGAGCCCTGCCACAGGCAGTGCTGGGGAAAAAAAAACCACAAGGAGCCAGCAGGCTTGGCACTCGCTGTGTAGAAGAAGAGCGTGCTTGGTGATCAGTGTGCTGTTTGCACTTCCTGACATAAATGCACTGTGGTGTTTCTCCCTCAGGACGGATGCATCTCTTGGACTCCACTTATCTTAGTGGTCCTAAGAGATAGCAGAAGGCATGAGAAAAAGGCAGTTTTCTCTCACAGCCCCAGTGGCCCAGAGGTTTCATTTAAAAAATGTTCATAAGCACAGTAGGGCTAAAGCTGATGCCACTGACAGTCTCTGCCTTCTGTGAGCTCAGAACAGTCCAGAAAGTCGAAGAGTCCAAGTTTAACACCTATTTGGACCAACTTTTAAAAGAGGAAAACATGTGAGCGAAACCAGAGACAGGGTCAATAGAAACATCTGAAAAGACAAACTTTTTCCGCATGCGTCTTTCACTTTTGGGAAAAAAAACCGCAGTGCATTAAAATTAGAACACGAACAAAAGTTTGTTTTCCAGACTTCCATGCAGCTTAGGAATATGTAATTCAAAAATAGAAATTCTCCATCACTCTTTCTCACTCTGCCGTCCCCACTCCTAGATATAACTGCCTCTATCTCGCAGGATGCATGCATTATGCAAATGATCAAATATGTAGCTTTAATTCTGTGTAGATAACCAGAACAGAACCCCTTCTTTTATCCCACAGGGAATTCATAACGCCATTCTTGTTCCGAGTATTTCCTGAGGTCACAGTTGACCTTGTGGCCCTTTTGGCAGCACTTGGGCCATTGCTGTGCAGGACTTCCCGGCACCCTGCCTTTAGGCTGCTTAAGTCTCATACCTACCTCTGTCCCTTCCAAGTTTTACTTCTTTGAGCAAGTCTCACTATCTCTTGCTTTGTTTTGGTAGTGGCACAGGCATAGGTAGCTGTGCTCTCCTGCTGTGAAGAGACCGGTGACCAAGGGGACTCTCACAAAGGAAAGCATTTAACTGGGGCTGGCTTTTAGTGTCAGAGGTTTGGTCTGATATCATCTTGGTGGGAGCATGGCAGCAAGCAGGCAGCCATGGTGCTGGAGAAGTACCCAAAAGTTCCTGATTCACAGGATGAGAGAGAGAGGGGGCTTTTGAAACCTCAAAGGCATAGTTCCTTCATTAAGGCCACGCCCACTAAGCTTTCTCAAGTAGTACCACGCCCTGACGACTAAGCCACCACAGTAGCCTTTTATTGCTCTAATGAAATACCCAAGATGGTCAACTTATAAAAGGATGAGGCTCATTGTGGTTCACAGGGTTGGATCTGAATATAAGAGTTCTGCCTTCGGTATCCTTCAACAAGGCCTATGCAGACGCGTCACCTGAGAGACGTACCTCCTTTATGTGAGACACAAGCATCCCCAGCTTTCAGTAATTGCTGTGTATTCTTATCATTGCTAATGTGCCGTGGTTTACTTAACACTTTTGGACACTTAAAGTTTAATTAAAACTTCAGAAAATTAATGTATATATAAGCATAGAGCTAGATGAAAATGGGTGGTTGAGAGGAGGAAGTGCACAGCTCAAATGTGAGCAGCTGCCCTAGGAAGCTCTTTACTGACAGCGTCTTCTAGCAACAAATACACAAAGGCATTCTTTCATTATTCTTGGCCATAGTGAAAATTATCGGTCAGAGTTCTGTATATTTATTAATTTAGATTAAGTTGATTATTTTGTTAATAATGTTACAAATCTTCATCATACTGGTTATACGTATTAGTCATGCTTTTCCTAGTCTTTTGCATTTAAACAATTGTTTTAAAAATTTTGTTAGATTGCTTGATATAGAGTCTCACTTTGTAGTCCAGGCTAGCTTCTAACTTTCAGCAAATCCCGACTTAGTCTCCTAAGTGTTGAGATTACACGTGTGAGCACTACATCAGCGTGTTTTAACTTTCCAATAATATTATTGGTAAACAAAAACATTTGCCTTTTGATGGAGACAGACCTTTGATCTTCTCCACCTGAACCACTCGGCTCCAGAAGGCCATGAACATATTTCATGTCTTTGCACTTCTACTCTGTCTGCTTTCAAGTTTAGCTGCTCTAGGCTCTGTGCAGCTCCCTGTCTCTCTTTTAATTTTGTGTGAAATACTCTTGTCTTATTCCAAGATCCACAGGAAAAAGACATGTGAGAAAATTGTGGTGTGACATTTTCGGAATATTATTTTAACTTTATGGAACCAGAAAGTCACTGACAAAACAAAAAGACATTTTTTGAAGAGCTCAGTGATGAACTTGCTGCGGGGATGAGCGCAGGGCTTTGTTAGTTCTTCACAGGAGAGGAACGGGACGCCTCACAAAAGGGAAAGAGAAAACGGGCTTACAGGAAAACTTTAACTCTCTTCCCCACAGCCTCAAACTGAACTCATATATACCTCAGGAATATCTTAAAAGAAAAAAAAAGTTGTCAGTACTCACCAATCCTTGATAATTTCTGAACAACAACAACAAAACAAAAAACAAACAACAAAAAAACCCCACACAGTTGATAGAGTTGACTAGCAGTTAAAATATATTTCTGGAGAAGTAACTGGCCTCTTCCTGTTGTTTAGAGCTGTGTGGCATCTCAGACTCACAAGCTGACTTATTTTCCAAATCTCTTCATACTTTTCAAGAAAGTATTTACCTTTTTCTTTTTGTGTATAAATGGTTGCCTGCATGCATGTGCCTTTCCCATATGTGTGCAGAGTCTGTGAAGGCCTGAAGAGAGCCTTGGGTCCCGTGACGCTGAGTTATAGAGGGTTGTGAGCGGCCGTGTAGGGGCTGGAAACTTGCCTGGGTTCTCCTCAAGAGTGGCCAGTGTGCTCTTCTCCACCGAACCGTCTCTCCAGCTGTCGTTCTTACTTTCATGCCAGCATTGTGTGCATCTATATGAGGGCAGAGGAGGCTTACTCTGTGCCCAACATTGTAAAGGCATGTAAAACTTGACGGAGCTGGTGCTGTTTACCTAGGAAGCAGAACAACCAGTCTTTCTCCCATTAGCTATGTAGGAGAAATTATCTTTTAGTTTTAATTTTAAATTTTAATTTAGTTTAAATACTCATGGAGTATAGTGTGACATTTAAATACACAAATTCAACTGTTCATAGTTTCTTAGTTAGAAGTGGGGGGTGTCCTGAACCCCTTCACACTCCATGCTAGAATGTTGACCAATGGGCACACTAGAATGGCTTGTGCAGTAGACACTTGATGGCCTGTGTGGGGAAGGAAGACTCAATTTTCACTAAGCATACATCTCCAGTTGAGGTCACCTGCTCCACTGATGGACAGCCAGAGACAACACACACAGTCAGTCTGTTATTAAACTTATAAAAGAAAGAGGAAGTAGATGGGGAGAGGCCTGGGGGGGCAGATCTTGGGGGAGCGAGGGGTGAGGAGTTGGGTGTCAATATGTTCAAAATATGTTTTATGAAGTTCTCAAAGAATTAGAAATACTAATAAATCCATGAGTATAACGTACTGTGATTGGATCAATCAGCCAGCCCATGCATTACCTCAGCGCTTACTCCTCTGTGCTAGAAATAGCGAAGTCCTCTGTGCTTGGGCTTTTAGAGCCACAGTTAGACAACTGCATTACCAGGCAGCAGGAACCATTCCTCTGAAGACCCCCACAGAGGGGAGACCCTCACTCAAGTCTCGGAAGGTCGCGACCACCCAGTAATCTGCTCGAGACACCATGAACTGGAGCTATAGCGAGGTTTATTCGGGCATGTGACAGCTAGCTGCCGGTCAATTCGTTTGCTCACGCAGGAGCTGAATTGACCCCGACAGCCAGTTTGAGAGGGGGTTTTAAAGGGAAAAGCCACAAACCAAGGAATGGGGAGGGGGATGAGGGGTTGCTAAAGTGGCATAACATAAAAATAGTGGAACATTCCAAAGGAACCCAACCTACATGAGTCAGGGTCAGGTGAAAACTCTGTACGCTAATCTTTCTCAAGAATGTGGTCCTGCCATGTTACTTCGGCCTTGCCCTGTCACTATGGTTCTCAGCTTGGTTCCACCTAGCTCACTTGCATTCTTTTCTTTCTCTTTGCAGTCGGCCAGTTCCAGTAACGGTGACTGGTCTTTCCACATTCCTAACTTGCTTCATGGCTCAGTTTCTCAGAAAATTTTCCATGTCCTTATAAAGAAAGCCTAAAGAATATTTTATATGTCTAAAACGGATTCTATATACCCAGTATCTATAATTTTTCACTCTACACCTCCTAAGCAGTCACAGTGTGCACTTCCCTCTATCCATCTTCTCTCCATCCTCCCTCTCCCTCCTCTCCCTGGCTCTAGTACCCATACTTGTCAACCAGTAGGTTGACTTCCTAGCAGTAGAGAGCATGTGGTGTTTGTCTATCCAGGGCTGCCATCTTGAACTCAGTGTAACATCCTTCAGGCTCATCTATGTCTTCAGGAAAACAAACCTCAGCTCTAACTGAATTGCCTGCCTTGCCTGAACCATTCGGGAAGCCTGTTGGACTCCAGGGGAAAGGCTCTGTTTACTTGTAACATAGAGTGCTCACGTGATGTTACTTAGTAACTCCCTATAGGACGACTTTCATTCTTTCATTCAAGGGTAGATGATTCCTTTAGAAAAAAAAATTGATACACTTAAAAGTCAAGGACAGTTCTCACTAGCTTGCTCCCCTCCCCCCCAGGGGTTCGCTTACTCTCACTTCTTCACACAGGAAATCTGGAAGTCCTCTGGCTTTGCTCTTCTTGTGTCACTTTGATCTTTTATTGTTTATCCTGCTGTTCTGCCCTGCTCTTCCCTGTTTGCTAATCTTCCTTTGCTCCCTTCTCTCTGTCCGTATGTATGTCACTTCCGTGGACAGGCTTCTGAGAACTTGTGAAGAAGAAAGATAGTAACTTGGCTTAAATTCTAACATATGCTTCAACTTTATCTTTATTTTGGGCACGAATGCTGAATGACTGGGGGATTAAATTTAACTGTGAGTCAGCACAACTGTCCTGTGGCACTTGGGAAACCAGCCTGGTTAAATAGTGTGTGTGTCTCCTTTGAATTTGTAAATTGTTACCTCGGAAGCCTTGACTTCTAGGGACTAGGAGCCATATACTGGAGATGGGAGACAGACAGCCTTGACTTCACATCTGCATTTCCCACTTGCGGCCGTCCATTAGTGTAGACAATGTTTTTGTCTCTGTGTTTTATTTCTACTTTGAAAGAGCCCGTTATGTGGATGATCATAAAAACAAAATCAATTCTTAGTTTTTTGAACTCAGCTCTTAAGCTGATTCATAAGCGGCAGTTATGTTTTACATTTTATGTTCTGGTGAAAAAAACGAAAAGGGAGATTATAATCCGAATTAATACTGAATCTGAATTGCAGAAATATACAGTGTGCATGCACAGTATATGTATATATATATATATATATATATATATATATATATATATATACACATACACATATATATATAAAACTATGTCAATGCTTATTGGTAGGGTTTATAGAAGAGACGGTTGTCACAATGTGTCACTCTATAGTATTTGTGGAACATATGTTTGTTTTGAGCCCTTCACTTCTAAAAGACCTTATGTATAAATTGTCTCAATTCCTAATTTTATTGCTCTTTAAACAACTCATTTGTTGGAATTGTTCTGGATTTTACAGGGAACCTGTTGTATTGTTTGGTTGGTGCATCAGTTTTAATAGCTTCTTCTTCTGGGAGGAGTGTTTACTGCTGGGCAAGCATCTGAGTGTGGGAGGCCCCAGTGTTCAATTAGCTTAGATCTAGAGACACAAGCTCATGAAGCTAACGAGATTCCCTTTGTGTGGAAGGAAAGCACAATTGCTAGAATGAATTCTTTTACATAAAGACTGACTTTAAATTTGATGTATTTACAGCCTGCTAGAGAGGAGAAGAGGTATTCTGGAGACACTGAATTCCTTATGTAACAGATTGCCACCCATATGATAACCATAGGCCACAATGCTGCATTTCCTGTAAGGGAAGTCAAGCCTTGGACAGGAGCAAGACAGAAGAAAAACCCTCTGCTCTGATCAAGGCGTAGGCTAAAGTACACACACTGCCTTCCTTTGTTGTCAGTTAGCATTTGTGTTCTGAGAGAGGAGAGGGAGAGAGGGAGAGGGAAGAGAGGGAGAAAGAAAAGGATGGAGAGAAAAGGAGGGAGAGGGGGAAAGAGGGAGCAAGGGAGGGGAAGGAAGAGAGAGGGAGAGAGAGAAGGAGGGAGAGAAAAGGAGGGATGAGAAGAGCAAGGAGAACTTCATTTAAACTTTTTAAGTCTTTAGTGAGTTATTAATAATCTGAACTGAAGACTGAGAGTCATTCCAGCCCGTATGAGTTCAGGGTGGGAGAGGTGGGAGAGAAGAATGTGGAGAGTGGAACACAGTGCCTACTGCAATCCTGGCACAGCCTGAGCAAAGTCAACCACCAACTGAACCTGCCACAGCCTTGTTTCCTGGATTCTCTGTTTTGTTTTTTAAAGGTATAGCAAGTCCAAAAATAGCAATGCAGTAACCAAAAAAAAATTTCATCTAAGGGAGCCATCTTGTATGAATTAATGCTATCCTATTACAAAATCATTCAGTATAATCACAAATCAACTGTAAAGCAAGTCAGTGGTCAAGTGTCTAAATAAGAAGCAACTTGCATGAGTGATTTAGGACTCAATATATCCCACGGTGACTGCAGGTTGGAAGCTGGGTCTCAGAAATAAAGTTTCAGAAATAAATCTGCATGTCTCCAGTTAGCAGAATAATAGTAGGTTCTTCTCTTGGGCCTATGGTCTACCTAACCATAGGTTCTTGGTCCTGATAATGGTCCTAGATATGCATTTCATCTTGTGGAGGGGCCTTAAATCCAACCAGAGACTGGGTGGTTACTCCTCTAACATCCATTGCCACTATCGCATCAGCGGGTCTGCCTCTCCAGATGCACCATTATTGAAGGGCACAGGGTTCTCAGCATCTCAACAACTGATGGTTACTTCTCTCCTCTGGTAGCATGTGCAAATAGTACTTTCTTGAACTATGAAAGCTAGCTAGTAGGAATGAAGATTTCAGACCAGTACCAGCTTGACTTGTCCATGTCTTATGACTCAACAATGTGTCTTCAACGATAGGGGCTTAGCTCCAACTACTGGAGGGAGACCGATAGGATCAGCAATAGGACTATAGTGTTCGGGGTCTAAGGAACACACTGGGCAACTTCTCCAAAAGGGGAACATCTTCCTGGCAGTGGACTTTGTGTTTATTAGCCTATGCTGTCTTTTCAGGGGCACTATTACCTTCTATTGGGCATCTCCATTGAAACCCTTTATGTACATATACTAGAATGCTTCTACAGAAGTAGGTAGGTTTCCGTATATCTCTTCAAAAGGACTTGTTGTTAGATATCCCTCTCCGTGTCCTGTCTGTCCACCTGCTTCCCCATCTCCCACCCGATTCAACCCTTCCCACTCTTTATTCTCATCTACCTATGTGTTCTATTTCCCTTCTCTCAGAATTGCTCCCTTCCACGGCTCCTCACTGTCTTCCTGATTTCTGTGGGCATTCCACATGAAACACGGCTAACAACTCCAAGCTACCACCCACAAATGAGAGAAAGCAAGCAGTGTTTGCCTTTCTGGGTCTGGGTTACCTCACTCAGAATGATGATTTCCAGACCCATCCATTTATCTGTGAATTTCATAATTTTATTTTTGTACAGCTCAGTAAGTTTCAGTGTGTAAAATGAACTGCATTTTCATTATCCTTCATTGGCTGTTAGATATCTAGGCTAGTTCCATGCCCCAGCTGTTGTGAATAGAAGCCGCAGTGAATGTGGTGAGGAAATATCTCTTAGGTAAGAAGCAGAGTGATTTTATTGTCTATGCCTGAGAACGACATAGCCAGCTCGTGATGTAGATCTGTCTCTATCTTTCTGAGACATCATATGTATGTATATCATATGTATTTCACACTGACTCAGCCTTTATGAGGCATGTTCTCTTGGTGACAGGTAATGGCATAAGGCACTTGAGTACCCAAAGATTGTGAAGGCATGTTGAAAGAATTTATACATGGACATCCCAGATGTATTAATATATTAAGTAAATTCCTAATTATAATAATAAATTGAGGAATGCGTCTCAGGAAGACAGGGGAGAGGGAGTATGGAAGAGAGAGAGACAGGAAGAGAGAGAGACAGGAAGAGAGAGAGACAGGAAGAGAGAGTATCCACACAGGACTTGGGATCAGATTATGCCCCAGTGTTGGCTTCAGATTTGTTGTAGGAGTATGGGCCAGACTCCTCCCATCCCCCATGCAGCTCTTACTAAGGGTCTTAGTTAGGGTTTCCATTGCTGTGAAGAGACACTGGGACCAAGACAACTCTTATAAAAGGAAAACATTTAATTGGGGCTGGCTTACAGTTTCAGAGGTTCAGTCCATTATCGTCATGGCAGGAAACATGGTGATGTCCAGGCAGACACGGTGCTGGAGAAGGAGCTGAGAGTTCTACATCTTGATCTACAGGCAGTCAGGAGGAGACTATCTCATACTAGGTAGAACCTGAGTTTAGGAGATCTCAAAGCCCACCCCCACAGTGACACACTTCCTCCAACAAGGCCACACCTTTTAACAATGCCACTCCCCATGGGCCAAGCATTCACACATGAGTCTTGGGAGCCAAACCTATTCAAACCACCCCACTAAGGATCGCTTGGGAGTTTTAGCCATCGGCAGTCCCTCAGCAGCATATGCATGTAAGCTGCTAAGACTGGTGTGTGTATCACATGGTCGTTCATTTGACAGCAGAGAAGATTAAGATCCAGGCCCTGAACTATGTCTTGACTTGATCTTACAATCCTCAGCCTTAGTCTGACTCCTTCCATGCAGCCCCCTGTACCCTAAGAGTTGGACAATTCCAGTATATCTTGGGTTTTATGACTGATAGAATTTTAGCCAAATTCTCTTTTTGAGAATTCCCAGTTGCCATTGGGAAAAGGCACCACTATTTCAAACCATGCCAAGACAAATAGGATTTCTGTCTTCTCATTGTGATGGCTAAACATCAGATAGAAAGCTGGGACTCTACTGATGTTCTCTTTGGATAAACAACAGGGCTAAAACAACATTTTAGGGTGGCCTGGCTGGGCTTTCAGGCCATAAACTTCCAAAGAAGAGCAAGCCACTCAACTTGTTCTTCCAAGCAGGCGCTTCGCCACCTTCATCTAGGTTCTTCCTAGAATCACTGTTGGTGGTGGAGGTCAGGGAGACATCTTGTCCTTTGGCTTCATTTACTTTAGCATCTATATAGTTCTTAGATCTTACTCTCTGCTTCTTCCCTCTTAGTATAAGAAGACATTTGATTGGCTATCTTGGGCGGCTTCTATCGTCTTCCCTGTAGTTCTTGTACTGCCTATATTACAAGGCTTTGGGGTTTAATTATTGATTCATTATTAACTATCATGTCCCACTGGGGTTTAATAATAGACACATGGAGATCTGTATAGTATAAGGCTGTCGGCCTGTTTCCCAGGGACTCAGCTAGCCCACAAGACTCGACCAAACTTTCCTGCCATTGCCCCACTGCGTCTCTCCACCTGGCTCTCCCTGCCCTGCCTGCTCCTGCTCTGCTTCCTTCCCTCAGCCCCTCCCCCTCTGCCCCAGCTCCAGCCCCCAGCTCTTCAGTCCTCCAGTGTCACACTTCTTCCTCACATGAAAAGCTATCAGCATAGTGAGAGATACCACAGCTTACTCACCTGAACAAATCAGCACCCAGACTGAGCTCTACAGCATTGCCTTTTGACCAGGTTGAGGACTAGGTGACCACCCCCATGAGAGGTCACTTTTCTTTTGGGGCAGATGAAGAACAACATACATTTATATGCCAACCTGGTGTCCCCAGCACAGCAATTAAGAATTGAGAATACAGGAGCACACCTTCATAGCCAGGTGAATCCATAGGGGTAGGTTATCCCATCAGAAACAGTAATGCGACCTTCCCTCATGAACCCAGAGAGTTGATGCTACCCATGTCTTCACTTCTATCATGTACATTTTCCTCTTCATAAACTGCTAGTTATATATAGTTAGTCTGTTCTTCAACCTCCTGTCTACTATGCCTATAGATAAGCAAATGGAAAAAAAGGAAGAAAAGAAAGAAAGAAAGAAAGAAAGAAAGAAAGAGAGAAAGAGAGAAAAAGTAACTCAGATAGTACCAGTGAAATCTCAGCAGCCCCACCACATCTGAAGTAGATCTCACACAGATTTACATAATAAAGTTGAAATATGGGAAGCAGTAGCTGTGTTTTAGATAACCCTTTCGATGAACCGGAAAACAAGCAATGTCTGTTGGTCTTGCCTTTCCTGTCCCCTATCTAGAATCTTATCCAACACAAGAAACTCTTAACCGATCCCAAAGGTGTTCACTTATAAACAGGTTGTGGGAAAGCAGCAAAGAATTATAAAACAGTCCAAGTTTTCAGAATTTAAGTATGTTAAGGGAAGAATTGACCAAGTCTCAATACATTTCTGCTGCTGGATTAAATTAGCTGATTGTAAGTGTTTCTTGAGAATTTGCTTGAGGAAGAGATTCAGTAATTTTTAAGCTAAAGCCCATTTCCAACTCTACCCATAGAGTGATTTCATTCACCACCTAAGCTGAGAATGATGTTCTCAGAGGTCCTGAACGATCCCCGTGGCGGGCCACCATGGCATCTAGCATCGGAATACTTAATATTATCAATAAATCCTTTCAAGTCCTCCTCTGGGAGAGGGATGCACAGGATCTTAGAGGGAAGCCCGGGTCATGCTCTCAAAAGAGGGCTGGCGGCGACACTGGGGTACAATGGTCATAAGAGTTTTGTATATTAATAATGTGCAGAAATCTGGGGTGTTCATTAATTACCAGTGTTCGCTCTACTGGGCCCCTCAAAAGTTCTGCATTGTGTTAGTTTGAATGAACCTAATTACATGATGTTTTAAATGTCAAAGGAAACAAAATCCGTATAGTAATTAAAGCAACATACATTTGATTCAGGAGTGCCTCAGCAGAGGAAAGAGACCCCAGTATATAATTGTCCAAAATCTCCGACATTATTGGCAGGAACTTGATGGGATTCCATGGGTATAGCATCATTAAGAGGAAGCAGCAAGCTAGGGGGAGTCCCAGGTACAGCAGTCTGTCAGGATTCTCGCTGTACATTAGCCACAATGAGCAGACATCACCTGGGTGAAGAGGGAGGCAAAGGAACTTCTCTAGATATGGGGGGTGATGAGCTACAGAAAATGGGGCGTTTGGGACAAACTGTCTTAGCAGGACTCTCAATAAGCATGGACAACGCACATAGAATACACATGGAAGTCTCAAAGCAGGTCCTGATTAGAGGAATTGAAGGGCGCCCAGGAAGAGTTCGATCAATCTGAGAACTATCCCGGTCTGTCCATTTCTTGTCTTCTAGACATGTTGATATAATTACCTTAAGTTATCATTTGTCAAATTATAAATGTTGGGGAAGTTTAACAGCCACACATGGAAATACTCACCATCCTCATGCATTCTCGTAAATACCACTTAGAAACCACCCTGATATTTCGTGTCTCTTTTGTCATGTAGAGGGTTTATTAGGTTAGTCCTCAGCTGATCTCATGGCCAAGTCTACTTCTCAGTACACTGTCTCCTTGGGAACACACGCCATCTCTGAGTGACATCATGACGAAAACCCATCACTGTCCTTCTACAGACAATAGTATAGATCTATAGGAAATATGTGTGTGCTTACATATGCATATTTAATTACGTATATTTCACCTTAGTTTATTTGAGTAAAACAGATGTGTTTTGCGGATCTCTGTGAGCCACATGTGTAGACGTCACATTGTGACATCTCAGAATCTCTGAACAGCATGGTTAGCTGTATGGATATGCACAGGTAATGCACTATAGAGACACTGTTGCCAGCTTCCTTCATATTGAGGAGCTGACCAAGCTTACTTAATCTCTCCAATCCAAGCTGAGCCTGTGCTCCGTTAGTGAAAAGTACGACGTATTTCTTCTGTAGTAAACCCCAACCACAATAGCTTGAAATCCTCATTTTTTTTTTGACGCCCGAAGGCAAACTTTCAAAGGTGAATTTTATGCTCCTAGGATATATCGATTTTAAGCTTACTCCTTTATGGACCACCAAATGAAAAAAATGAAATGATTTATAGTTAAATATATGGCCTTTGGTGGTAAACAAGCTCCAAGAACCCAAAGCAAGGACCCACACGCTATGCTTGTGTGACTTTTTCCTGGTTCATGTTGCGGATGTCAGTTTGCTACCTGGACACCCTCAGACTCTCTTCACTGGTTTCGTGTGCTCACCCTGCTTTCTGTACGCATTTTCTCTCGAGAGCCAACATGGTCCTTCTATCTTTGAAAGGCTAAAGGAACTTCTTCTCTGTGCCCCTCCCCACAAGTGGTAGTGGTGGTCTCAGTTACCTCAGCTCCCCTCTTTCAACTCCCTGATAGTGTTTAGCAACGTCAGCAGGAGTGCGTGTCACGCCCCTTACGTGAGACTGATCAACTCTCGTGTAGTCTGTATGTCTTCGGCATGATGTGTGGGCTAACCTGGCTACAGCTGAAGGTTCCCTTTCAAATTGCAGCCTTGCTTGGCTTCCTTCTTTTCTGGTTTCCTCAGTCCTGGGAGCCTCTCTTCAGCAAATCATTTCCACGAATGTTCTTCTGGGTCTACTGCAGAGGAACAGATGGCCCAAGACCATGTCTGACTGCCACAAAATAGGTTGCATGCCTTTTATCAGCAGCTTTAAACCTTTTTATTTCCCATTTGGTCATTTGGGGCTATGCGTGTGTGTGTGTAAATAGGTCATCTCAAAACATTACCACTCAAACCTGATGACCTGGGCTCAGATTCCCAGAACCCATGTGAAAGCTGGCCAGAGGAGTGTAAGGGTCTGCAGCCCCTGTTCCCCTGCAGGAGGATGAAAAGCAGAGACAAAAAAACCTTGGGCGTTCCCAGACTAGGAAGCCTGGCGCACACAGTGGCGAAGAGAGAACACTGTTCTCAAACAGGATGAAGGGCAGGGGCCCTGACACTCAAGATTTTCCTCTGACCTTTATGCGCACCCTACAACACCTGTGTCCTACACACCTACACACATATTAATTTAAAATGTGAGAGCTAGATTAGAGTTGTTCGGTGGTAGGTTTTCCGTGTGCCAGAGGCTTGACTAAGTGTGTCTGCTTTTCACAATCATTTTGTGTCTTCAGGATAAATTAAATGCACGCCAGTGCTTGTTAGCTTACCCGAGTCACAGAACTAGCCACTGGAGAACCATAGATGAAGGCTTCAGCTTGCTGGCTTTAATGTTTCAGCTCCTTCTAATTCCTTGGGGTTTAAAAGTGTCTATTTTTTTTTTATAAAAAAATATCAAAAAGGCATCCTAACATCAAAGTTCGTGACTCACTGAAACAGGGCAGTTATATCTCTTCTTTAAAAGATAGACTAGGAAACATAATTTCTCATAGGGAGAGTGACTGGAATCGTGACTAAGTGTTTGAGTCAGTAATATCAAATGGTATACAGAGAGATCTTCCGCTTAATTTTTGACAAAATTTTTAGAAACAAAATTACCGGGAAGAATTCAGCAGGCCAGGGTGCTGGTAGTGTATTTCACGGGCAGGGGATGGGAGCTCCTTTCTTGTCTGCTCTCTTGGGGTAGATGTCATATGCCGATAGGCCACCACATTGCTGGTTAGAAAATGACTTTGTGTGTATGAAACACACTGATTTTGATCCCCATAAGAGTTATCAGTGGGTTCCACAGACAAGATCTTAGAGAGTGCCAGGGCTGATAACATGTGGACAGACTTCTATTAGCCTATTTATGGGTCTCATTTGAATGATTCATAGTGGATTCAGGTACCGAGCAATCAGGAATTTCATAAAACCTGGCACTGAGCTCTCTGTGGTTTCTGTGGGGTGGCAGTGTCAGCACTTCTGTGGACCGGAAGACACTGTGTTTTTCTGGCTAGGGCTTATCCTATCTCCCCTCCACCCCATCTCACTGTTTCTTACTCATCTTTCCATAGTGACGCTTAGGCTGCCCTTTCTCCAGGGATCCTTTCTGATCCCCACGGGAGGGAGGGAGTTCCCTTACAGAAGATTTGCACTGCCTGGAGTAATCATCCAGAAGAAGAAAAAAAATGCTTAGTCTATCAGGGACCTAAAGCTGCTGAGGTCAGCCTTTCCTTATCTCTGCCCCCCGTGCCTGGCATTATGCAAAGCACAGAGCTAACCCTCAATAAATGTCCTCTGAACCGGATGAACTGTGAGTCAGAAAAGAAGAATGTGGGTTTTTTTAGGGGGTTATTGAATGTAATTTCCCCCCTTCTGTAAGTTGTTTCAAAGCCATTCAAGTAGCTTGAGCAGAAAAAAAAATACTGATAAACCAGTGGTCAATGGATGCAAATCAGACATCTGGGACAAGATGACCCATAAATGAGCAAAGAAGGTTATAGCCGGAGGTTCGAAGATTCATAGCCAGATACTATCTGAGAGATAATGTGGCTAAATGTGGTTTAAGAAGCAAAACTGTCATGGGGGTCAAAGGCTTGGGAATGAAGCCTTCATATTGGAACAGAAATCTCTTCAAAATGGACAGACACCAAGGAGCAAGCAGTGTGTGGGAGACTGAAGCCACTTTGTCTCCCCAGAGAAAATGAATAGAGAAAGAAGAAGCCAACAAGAAGCTGGGCAGGGTGGCACACACCTTTAATCCCAGTGTTCAGAGGTGGAGACAGGCAGATGTCTGAGTGTTTGAGCCCAACCTGGTCTATGTAGCATGTTTCATGCCAACCATGGCTACATAGTGAAAGCTTGTCTCAAAACCAGTTAAACAGACACCCCCAAACAGAAAACACTATAAAAAAGTAGAAAGGAAAGAGAAAGCACACGGAAGGGAGAGTGGTAGGGCAGCTTCTCAGAGTCCCCGCTAGAACCCTAGACGGCATTCTCCATGTTTGTTCCGAGGAGTCTCTCTCTCGTGATCTTCAGATTGAGACAGACGATGTTCCCCAAATCAAAAGAGCAGATGGAAAGATTGATTTCTTTGACTTATGACCATCCTGAAAATGAGGCTCTGGCCACCAGAGGTGAGGGCCGAGAATGGCTTAGAAGGCACCTGTAGCTTGCCCTCACTGCTGAGGAAGAGCTATGGGTGGTTGTCAGCCCCATGGCTCTCTATCCAGTGTCCTGACTAGAAAACATTTGTTTTTCTGGACTCAATCCCTTAACACTTTCTTCTACTTCTGTGCTTAGCCATGAGTGCTGACTTAGCCCTGAAGCTCTTCCTGCAGTCCACAACCTCTAGGTATAACTTGTCCATCCACCCATTTGTGTTGGTCCTGGCTCTTTGAATAGAATGCACATAAACCAGAGGAAGAGGAGAGGCACAGCAGACACTGTTGTTCACTTTATATAGTCTCTGTGGCTCAATTTGTAACTTTTTTACTTAATGATGATACAAAGTGACATATATAGTAAAACTCCTAGCTGGGATTTTTAAATTTAAGTCTTTTGTAGGGCTTCACGTGTGCAGTACAGTCCTCTGCCTCAACCTCGGGCAGTGTCAGAGTATGTACACAAGACAATCGAGGCTTGACACCATTTTGTTCATGCCTGTTTATGTATTAAATAGAGGAGGGCAGATCTAAGAGTTCATCTTAGTCACTTACAGTGGAATGTCTGTGGAAAGTCTTATAAACCGCCACTCAGGAGAGCCACAGAACATCTCTGAGGCTTCTGAGTGGTCCTTACAAGGAGACATCCTGGAGTTCTCTTGAGGCAGCTCAGTTACAGAAGCATGTGATGTCTTGCTTTGAGTTCTAGAATGGTCTACCATCATCGACAGAAACATCATTGTCAGAATGAGGTGAGCTCTGATACTGGGCACTGCAGTTTGGTGACAGTCACTGGAAATAATGTGCCTTGCCACCTGAACTACACAGCTGGAGGCCTTTGCCTCCTCAGCATCTGGGGAATATCTGTCTTTTGACACTTCTGTGCTCATTGTGTGGAGCCCAGGGCAGTGGACTGAGTCACTCCCTATTGTATCTTTGGCTAAAGCACAAGTTGGCTGTGCTTGGCCCACCCCAGTGAGAGGTGCTTTTCCTGAAGTTAGGGAGCCTGCCCATCTTGAGCAGCTACTGGACAAACTTGAGTTCATGGCAGAGCTGAGCTCCTCCTTCCCGAGTCCACTGACAGGGAGGCTTCAATTAATTGTTTATCAGATTTATAAAATGTTCATCTTGCCAAGGTCTCTGGGCATATGGACAACAATCAAAAATATTAGCCAGTAATAATGATGATGATGATAACAGAATGTGCCCATTATAGACACGCATTTGGAAGCCCAGTGATATTGATTCAGAATTTCCATTATAACTTATATATTTTTCTTCTTTTTATAACACACTCACTTCCTAGGCAACTTGTTTTGTGTGAAGCAAACACATTAACAAGCCGTGAGATGGCACACATAGGTTTGCTGTTCAGGCCAAGGCTGGATTGAGAAAGTCCTCATGTGCTGTGTTACAGAGATCAGATGCTACAGCACTCTGGTTTCATGCAGGGGGAATTGCATCGTCTGTGCCCAGGTTTTGTCTAGTCCACTGTAATAAACAAGACTCAAGAGTCCACAGATTTTGTCTAAGCGGTAGTATTCTAGGGAGGGTACCTTGCTTCTTGCTTTGTCATCTCTGCACCTTGGCACCCCCTGCTGTTGGAGGGCACAGTCATGGAGGATGCCTTGCAGGCTTCATTAGGGGTCCGTGAGATTATTTCTCCCCATTCTGTCTTCTCACAGCCATGAGCTCGAAAGTGGGACTTTGTTAGGTTAGAAAGAATGTGCCTATTTGAAGAACTTTGCTCAGTTGCCCTGGATCTGATGTAACTGCCACATCGGACTTCCTCTCTGGAGCAGCTTCCTTGGGGTCTGCACCTGCCACGGATACAGGAAACTGCTGAGAGCCAGGGTGCTTCTGACCGTAGGCAGCTCAGGCGTTAACAGCGCACACCACTGGTGGGTGAGTGGAGCATCCTGGTTGATTTGGGGATTAGAAAGTCAGGCGTCACAGACAGGACTCTGCTCAGTTTTAGTTATGATTATGCTTGCCGTCATGGGACTGTGGAACTGCTGGGCTAAATTACTTGTCAGAGTACCAGTGCTAAAGGAGAAAAGAAAATTACTTGTGTTCATCCCTTACCGTAGTTGTTATGTTGTAGCCTTCAGACTAAACCTGCTTCACTGATTTTGTGACTAAACTTTTACTAGAATACACCCCACACAGTCATTAATGGATTATCCCTGATAGCTTTCACTATACAATGGGAGAGTTGATACTGTGACAGAGGCCTCCCGGCTGGCAAAACCAGACTGATTTACAACTTGGTCCTTTATAGAAAAAAAAAATCCTTCCTGACATCACATTAAAAGAACACATAAGGAAAATATCTAACTGCAAAGCCACCCACCTGTGGAGCCCTGAGTATTTTGTAACAGATTTCAGAGGTGGGAGTCTTGACGGCTTAAGCTGGTTCTTCTTCAGTTGAGGCAGGTTCCAAAATAACGTGGGTGCTCTGCGGTGAGAGGGGACCAGGTGAACAGGCAGGTCAGGGTGGAAGGACTCCATCCAGCTTCCGGTTGCAACTTTGTTTCCAGGGTATGTGTGGGCTCTTCCTTTGTTTCATTCTGAAATGTGAACCATGCAGAAAGGAAAGAAAACTCAGCTACCACTGGAGTTCGGGCCGGAACAACAATCCTTACTGATCTGTTGATTCCTGTTCAAGAGATAGCGTATGGGACAGCTGTACATAGAAACTGACATGGTCACCCTAGGATTTTTTTTTCCTCCTATTTTGTGGGACAAAAAAAAACCTATGCAATTTTGGCTCAACAGAGTTAGTAGTAATTTCATGGCTATGGCAGACTGTGTGAGACATTTTTGAAAAGTAAGTAACAAACAGCAGTGTGGTTCTTTGTGTCTTTTTTTGCCAGTATTATTTTTAATAAAAGATGCTGCTTTGGCTTTATAGTTAATAAGACTTTCTGGAGTCCCAGTGAAACAATGGGAATGCAGAGTCTTCGTATAGGACATAGTTTCCTCATCTTCATTTCACTACATGTTTCAAAGGACATCAGCCTTGATTTAGCTTTCAGGGTTCAGCTTTACTCGTACAGAGAAACTGCGAGGCACAGGGAGAAAGTTGGAGCCATCTTCAAGCAGCAGGCCTCTTCGGAAAGGACAGTTTCCACTTTTAAACAGTGTTTGTTTATTTTTACTGCTCTGTATTCACTGTTCCCAGTGCTGTCCTACCTAAAGAAAATTCCCTTCAAATGTATTGTGCTCCTTGACCGTCTCTCTCCTATAGCTTCCCCTTCCGCTCAGCCCTGCCTGTACTCTACTTCTCCTTCTCTTATGATCTCCTGTCACAAACACACATATGTGTGCACACGTGTGTGCATCTGTGTATGTGTGTATACATGTGTGTATGTGTATGTGCATATGTGTGCATGTGTGTGTGCATCTGTGTATGTGTCTGTCCACATGTGTGTATGTGTATATTCATATGTGTGCATGTGTGTGTAGTTGTGTGTGAGTATATGTATATACACATGTGTGTGCTCCTGTATGCACATGTGTATGTGTATATGCATATGTGTGCACGTGTGTATGCAGGTGGGTATGAGCATGTGTAAATGTATATATGTGCATCTATGTACATCAATATGCATGTGTGTATGTGTGTATACATATGTGTATGTGTGTGTGCATGCATCTGTGTGCATATGTGTGCACATGTATGTGTGTGTGCATGTGTATATGTGTATGTGTGCATGCATCTGTGTGCATGTGTGTGCACATGTGTGTATGTATGTGTGTGTGCATGTGTATATGTGTATGTGTGCATACATCTGTGTGCATGTGTGTGCACATGTGTGTATGTGTGTGTGCATGTGTGTGTGTGTGCACATGTTTATAGTGTTATATCTATATAAAAGTTAGGGCCCACAAGTGGAGGCAAACATATAATGGAATGTTGGTTATAACATGATCTCTAATTCTGTCTTTTGTCTTGCAAGTCTTATAATTTTAGTCCTTGTGACTAGATAAACACATACTTCTTCATCTTCTCCATTGAGTCATATGCTGACAAACCCCTATGGCTGATCTGGGCAGTTCCTGCTTTGTGGGTGCCTTACACTTGGTAGTTTAGGAAGACCTTAGGGAGAGCGCCTTATATAGCTCATGGATCCCACCCCTAATCAGGGCACGACACATCATAATCTTCATTTTCTTGTTGCTTCTGAAAGCTATGGATCATACTAATGTCCCCTATCATATCATACCTTTGTGAGCATGGACATAGCAAGTAAAAGACCATTTCTAGATTAATAAATAAAATATGTATTTTAGTAATTTAAGTATGAAGCTGTTTCTTGAAGATTTTGAATTTAGCCAAACAGTAAAAGAATTGTGTTCAATGAAAGGAAAGTGCCTTGTCTGGAAACAAGAGCAAAGCTTTTCGGGGTAGGGATGGGGGCGTCAATAACAACCAGAAGACACAGATCAGGTACAAGAATGTGGGGACTTAAGGATAGAGCTTAAGGACTATTGTTTCACAGATCCTTCATTTAAATGCAGTAAATACAAGCTTACATGGAGTGATTGAGAGATCCAGTGAGCTTCTAACTAAACTCTCACTGTGACAATTCTGCCAACATCTCTCCTGTTAACCTGGGGATTTCTTATCTGGTAAACTCATTTGTAGTGGGGCTTTGGTAATGATTCTTTAATGGAGGCCTCTCAGGATAATACCTTGGAGGGTGTTTTTAGGACTAAATGGTAGAACTGTAGAGAAGTATTTAAAGGCTTATAAGATGGCCTGCATCCTAGACAAAAACAAGTCCGTGGGAGGGAGGAGCAGAGTCTGGGCTTTAAGCTTCACCAAATGACAATGTCAGGTCATTTGTCTCAGTAACTGCCAGACAGTTCATCTTCAATTCAGTAGGGAACACTGCTCAAGCCAAGGGTGTGGGCTGGCCGGGCTCTCTGTCTTGTAGGAAGCTTTACTTGGGAAATTTCGAACATAGCTGGAATCTAGATTTCTTATAAAGCCATTCACAAAGAAGCAGAGAAAAGGCAAACAACTCTGCGTGGGGTGGAGGCAGCTGCACCAGGAACAGTCAGAAGCAGGCAGAGGCTGAGGAATGTTCTAGGTCTTTTCCCTCTGTGCTATCAGCCCTGGCTCTGCCGCCCATGACTGGCTCTCTTCTCCATACTGCTGACCCTGGCTCTGTCATGGCTGTAGCTCTAACAGGAAAGTAATGGCTTTTTCCTTCTATATTTTCCCACTGGATGGATCCTTTGGGTGTGAAAACCTAATCAAGGGCCGTCCAATATTGGACAGTGATGTTCTGCATACATAAAGGGCTCAATCACCTTGCCCCTTTTAGATGTGTTCAGCTGTGGGCCGGAGACACTTGTGTTTGTCACGTCACGGAACGACACATTTTCAAATGCCTAATATCTGCTTACCTCAGCACTTGGAAAGAATTGCACCCTGGTGTTTGAACTGTTCAGACCAAAGTCACCCATTGACTGTCAGGCTGTCCTGACTCCCTGATGGTGGGAGTCTGAGCTCTGCCTCGCTCCAATGGCAGTGCTTAAGTGGGTGCAGTCTATAAGCCTAAGCCCTGCCTGAGGTGGGTGGGCTATGAGCTTCACATCCTCAGGTGTGAGGATATAGGTCCTATTTGAGAGAGCAAAGAAGACAACACATGCTCACCCAGGCCACTGGTAGAGGCTGAGAAATACAAGGCTCTCTGACTCTAGCATCTTCTTGACACTTCTCTGTAAGAGACTCCTAAGCCATCCAGTGAGAGAGGCTTTTAAGGTTGCTCCCTCTCTGAGGTGTTTATTTAAGACAGGGACATTTTGGATGACTAGGGTCTTACTTCCCCTTCTTTACGGTGTTCTCTAATGTGATGTGTTTTGAGATGTTAGTGAAGGGTAACCTTACTTACTCAACTTAGCCCTGCGTAAACCCCAGCTTCTGGCTCACATATTGATTATTTCGTATCATCTTTTCTGTATACATTTGTTCATTTGCAAACACATATCTGTGTTAGACAATGAGTTAGAGCTTCTCGTCTCCCAGGGCAACATACTTTAGTATATTAGTATATTATATTAGTATAGTATATTAGTATTTAGCGTATTTAGTGGGGAAACACAGAGGCAGTAAACACTGTAGATGCAGTTTGCAAATTATCCTAAGAGATGGAAATGCAGAGGTCTTTGGAGTGGTACTGTGAGAGTTGGGGGGAGGGCAGGGCTAGGAGGAAGGACAGAGTCCAAGTAGGAAACTGATGGAAATATGAGAAATTTTGTCATGGTCACACGTTGGTGAAGGGTTTGCTGTCACTGGAACGCAATGAAGACAGGCACTAGAAGGAGAACTGGTGGCCATCGGAGTTTCTGGTGACGGTGTGAATATAGAATTGATCCCCAAAGCCTCCACACTGGGCATGGGGTGGTGGGTGTGGAAGGGGGAACATCCACAGTAAGAGCATTCACAGAAGTGACTGTGGCTGTAGACAGGAAGATACAAAGAGGCTTGGGGGTAGAGGTTGAGGGGGCAGGGGGCTGGATAAGCAACCAGATGGGAGTCATAGTGAGCTTCACTGAGTCCAAATAGCACACCGTAATGTTAGCAAAGCCTCAAAGGTGAGATTAAAGACATGCTCCAAATGTAAAAACGAATTCGTAAATGTTACAAGCAAATACATCATTGTCAAAGGAAGGCATGTGATCCAATGAGAAGGCTCAGGCCAAGGCAGACAGATCTGGGTTCAGACCTTTGCCCTGCTCACTGGTTATGTGAAGTCCAAGGCATTGTTCTTCTCTTCCAGTGTTTCCATCTTCTTGTCACAAAATGTCTTTCTTCAACACAGATCGCAGTTGTGCCATGAGGGAGCGCATATGACATGTTTGGAGTTAGATGATCACTCTTTGAAGATGTGTATGTTTAGTTTTATAATGAAGGAGACAATGAGAGACAGAGAGACAGAGCAAGAGAGATACACAGAGACAATGTGTGTGTGCCTGTGTGTGTGTATGTGTGTGTATGTATGTGTATATGTATGTGTGCCTATATGTATGTGTGTGTATGTGTGTGT